>NC_135617.1:7138409-7455227 GCF_053574225.1 Canis aureus | reverse complement strand
ACTTACACATCTAGGGTCAGAAGTGAGGGAAGTAAGATAGTAGAACAGGAGTAAATGAGAAGCTTGGGAGTTGTTCCTTTACATTGGCTGGCATTGGCTCTCTCTTAAAACAGGAATCCCAGAAGTTGCCATTAGACATTTCTGCTGTGAGCCCATGGGCCACAACTTAGTCAGATGGCAACCACTGGCCCCGCCAACCTCCAGTAATCAAGAAGGCTGGGAAATGTTGACTTTATCCTGGGAAGTCACATGTCCAGCTCAAACTACATTAACTATAGAAGAAATGTAGAGCAACTATTGGGGGCTACGAGTAACTTCTACCACCTTCCTTTCTACCACTCTTCTTCCTCACCATACAAAACATACAAAAACATTCCTCACCATACAAAAACAGAGGCAGACATTAAAAAAAAAAAAAAAAAGAAACCCACAATGCTATCTTGACAGTAGAAAAGGGCACTTTAGTTTTCAGCCTCCAGAAATGGTATGGTGTGAAATCAAAAGGAAACCAGAAAGCTGTACTGTATCCTATTTTGCCCCACCTCAAACTCTACTCAGCTCACAATTTCCAAACCTGAGCAATCAGTAGACCTTGTTTTAGACTGCTGCCCCTGCCCAAACATACCAAGCAATCAGAGCATAAATCTGTATAAATAAATACAACATTGACAGTAACTGGAATTACAGAATACATTTCATACCTGAAGGATAAAGACAGCCTAGTAAAACAGTCTGATGTTTATCTTTAACCACTCGGGCGTGGATTCAATGGGTACCCATGGCAATTGCCTGGCAAGTCCGTTCTGTTTCCCTGTGGCCATCTCCATAATTCATAGGACTCAAAACAGATTTTTAATTGAATATGCAAAATAGGTGTTAAGTGATCAGGAGAAAGAGAATGGAGTTGATGCCGGTGAGCAGATACTGCGGTGCTAATGACAAGTGAGGTATACAACAGGAATGGGAAGCAGATGACAGATAGAGACCTACTCCAAAGGATTTAGAAGTAGATTGTTTTCAGGGGACACAGTAGGAAGGGGTTGAATGTAGGAATCTGCCAATTTTGTCTTCTCAGATAACTATCTTTCAATTTTGTCTTTGTAGGTATTTGTTCCTCTGCCACTTTGTATGATTGGCAAGACTGTCAAATTGAAGGACTCTGCCATTTGAACAGACGAACAGAGATATGAGTGTGTGTGCTAGTGGTAGGAACAGCCTAGAACCTTAGGCCCAGACGATCACAGTACTTCATTCTCTTAGGCACAGTGATTGGGCCAGGGATGGGCAACAGGTGCCCCAGTCTAGGCCAATTAGAGCCCTTTTCTAAGACTTCTCAATTCGGAGCCAGAGGAGAAGGGGAGTTACTTTTTGGAAGTATGTGAATGAAGACTGCCAGCAGCCTTTTTCTTTCTACATGAAGAGCACCTGTCTACAAGCATGAAAGCAACATAGATAAGTGGGTGAAGGGTGCATAGGGCAACCCGTTGAGTTCCTGAGTCCAGTCAAACCAGAAGTGAGATCATTTCCTGGACTTTCCAGCTATGGAGTCCAATAAATCTCCTCTTATGCATAAGCTAGTGTGAGTTGGGTTTTTGCCACCACTTGTAATCAAAAGAAGTCTGGGAAAAAATATGCTCTTCCCATTAGAAAGAGACTATGAGTCCACAGCAAATTCAATGAAATGAACACTTAAGCACATTGGTATCTGATAAAGATTTATTAGCAAACTACGAACAAATCAGAGATGGTAGAGAATGTCAAAGAAACCAGTTTTGCTCAGTTTTGTTGTTGTCCTTCTGACACTGGTAGTTTTTGCTTTTGAAATTGTAAGAGGAAGGAAAAGAGATGTGTCAGTCTAGAGAGAAGGGATTGAGAGGCAGTAAAGGGAGGTATGAGAACAGAGTGATGGAAATTGGTAGATTCCTACTTTCAACCCTTTTCTACTGTGTCCCCTGAAAACAACCTTGGAGTAAATCTCTGTCACCTGCTTCCCATTCCTGTTGTATACCTCACTTGTCATTAGCACTGCAGTATCTGCTCACTGGCATCAACTCCATTTTTGAGAGATGGCATGATGTAGTCCCAGCTACAGGGAACATGGGTCACAGCCTTGGCTTTGTCACTACAGCTTCGTCTACTTGGGTAAACCATTTGACTTGTTGTGATTTCTACACTTGAGAAATAAGGAAGCCTGTAATAAAGGGTGATGAAGGCCCCTCTTGGTTCCAACAGTCTATGATTCTAGTGTATCCCCTATATCTGCCAGAAAAATGAAGGAAGCAGGGAATAGGATGCTTCACTATTGGATTCACAGATATCAAGGGAGTGACCTCAGGTTTTCTCAAGAGGTCCAGCTTGGATGGCAACTACTCTGACACACCCAGGGCAGCCTCAGATCATTCTATGGACAATTGAGGCTCTGGCTGTCCCCTGAGGAAGTCAAAACATGGTCAACAATTTTTGGGCTGGGAGTAGATCCAAGGTAGGGCTCCCTGTTTATAATTCATTAAATAATTTATCGAATTCGTTAGTCAGAAAGGGCAGAACCAACCTAAGCTCCCTCTTCCCTCCTCATCCTCATCCTACCTACTGAGGAGTGCTGACCCACACTAAATCCTATCCAGAGGAGCATACCTGGAATCCATCCAACCTAGCAAGTGCAGCCTGCCTGGCAGAGACCTAAGCAAACCAGTTTCACACAGGAAAATTCAATAGCCTGCTATTATCACAGCCAGGGAGGCAGGGGAGGAGCAATCCCATCTATCAGAGTGGTTTGAGGAGGAGAAGGAGGAGGAGAAGTGAGAATGGGAAGAAGAGGCAAATAAACAAACAGAGGAAAGGAAGCATTATGGAAGGTGCTCCTGCCCAAAAACTGGGGCTGAAGGATAAGTCTGTGAGAAGAAAGTTTTCTTCTAGCTCCTTTAAACTGTTTTCCCCAAATCCACCAAAATGGTCAGCAAGAAGTTTCTCAGTTTTTAGAGTTTTGAAACTACTTGGGTTTACAGTAGGCATTTAATAAATGTTTACTACGTGAAAAAAAAAAATCAATGAAAGGATGAACAAACCTGTCGGTCACCATGTTCATTCTCTTTGTCTTTGATTCTCTGCTGAGCCACCAAAACGGAATATGCTCCACGGAAGACAAGGCCTGATAAGGATGGGGGCTCCTCGCAGGCTCAGCTGAGGCTGGCAGTCCCTGCTGTGGACCATCCGGGCAGAATCATAATGGGTCACATCACAGAGGATGCTTCTTTCAGTCAGTGAGCAATTGTTAAATCATATGCCCGTTGGGGCCCAGGACCATGTAGACGTTAGTCCTGGACTCCCCTAACGGAAGGGACAGTGTTAGCCCATATAGAATAATGATATGAACCATTATAAATCCGTAAATGGCCTGATGTAGAGAGAACTATAATTGCAATTAAACTTCAAAGAAAGAGAGATGAGTGGGGGCTGGAACAATCTAGGAAAGCTCCATTGAAGTAGGATTTGATCTTGATGCAGAGAACAAGTGAATGTTCATTCACTTGGGAGGAACTTAGGTTAACATTCTGCACTCTGATCCCACCTGAGTCATCACAGTGCTATTTTCCAGATGCACGGCCAAGCCCTCTTCAATTTGCCTTCCGTACTCTGCATGGCAGGCGAGATTCCCATCACCATTAGAGCAGAGGGGGGCTTCACAAAGAGCAGTGCAATTTGAGTGTTGATGAGGCCAACAGGTTTGATCCTGAAGGTTATTATTGCTGCCAGGCTGTAACCTAGACATATAAATTTGCTGCTTCAAATGTTCCATCGGGAGAATCGGCTGGGGAGCACTAATCCTAAGTGAAACCATCTTGATTACAAAGGAAGAAACGACAACACCGTATCGTTTAACTGCTGAACTTAACAATGAAACACAAAGCAGCATTAAAGTTCTCTGCCTGTAATGCCACGGTTTAAGCAGTTAATCTTATTTTAGCTGAATGGCATGTTCATTACAGCAAATAAGTAGGTAATATGTGGGATTACTGAAAGGAAAGATAAATTAAGCCAGTTATGGGCATCATGTTGATTTTTTCTTAACTGTCTGATTTAACTTGGTATTTTTCAACAGTCAGATCTAATATATACTCATCTAGCAGAGATTAAGTAGATGGGCCTTTTGCCCAGAAAAGGTATTACATATAACTTAAGATGCTAGTTTTCAGGGCAGCAATCCATGATACTCAACATTGCCTCCAGCCTGGAATCTTTAAGGCTTAAACTGGAGGGTTCCTGAGTGGTAAAATGGCACTTCTCTCTTTCCATTAAAGATGTTTTCACCATTTATGCTTCTCATGGGCAGCTGAAGCACTTTTCTTCAAGGTCTTAAATATCCTTCTGGGTGGACCTGCTATGAAGACACCTTCCAACATAATGTATAGTGCAGGAATGTATTTTATCTCATTGTGCTTGCCTCAAGCAAGTATTACTCTTACCGCAAACACCATTCACTGAACTAGGGGTATGAGAGGAAAGGGACATATATTGTCCCAAAACTGGAGGAGATTACAATCTAGTCAGAAGAGGGGGGATAATAATAAAAAATATTAGAAACCTAGGAAATAATGTGAGAGGGTGTATAAGCAATTGCCCATTGCATAGTGCAGTCCATAAGTGAAAAAAACTAGCACTTACTGAGCAATATGAAGTCCTAGATATTGGGCATTGCACTGTAGGCTCTTCGTATACTTATTCTCATTTAATTTGCACAATTATCTTGTGAAGTCACTCTGATTACCTCCCCTTTTCACAGCCCTCTCAAAGTGAAGGCCCAAGTAAGGGGAAAAACAGGAGTTTAAGCCCGGGTCTGGTTGATTCTAAAGCTCTTGCTTTTTCGCTTCTAGCAAGTTGCTTCCTGAAGAAATATGAAGAGTCAGGAGCAGAAAAAAAAAAAAAAAAAATCCTCAAAGAGGCAATGAAAGGAATGGAATTGGATGTATCTTCATCAGAATGTATCGTCAGTCCAACTTGAAAACAACGAAGTTCTTTACCAGTATCCACCTGACAGTTCATTCTACTTCCAGGAAGAGCCTAAAGAAATAACCTTTTCAGATAATGCAATGACCTTAAAACATTTTGTTCCAAAAATAATCCCCTCCTGACTTTTATGCCATTGTTATGTTTTCATTCTAGTCATTCTCTCATATATCTAGATAGATAAATGAGTAGAAAGGATATATATAGAGACATCCCACAGAATATTATTGTTGTATGCAGTTGTTATTAAATTTATCCATATATTTTCTCCCTATACCTCTGAGTTTCCATCTAGGTTCATTTTACTCCTGCCTGAAAAACTGTTTTTAGCTATTCCTTTAATATGTAGGCCTGCTTGTGAGAATTTTGTCTTTATGTCCAGAAATGCCATTATTCCCCTTTTAATTTTGAAGAATTTTTTGGCTGGGCATATAACTCTCAGTTGTCAGTTATTTTCTTTTAGAGCTTTGGAGATATTTCATTTGTCTTTCTGGCTTTCATTATTTCTCTTGAGAAACAAGCAATAAGTTTGATTATTGCTCTTTTAAAGGTAACATATCTTTTCTCTAGCTGTTTTATAAGATTTGCACTTTGGTTTTCATATGCAATGAATGTGACTAGGTTTTTTGGTTTGTTTTAAATTCTGGTTAGGCTTAATTTGTGACATTTTTCACCATTTTGGAAAATTCTCAGCTATTAGCTTTTCAGAAATTGCTCCCATTGTATTTTCTTTCTCCTTTGCTTCAGAGACTCTAACTACATTTATATTAAATCTTCTAAATGCACCCCCTATATCCCCTACCCAATCTGTATTTCCAAACTTTTTTCTTTAAATGTTTCCTTCCAGAGATATTCTTCTAACAGATTTTGAATTGACTCTTTAACTAGGACTTATTTACTATTAAAACCCTTCCACGGACTTAATTTCAGCTATCATATTTTTTTATTTGGGATTTTACTCCTTTCTTTGGCTTTCATAATTGCCAATCTTCTTTTTTGTTTTACCTCTTTACCTTTTGTTTTGTTTTTGATAGCAAAATTATTCATCTTTTTTAAGTAGTCTCTGAGAACAGAAAGTTAGTCCATTCCAGCCTTTAGTGTCCTGGTGGTAATTTTGTCCTTCTCAATGATGCGGACAATGACTCCCATGCCTGACAGTGCATCCTGATCCACAGTATTCAGCATGGTTTGTGAGATAGTTTCAAACAGGTGTTCTGGATTCATGTCAGGCCCCCAGAGGGCTCACACACCCCATACATTTGTTTGGAGCAGGTGCATGGATCATGATGTTGTCAGTCACCATGGGGCAGCAGATAAGGCCTAGGGAGCAAATGAGGGGCTTAGTCTTCAGGTCCAACCCCATGATGACTGGCTTTGTGTAGTAGGGGCCAAACCACTTCTCATACAAGATGTGGCCACCATGCTCATGAGGGTATAAGGCTTGATCTGCCGACCTTCCTTCAGCTCATACAGGTTCAGCTGGAACTTGAGGTGCTGGGCAACAGTCTGGACATTTGTGGTGAGCCCAGCCAGGTCTATGTAATGTCAATCGCCCATGGGAAAGATCTTCTAGAAGTCTATGGTCACCATCTGGGACTGGATCCCACAGCACCTTTCGTCAGTGATGGTCACACAGTTCTTCCCATTCATGGCCACAGTGGCCCTTCTGTTATAGGACATAACAGACATGATTGCAGTGTACTGGGACCTCCAACTGCCACAATTCCAGTCAACTAAGGCTCACTGCCTGTTTTACCTTTTTGAACGTATTGAATGAACTACTAAGCAATTTGCTGTCAAGTAAAAACTTAGAGTTGACAACAAAGAAGCAATCAGTGAATTCTAGACCCACTTAAGATATAGAAAGCCATAAGCACTGCTCCTACAAAGTGTTTTGCTTTGGACAGAGTACAGGAGGAAGAGTAGTAACCAAAAAAGTAAGAGAAGAAAAACTGAAATGTTAACAAAAGCTTAAAGACCAATTGTGGGCTAGTATGACAACTTAGAATCTCTGGGGGCCATGGATACAAGCAGTCTGCCCCATTTGCCAGCACTTTTCCATAGGCCTCCCTGGGTGTTCATGAAAGACTAGGGGAGAATTGAAAGAGCCTCCCTTTGGGGAAGATGAGCAGATGACAACCAGCTACCAATGGGAGAGAGGCATAAAACCCATGCCCATCTTCTATACAAAGAAAAAGCCATCTGCCACTAGAGCACTGGTACAAAACCTTCCTGACCCCTGGTCCCAAGAAAAGACTGGCTGTGGTAGAAGAGGAGTTGAAGCAAAAGCCATCAGATGCTGCAGGAAGGCAGGAAAGCCACCAGTCCCCAGGATCCTTGGGTGATACAAAGCAGAGGTCTGTTACCAGTGAGAGAAGGACAGAAAATTCACTCCCATTTAAGACCTCACCCCATTACAATGCAAAGTCTGATTGCCATGGGAAGCGGGAGGCCCACCCTAAAACTCAAGAGCCCAGGACCTGCATGAGACTGCCGGCCCCAACCATAAGCCTTGTGCAAAGAAACCAGCAACATAACTCCACAGCGGAAGGAGGGATAGGACCATGGAGAGAGACCCCACTTGTTGCACAGGTACACACAATCTGCTGAGAGCTGATGGTGAAATAGGAACAGAGAAAAATCCTCTGGCATTCCAGGGCACACAACAAACACAAAATGGCAGCAGTCCCCCCACTGGAGCAATTTGAAAACTATGGTATACTGAAGGTAATGATATTAACAGTAAAACCCAAGTCCAGATCAACTACTAGCAGGAGAAATTCAGTTCCCTCCATGCTAATAGCCTCATAGAAAGGTTTGCCCATTTGCAGGTATGAATGCTATTTATCTCAGTTTCTACCGTTCTTTTCCATGCAATATCTGGCATTTAACCAAAAATTAAAAGACAAATTAAAAATCAAGAAGAAAATGACAAAAATGTATTGTCACGAGATAAAGTAGTCAACAGAACAAGATCCAGAGATGGCCCACATATTGATACTATCTAATAGGAACTTCAAAATAACTGTGGTTAAAATAAAGGATCTGCGGCACCTGGGTGGCCCAGCTGGTTGAACAGCCAGCTCTTGATTTCAGCTCAGGTCATAATCCCAGGGTTCTGGGATTAAACCCCACATCAGACTCCTTTCCCAGTGGGGAGTCTGCTCCTCTCTGCCCCCTACCCTTCTCCTGGCTTGTGTCCTCTCTCTCAAATAAATAAACAAAATCGGGATCCCTGGGTGGCGCAGTGGTTTAGCGCCTGCCTTTGGCCCAGGGCGCGATCCTGGAGACCTGGGATCGAATCCCATGTCGGGCTCCCAGTGCATGGAGCCTGCTTCTCCCTCTGCCTATGTCTCTGCCTCTCTCTCTCTCTCTCTCTCTCTGTGACTATCATAAATAAATAAAAATTTAAAAAACATTTAAAAAAAAATAAATAAATAAACAAAATCTTTTAAAAAATAAAATACTAAGATTTAGTGGAATGGGTGCACAGCATACAAGACAGATGGAGGATTTCAGCAGAGATAGTATTTTTAAAAAGAGTTAAGTGAAAATATTCAAAATAAAATACAGTATCAAGATATGAAGAATCACTTCAATAGGCTCATCAGCAGACGGGACACAGCAAAAGAAAGCATCAATGAACCTAAAACGGGTCAATAAAAATGATCCAAACTGGGGCGCCTGGGTGGCTCAGTCACTTGAGCAACTGCCTATCGACTTCAGCTCAGATCATGATCTCAGAGTCATGAAACTGAGCCCCATTGTCAGGCTTCATACACAGCAGGGAGTCTGCTTGAGATGCTTTCCCTCTCCCTCTCCCTTTGCCCCTCCCCCTGTTCACTCTTTCTCTTTTTCTTCAATAACAAGCAAACAAACAAACAAACAAACAAAGGAATGATCCAAACTGAAACGCAGAAAGAAAGTCAGAGTGTACAACAGAAGTGTGCATCCAACTGAGCTGTGGGACAATATTATATCACCTAACAAATCTAATTGGAATCCCAGAAGAAGAGAGAAGAGGGCAGAAGGATATTTGATAGTAGAATGAGAATTTCCAAAATTAATGAAAGACAACAAAAAGATCCAAGAGGCTCAGAGAATCTCAAGGAGAATACAAAGAAAAATACACTTAGACACATCATAGTAAAACTGCTAAAAATAAAAAATTAAGAGGAAATCTTAAAGGTAGCCAGAAAACAACAAAAACATTACATAGAGAAGAACAAATAAAAGGATTATAGCAGGACTCTCATCAGAAACTTTGCAGTCCTGAAGGCAAAGGAGTGATTTCTTTAAAGTACTGGAAAACTTAGACCTCACGACAATCCCATCAGCTCCCTTGAATTTTTCATGTTGGTGAGGTTAATCAGAGCAAGGAAAACTGGTGGCACTATGGGAACAAGAGAAAACGAAAGAGCTTAGATCCAAGGAGCTGGGTGGCCTTGAGAGCTGGAAGTGATATGGATATGCCTCATGAAATCAACCATCAATGAGCAAGGATCCCAATTCCAAAAAGGGTTTTTCAGAGCCTGACCAGAGACTACATTCCTTAAATCACTCTCAGCACGGTGGGGTTGGTTACAAGCAAAATTTCTGTACCCGTCCAAGCACCTTTCCCTGGTGTTTAAAGACACAGAATGAGTGGTGCAGATTCGGTCACAAGAGCCAAACTACAAAGGATAGTTCCTTTGAGTCCATCCATTGTGGTATTAGGACACAGAGGAAGAAGTGAACACAGACTCTCCAGATGCAGAGAACATAAACCTAGAGGGAGGAATCAAAGCATCTAAGCAACCATTTCATTCTGCTCCTGAGATGTTGGGTTGGAACAAGAAGTCCTGGGAGGACGGTGAATAAAGTGTGCCAAGCATTGTAATTTCAAGCAGTTTTAGCCGTTTCATAAGATCCATCATTTTCTAAAAGCCCCCGCCCCCAGTAAATATACAATCTGGGTTGTACAAAAAAAACACTGCCTTATTTAGTAAAGAATAGCCAAGATATAACAAGGATTTTAAAAAGCCAAGGTCAAGCCCATATATGTCAGCTTCTATTACATTACTGGTGATAGCACTTCAAATGAATGTAGAAAATGAGATACTAGTAGGAGAGAAAAAAGGGAAGATGTAACTGCGAGGCTGTCTATTGTGGGCGCCTGTCTCTGAAGATACACATTCCAGTGACCAGAAACCGCCTAACTTCTTCTGATCACTCTTCTGCTTCAGAAATCAATAGGATAAGGTAACGATTTCAATCCTGCTACTTACAGTTATTCCAGAAATTACAGTTGTTGAATTGTTTTTCATTTCCAATGAAATGGAAAATCTGGGCACATCTTTTGGATACAATTCTGGCACATAAGTAAGATACTGGAGGATCTACTACAATATCTAGCTAAAATGGGCTTATCATTCCTTTTAAAGGTTTGAAATATTTTGATTCCATTTGGGTACTAGATGGGTTTTTTTAAAATATATCTGTTTATCACAGGAAAGAGGTTTTAAAAATTATTATTGAAAACCTTCTACTTTAAGAAGCATGAATCAGTTATTTATTTTTTTAGTCATATCATGTTCTATTTATTTATTTATTTTTAATTTAATTTAATTTATTTATTTTTTTTCAGTCATATCATCTTTTAAAAGCTCTCTGTAGTGTCAAGGAGACAAAGAAAATTTCTGGTCATTAGGGATGTTACATGTGACTAATATTTATTATACCCAATGTAATAGTTTAAAACAAGCAGACTTGCTGGAGTTATAACTTTTATGTGCTACACGTATAATTCAGCATAGGTGAAAGCCCTTTTTATAATCAATATGATCATTTCTTGGAATTTTTACGCCATAAGCAGAGTAGAAAAACATCTGATTGGGTATTTCAAGTCTCAGTTTTAGAACTATCAAACAATGGCCCAGTCATAAATAAGGAGTGCTATGATGTTCTGCTTCTTTAGTTAAGAGGAGAGGACATAAATGATACACTTTTTAGAGGGAATCCATGCAGTAGATAGATTAGATCAAGTGATCTTTCTGGATCTTTAAGGGTCCATCTGGCTTAGGATTCTATGACTAGATGACCCCTAATGTTTCTTCTGTCTCTGAAAACAATTTACTTGGAACATAATCTTTTTTTCTATCTTCAACTGTTACATAGGTTATGAGTGCAATTTTGCTTTTTAATTCATTGCTGCTGATGTCTATTATTTATGTGATGTCAATTATATATAATGCTCCAGGAAAACATTTCACTTTATAAGGAGCACACTGCAGTAGAGCCTGTCCATGAAACATTAGAAAATGCTGTCCCATTAGAAGTAACATTTGCCTTCTAAACTCTGGCTATTTAGAGTTACACTTTAAGATAGCTGATGCTAGTTCTACCTCACAAATCCAACAAAAAAAGTAAATAATCCAAAAGTACATTTTTATTTGCGACAAAATCATTAGGTGGTACTTTTAAAGTAGGCATTTGAACTCAATGCCTGAAAAACTGAAATGTGATGTTCAATTATATCTGAATGTTGTTTTTTTTTTTAAAAAAAGATTTATTTATTCATGAGAGACACGCGAAAGAGAGAGGCAGAGACACAGGCAGAGGGAGAAGCAGGCTCCTCGCAGGGAGCCCTATGTGGGACCGATCCCAGATCCCAGGATCACGCCCTGAGCCAAAGGCAGATGCTCAACCACTGAGCCACCTAGGCATCCTGACATCTGAAGTTTTAAATACATATTTAAAACTCAAATATGGCTTGGGATGCTTGGGTGGTTCAGTCAGTTAAGTATCTGATTCCTGATCTGGGCTCAGGTCATGGTCTTGGGGTTGTGAGATTGTGCCTTGCACTGGGCTCCACACTGAGCATGGAGCCTGCTTAGAATTCTCTTCCTCCCTCTCCCTCTCCTTCTGCCCCTCCCCACCCCACTTGCTCTCTTTCTCTCCAAACAAAACAAAAAAAGCAAATATGGCACTGCAATTTCCTTAAATTACTTTCTTTATTTCAAAGTGTCAAAAAGCTGAAGATGATCTTATGCATACACATATACTATACTATGTGTCTCAGAATTTAAAACTATGCAAAGAATTTTTCAATATGACTAAAAAATGAAGTATTTACACACTTTAGTGTAATGCTTACTACTTATTTTTGAAATCTATTGCTGATGCTACTTCTAAAGAGCAATGACCCGACCAGAAAAATAGTAGAGGTGTTTTTTTTCTTTTCTAAAGTGCTTATTAGCAACCATATCCAAAAGCAATGGTTTTTAGAAATATGTAACATTGAAAGGTGATCAGAGAGTCATTACTTACAGATTCAGATATGCCATTTTGTAACTCTGCATATGTAAACTGCTTTTATCTGCATTAATGAAAGATTGCTTTCAATGGCCCTCAACTATATGCTTCAAATCAAGATAGTGCCATTAGTATCAGCAGCATGAGCAGTGACACTAGAATAAACCCCAGCACATTTTAAATGGATCACAGCAGACTAGAAAAACTGTAACAGCCTTTGGATATGTTACAAATCCAAAGATGAGCCTTCTTGTTTGTTCTGCATATACAGTAAACATTAAAAAAAATTAAAAACACATTCTTGTCTCTTTATAGAGCGTTTCATAGTATACAAAGGGATTAAAATTCTTGTACTATTTAACCTCTCATTTCTATATAGAGCAGGCTTCACATTCTCAACATTTAAAACAAAGCCTATTTCCACCAAGAAAGAAGGAATTAACAAATGAAATACCTACTAAAAACCTGAGGAAAAAAGCTGTGACCAATTCTGAAATGACGCTTTTCTTTAAAAAAAAAAAAAAAAAGGTTGATATAAACATTCCAAAATAGAATTTGCTTTCTGATAGTGAAATACCTGACTTCATTTCCATCATATCATGTTTATCTGATCTAAATAATTTAGAAAAAAATAAGCATCTTAACCTAACTGCTTTATGTATCATTCTCTCATTTTAACTCATGCCTTCAACATGAATCATTCAACAGTCTTACAGTGAGTGAGCATCCCCTCAGGTCTCTCCCTATCTATTTTCTGAACCTCAAGTTATTTGCACCCTTCCTATCTCTCCCCTCCAAAAATCTCCACATAACCCAAGAGAATCTTCATTGAAAAAATCACAACTTAAATATATTGTGATAACACTACGTTTGATTTACAATAGTAATAAATTACAAATTGCCAAATAACTTAATGTAATTCACAATGCAAATCCCTGGTAGAAAAAGAATCCATCTTGCCCTGAATATAATACAGCAGTCCAGTGATTTCAAATTACTTATAAAATAAAAGCAAAATAAGGTGCAAAATACTATTTGTAAAAGTTAAGTAAGAAACCAGTTTCCATAAATCTTTCTACAAAGACAAATGTAATGTGCCTTCCTGCTTCTAAAAATTGTTAGGGAGTTTATAATTAGTGGTTTCAAAAATGACATTAAGTAAACTAGGGATTGAATTACATATTATTTGTAATGTATGACATATTAAATACATATGTAACAATAATACTGCAATGGTGAGTAATTTAAATTAATCTTTGGACCTGCTACTTTTTGGCAAGTATATTTCTTTTCCCAAAGTCTTTGCTATAACTGATTAATTTTCAAATGTTAGTTTTCAAAAACTTTGCTACTTATATACTATGTTAATAAGGAGATACCAGAAGTCTCAAATAGTAGAACTATGCTACAAAATAAAATGAAGATTGTTCTTGCATCTTTTGTTATTGTAACAAATACATTTTAACATAGACAACATTGCTAGGCCTGGAAATTTAAAATACCTAAACTCTTAAAAAAAGGGATGGAAAAGGAAAGAAAAATGGAAAATTCTTATTTAAAAATAAATCTGAAGTCCTTGCATTTCTGAGGAAGTTGACTTGTCGAATCAGTTAATCTTCTTTTGAACCAAGCTGTATCTTCCAGCATCCATCCATGGCATATGATGTTAATTCTCTATTTTCTAGATTTCAGTTTGAATTTTCCTGAATGTTTGCAAAGCTGGTACTGGACTTGAGACGTTTGGCTAGAAAAATAAAAAATATTATATTTTAATTTAAATTCTCTAAACATAATTCGTTATTTTTATGTAAACTATAGTATTCATCTATTAATTCCATGTTTGAATAGATTCAATAGATTCAATCTTCTAAGAATTAAAAGCTAAGCCTGTTTTTTTTCTATCAACCTCAAAAAATATAACTTTGCTTGAAGCTGCACATGATTTTGTTAGAAGCGGTACCAAATAAAACAGATATAATTTATTTCATCTTGAACATCATAATCTCAAATATGTAATGTAGGTAAGAGTACTCTACTTAGAAAATGGAAGTGCCATAAAGTACAATAATAAAATTATGTATTTAAAAGTCTAAGTTAGAGGGCAGCCCCGGTGACACAGCGGTGACACAGCGGTTCAACGCCGCCTGCAGCCCGGGGCATGATCCTGGAGACGCTGGGTCAAGTCCCACGTCAGGCTCTCTGTATGATGCCTGCTTCTTCCTCTGCCTGTGTCTCTGCCATTCTCTCTCTCTCTCTCTCTCTCTCTGTCTCTATGAATAAATAAATAAAATCTTTAAAAAAAAATAAAAGTCTAAGTTAGAAATCCAAATCTAGATTTCTCTTAAGATAATTCTGTAATATAAAAAAAAAAAAAAACTCAAAAAGAAGTTGAAAAAATTTAATGGCTAACAAAGAAAAGTGAGTTGTATTACACACACATACACAGACACATAGACAAATATATATGGCTGTTAATAAAATATGTACAATCAATTTTGATTTTGATGCTAATGGGACTGAGTTATAGAGTTAATAAAGAAAATCATGCTATTTCGCTTGGTAATGTTGGTGCTTATAGTTAAACATGAATATTTCTCATATTCCAGAAACGAAAAACAAGTGTGTCATAGTAAAGGTATCTTATATTGGATAATCAGGAATCCCTTTACTTTAGAGGTTTTCAACATGAGAGCAGAGGTTGTGGTTTAGAAGGTCTGCAATGGCACCCAGGCATCTGCTTCTTTATTTTGCATTAAAGCTCGGCAGACAATTCTGGTATGTGCTCAAGGATGGAAACAAATGGGGATTTTTGTTAAGTTTTGGGAATGTCAACTTAGAGCCTTTAATTTATATTCAGGTACATTATGAAGATCATACAAAGGAATTTCACAGGACCAGTATTTTAAGAAACATACTCTAGGAAATGCTACCATTAAATATAATGTTCTTTTACTCAATGAATATATATATTTTTAAGATTTTGTTTATTTATTCATGAGAGACACAGAGGCAGAGGCAGAGGCTGAGGGAGGAGCAGATTCCCTGCAGGAGTCTAATGCAGGACTCGATCCCAGGACACCAGCATCATGACCTGAGCCAAAGGCAGACACTCAACCATTGAGCCACCCAGGCATCCCACTCAATGAGTATTTTTGAGCACCTATGATAGGCCCAGTACTTTCTACATGTTGATGATAGAGTAATGACCAAGATAAACAAAATGTTTACCTTGTTCTGATTTCTCAACTCTACAGTTGAGTCAGGAGGAATAAATAAGGTAGAAAATAAATGAAAAAGTCAAAGAAATATCATTAAAGAAAGATAATGGATATAGGAGAATTAAAAGAAGGATGAATTCTTAGGATGGGGGTCATAAAAGGTATCTTTGAGTAAGTAATCTTTGGCCTACGACCTGGATGACAAGAAGCTAGTCAAGGAAGGTGGGGAGGGGCCAGTACAAGAGCTTTGGGGGTGGGCAGTATAAATGAGTCTGGGGGTGTTTGAGAGGAGCAGAAAGATGGCCAGGCTGCTTCCATACAGCAACATGAGCAAAGAGAGGAGTGGGTACAATGAGTTTAGAAAGATAGATGGGGGGCCAGGTCACACATAGCTTAGAAATAAGTTTCAATTTTATTCTAGATGCAACAGGAACACATGAAGGGTTTCAAGTGGGAGAAAAGCATAGTAAGATTTGTGTTTAAAAAGTTACTCTAGCTACTATACAGAGAATGGATTGTAGTGGGTCAGAAAAATGGAAGCAGGGATACCAGTTAAGGGACTCCTGCATTAGGGCGGACAGGAGATGGGGTGGCTTGCGGTAGGGTATTATCAGTGGAGGTAGAGAAATGATAATTTAAGATACATTTTTGGAAAAGTAGGGCTGTCAGTACTTGCTGATGGAGTGGGAAAAGGGTGGGGAAGAGAATATGGGAATGGGAAATAAAAGAAGAAATTAAAGATAACAAGGTTTGTGGCTTATACAAATGAATGGTAGTGATTTAGAAAACAAACAAAAACCCTGATCTGAAGCAGTAAATATCCTCCACAGAGTTAAATTACAAAGTAATTAAGATGCTGAACTCTAAAAGTACACCAAGTCCTGAAAAATAAAATTTCTCAATAGTAAGGTCCCTGCAATACATTGTTATTATTCTAAATAAGTGCTTTTAAGACCAGGTTATTTCCTATTTTACAGAATGCTAGCAATTTGTGAAAAGCTTTACTAAATACACTCATATTAAAGGCTCTTCCCTCTATTAGCTAGCTTTTCAAGGTGACATTACAAATCTTCAAACTGATCTGCAAGTAACCTTTTTTTTAGTTAGATATACTAGAAGTGAGGTTAAATAAACTATGAAGAAAGGCTAGCAAGAAATTTATAAGATGGGTGCTTGGGTGGCTCAGTCAGTTAAGCATCTGATTCTTGACTGCAGCTCCTGTCATGATCTCAGGGTTGTGGGATTGAGCCCCACTTCAGGCTCCGTGCTCAGCACCGAGTCTGCTTGAGATTCTCTCTTCCTCTCCCTCTCCTCCTCCCTTGTGTTCTCTCTTTCTTGAATGAATGAAAGAAAGAAAGAAAGAAAGAAAGAAAGAAAGAAAGAAAGAAAGAAAGAAATTTATAAGGGAAAGAATTTTTATATCATAGGTTCCTAGACCAGGACTAATATTTAAGAGGAAAAAAACTTTTTTCTACAAAAGACATTCTCTATTTTAAAAATTAAAATTATTAAGGGATAAGCCCATATCTTCCTTCTGTTAATAAATAAGAAACCATGAGACTTAGAAGCCACTCTTCTTCAGCTTTATGAGATCTTCTAGTTAGTGCTTTTTCTGCTTGTCCTATTTGATGGGGAATATGTGTTGAGCACATGCTGTATGTCAAGTAATGACCTTGCAACTACGATTCCAAATTGTTCATGAACAAATTGTCTGTGTGTTCACTATAGTTTCTCCCTGCCTTTTTAGATGTCTTTCTAGGTGGCTCTTCCATGGCTTCAATGGACCTAAGAGCTGTCTCCCTCTTCCTCCTATGGCCATTTCAGGTCCAAAAAACCTTTGTTGCTATTCTTCTGTTGTGGCCAACCTTATTCCAAGCTTCCTCAACAAAAACATCTGAAAGACACTATATGTTGACTTTTGATTATCTATAATTGTAAACTTCTTACACATTTCTTCCATTAGTAAGCATAACTGTAAAATTTGAAGCAAAGAGCTATTTTAGCCTAATACATTTTCAGTTTTCAGAATATACATCATTTCTAAAACAGGTTTAAGTTTTTAAAATACAGGTTTTAGCTAAAAAAATAAAGTTATAAAAAGGAACTTACGTAGAATGAGTTTACGTTTCTTTTGCTCCGAATGAAGAAAGCTACTAAGGTAGAAGACAACAGGTAGAAAGAGAATGAACACAGAAACAGCAATGACAGGCACTGTGTCACTGCATGGGACTGAACAATTGAAAGTTCGACTCCAAAGTTTTCGAGTAATGTTCATCTGGAACAATAACAAATAAAATTATTTTATTTCACATTTACTTTGTCTTCAATTTATACAATTATTTTATTAATATCATAACAGGCATCCAGAATTTAGACTAACTATATATCCCTTAAAAAATTTATTGATCAGGGCAGCCTGGGTGGCTCAGTGGTTTAGCACCACCTTCAGCCCAGGGCGTGATCCTGGACCTGGGATCGAGACCCACGTCAGGCTTCCTGCATGGAGCCTGCTTCTCCCTCTGCCCGTGTCTCTGCCTCTCTCTCTCTCCTCTGTGTATTCTCATGAATAAATAAATAAAATCTTTAAAAAAAATAATCTATTGATTGTTGAAGACAATTTCTTCTGCCAGGGAAATGAGCTGGTTCAAGGTTATTATATAAGCTTATATCCATATGGAAATTTCATATCCTAAATTCATAACACCATCCAGAGATTGCCAACTTTTCATAGATCTTAGAGAAGTTATATCAATAGGAATATGGTTAGACCATGCTTCATTTATTAAAAAAGATTGAAAAGGGTAACTCTGTGAGGTGACAGGTGTGTTAACTCGACTATAAGAACCCTTTCATAATGTGTGTATATTGAATTATCACATTGTACACTTTATTATCATTTTATTTGTCAACTATGCTTCAATAAAACTGGGTGGAGGAAAGGCTCATAAAAACAAAAAAAATTTTTTTTCATATGTTACATGTATAATCTCACAGTTTGTTGCAGTATTTTTAGAATAGAAATAAAAAATATCAACTAAATACAGCTTCTCTTCAAGAGATGATATTGATGAAATGTTTAGTATCTTGTCTAAGATATTATGAAAGATTCATATGGGGACGCCTGGATGGCTCAGTGGTTGAGCATCTGCCTTCATCAAATCCCACATCCAGCTCCCTGCATGGAGGAGCCTGGTTCTCCCTCTGCCTGTGTCTCTACCTCTCTGTGTGTCTCTCATTAATAAATAAATAAAATTTAAAAAAAAGAAAGATTCATATGGCAAACAATTTTTCAAGTACATAATATCTAATGAGTCATGGAAACTTTATTATATAATATCTTATTTAGCAGTACACATTAAAAACAGATACATTTAGAGGCAGCAATACCTCATTTTCATTGAGCTCATGGTTTCTGTCAAACATGCTAAGTGACATAAGGAAACTATCAAATTTAATGTAGAAAAATGTTCTTGCCTAAATTTTAAGATACAGTTTGCAAGTGGTGCTTTGTATGTTTACTGTAAGTTTTGCTTATTATAAGAAAGATGTTCTAAAACAGGTGGCCAGGTTGATTTCCTGTGTAATCCAACTTCTGTCAGAGAATCAATATTTTTTCTTTATCTTAAAAATTATGAAGTAGACAATTATTCTTCATTGAGAGCTTACTGGAAGCCAGGTACTAATCCAGACATTAGAGCAGTAAAAGCCCAAAATCCCCATAGTGCATCCATTTTAAGTTTGATGATAAGTCCTTTTCGCCATCTTGAATATTATTGATACACTATAGTTCACAGCTGCTATTCACATTCATCATTCTCAAGCATTAGGTTCATCAATTTTGACCATAAGCTTTCCATTTTGAACTAATAATTCCCACTTCTTTGATGCCTCAAAATTCAGGCATCCTAGTCCAATAAAAAGGCATGATTGCCATCTAGTGGTGCCCCATATGAAGTCAGCCTATACAATGGAGGAAAAAGCTTGTTCATTGACCAATCAACACATATTACCAAAGGCTTACCATGTGCTAGGCACTGTTCTAAAATACTGAACAGTAAACAAAAAAGGACATGAGGTCCTTGTCCTCGTGGGGCTTATATTTTACTGAGGGGTGACAGACTATAAGTAAACAAATTAAAATTTTCAAATTTTAAAATAATGATAATAGATATAAAGAATAAAAGCAACGGGATAAGAACAGTAATTAAGAAATGGCTTCAGAAACACATGATAGTAAACCAGAGACTTCTTTAATCAGCAACAAGTACACAAGAGACTGAAATGTAAACATGTAACACCTATGCCTCTGAAAATGACACCCATCATCAAACTTAAAAACCAAATGTAACAATTATCAACTCATTTATGAAGTACTTGATTTATATCCATTTTAGTTTGATAGATCAGGATATTCTAAAACTTTACTACTTATAACCAGTTATTTCTAGTTGAAGACAGCATATGCAGATCCAATATACCTCTAAAAAGGATAATGATACTAAAAGCACAATCAACAACACTGCCAAACACATATCATATCAGAAGTAAATTACTTACTGCATCTTCCACATCAATGCATAAGTGTGTTCCAGATTCAGCCTTATTCTCAAGTTCATTCATTTTTTGCATTTCATTGTACAAATTACTCAGAGTTTTGTATGCTTCACGACAGTTTTTGCAAACTTCTGAATAATTCTTTAACTGCAGAAGACTGTGAATGCTCCCCTAAAATGTCAAAGGCACATGTAATACACATAATAAATATTATATCTTTTTAACATAAGCTATTTGCCCTCCTAGAGGACAGGAAACAATATAGTACATTTAAAGTGCTGAGTGGTGATGTTATATAGCATAGTAAATCACTCTGAGCCTCCGTTTTATCATCTATAACATATTGCTACCACTACCTGTATTATAGGCCTCAAGGATTAGATACCTGGTATGAAAAGCACATAGCAAAATCTTTGGCACTTTCTAGTTGCCCTTAAATTTCGAAAACCAGGGGCACCCAGGTGGCAAAGTCAGTTAAGCATCTAACTCTTGGCTTTGGCTCAGGTCATGATCTCAGGGTCAAGGGATCGAGCCCCACAGCAGGATCCACATTCAGTGTACAGTCTGCTTGAGATTCTCTTTCTCTCTCTCCATCCAGCCTGTATTGTCTCTCTCTCTCTCTAAAATAAATAAAATCTTTAAAAAGAAAGAAAGAGGGGCAGCCCAGGTGGCTCAGCGGTTTGACGCTGCCTTCAGCCCAGGATGTGATCCTGGAGACCCGGGATCAAGTTCCACGTCAGGTTCCCTGCATGGAGCCTGCTTCTCCCTCTGCCTGTGTCTCTGCCTCTCTCTGTCTCTCATGAATAAATAAATAAAATCATAAATAAAAGGAAAGAAAGAAAGAAAGAAAGAAAGAAAGAAAGAAAGAAAGAAAGAAAGAAAGAAAGAGTAGGAAAGAAAAAGAAAAACTACTGCACTATCCACTGATAACAGAACAATATAGCTCAGATGCCTAAATACCAAAAATTTCCTAAATTATCTGGTCATTCATATGTCTATCCTATTTTCACAGAATAAATAAAATAGGCCCTTGCCTGGGCTGACTTTAACAGTGAAATCTGCCTTATTGAAACAGAAGGGACTTGGGGCACCTGGGTGGCTCAGTCGGTTAAGCATTTTCTTTTTGCTCAGGTCATGATCTCAGGGTCCTGGGATTGAACCCTGTTCTCTCCCTGCCTAGCAGAGAGCCTGCCTTTCCCCTCTCTCTGCTGCTCCCCCCTGTGTGTGTTCTTTCGCTGGCTCAAATAAATAAATAAAACTTTTATAAAAAAAAAAAAAGAGAGAGACAGAAAGACAGAAGACTTTATTAACGGAGAAGGAAAAGACACTAAAACTACATCCCCACTCAATCCTCTTACCCTAAGGCTTGTAATCCAGACCTCTCTAGTCAACAAAAAGGGACAAAGAATTACATAACCTAAAATGAAGGTAATGGATATAAGATATTGTATTACTGAATCTCAATCTTTTCTACTTCCCGGACTGACACTTGCCTTTTTAAGGACAAGTCTGCTAACCAGTCAGTTCACATTCTTACTTTCTATTTCCCTTATTCTTTACCTTATAGCATAAAAAATAATATTAACTGAATATTAGAATGAAAGAGGAAAGGAAAACTTAAAGGAATTAAACCGATGTACCCCCATCCCACAAACACACACACAATGCTACCCTCACCATCTGTTTGACAAAGAAACTAAGTCTCCTCAGTCCTGCCACAAGAAATAGCACATGGCCTGTTTTTCACAGAACAATTGTGCATTTAGCTAAATGTGTTCAATCAAAAATTGAGCACAGAACCTTGATGGGGGAATGTAATTTAGCCATTGATATGAAAATTTAAAATGCACGTATCTTTTAACAGAGTAATATCAATTCTAGGAAAATACCAGACAGGTAAAGTCATACAAATATTCCAAGTTATTTGAAAAAAAAAAAAAAAAAACATGTTTGTAACACTAAAATACTAAACCAAATAAAAATCTTCATCAATATAGGGACTGACTGAATAAATGGTGGCATAACCAAATGGTAAAAAGCTCTGCAGTGTTTAACAGGAATGAGGAATTAGGATTGTGGGAAGAGGATGAGACAGCATGTGCCCTTGTGTCCTGACTTCTTTACTGAAGAGATTCAAGAAAAGAAAGATAAATCCAGGCACCTGAATAGCACCTAAATTATAAAGGTGTGACACACAACTCTCATCACAGGAAGGTTGTATACAAGCTACAACACGAGTCCCAGAGGAACCAACCAGAACGACAGTCTCTTGTGAACGTCTATCTTCTGTGCCCACCCGCTGTCCTCTAGAGATGCAATAGGCCAGAATAGTAGCCCTACCTTGCCTGCAGATCCATCCACAAAAAGCAGTCTTTTCAGAGCCACCAGGCAGCCCAGGTTTCCAAAGAAGCCATCTGCAAGCACTTACTACCCAAAATAGATCTGGTCTGGAATTTAAACCTACATCCTTGCTCAGTCACTAAGCTTGGAGCTACTGCCACAGCCAATGTCACCAATTTCATTGCTACCATCGAAAGATCTGGCTGCCATTTGGCCGCCTCCCTTTGACTTCAAACTTTCTAGCTGGGTTCTTCTTTCCCATTTGTCTCTTGGCTCTGGCTCTGGTGGAAGACCCTGAGGGCAGAGTATCCCCTGATGATAAATGAAACTACCTCCTGAAGCCATAAGGACCACCCTGAGCCTATGAGACCCCACCAGGGATGGATTCCACGACAATGGTCCATTTGACCTTCAAAGCCTGCCTGCAGGTACCCACACACTTTTGCCCCACATTTTCCTTATAAAAACCTAGTAGTTTTGGCACTTTGGAGACAGTCTTTGAGAGGCTAGTCTCCCATCTTCCCTGTGTTGGACTCATGTAAATTCCTTTCTTGTTTCACTGCCACTCATTTCTCTGCCTTTGGATTTTGTCAGCAGTGGCCAAACCTGGTCTGTTTGGGACCCTTGGAGCCAGGTGCTCTTGCACCCCTGCGTCCTGGGTACACCACTATCTCTTTAGCTGGCTCCCTTCCCCTCTCAAACACACACACATATACACACCCCACCTTTAAAGCACTGGATATTGGGATCCCTGGATGGCGCAGCGGTTTAGCGCCTGCCTTTGGCCCAGGGCGCGATCCTGGAGACTCGGGATCGAATCCCACATCAGGCTCCCGGTGCATGGAGCCTGCTTCTCCCTCTGCCTATGTCTCTGACTCTCTCTCTCTCTTTCTGTGTGACTATCATAAAAAAAAAAAAAAAAAAAAAAATTAAAGCACTGGATATCCCCAGGACTCAGTCTTTAGGGCCTCTTTATTACCAATTATAGCTTCATTCACTCATATCCGGTTTCACAGCTTTAAATATCATCTGTACCTGATCTGATGATTCTCAAGCTCACACTTCTCCCCTGAGCTCCAATTTCATTTAAAACACCATTTGACATCTCAACTTAATAGCTATTTCAATATTAACTTGTTCAAAACAGAATTCTTAATCCCCAATACTTTGCAACCAGTCTTTCCTGTGGCTCCACCATCCTCCTCTCAGCTACTCAGAGCCTAAAGCCTAGGATAATCCTGGTTCTTCTCCTTCCTTCTCTGATCAGCCTTCACTACTCCCAGGAATTACCCAATCTATCAGCAAGTCCTGTTAGACAGACTTCCCAAACACATCCTTAACTGATCTACGTTTCTCCAACATTGCAGCCAGTACCCCAGTCCACACCATCTCTCTCCTGTGACAGCCTCTTAATTAGGTTCCTTCTTTCCATTCTTGCCTAGGTTCAACTGAGTTTCTCCACAGGGCAGCCAGAATGCTATTTTAACATGCAATTCATATCACGCCACATTCCTGATTTAAATGGCTTCCCATTGTGTTAAAATTCAATCCGTATTTCTTCCTTTGTTCTGCAAAGCTCTACATGATTTGGCTTCTGCCTATCTCCCCATATCTCATTCACGTATGCCCACTGTGCTCCAGCCAAACAGGCCTCCTTCCTATTTTTTGCACATACCAACCTCACTCCCTTCCCCAAGGTCTTTATCCTTGCTTCTAAGGAAAATATTCTTCCTGTGGCTGATTCTATCTCAACCTTTAGATCATCTCAAAATTCTCCTATTCAGAGAGGTACTCCCTGCCCACTCAATCTAAAGTAGTATACTACACTCCTTTTCCAGGACTCATTACTCTTAAATTACCTTCTTTCTTTGTTATTAATCATACCCCTACTAGGACATAGTTTGTAAGAACAGAAATCTTACCCACCTTGTTTACTGCTCTATCCTCAGTGTCCTAGAACACTGCCTCCTGGCACATAATCAGTGCCCAATAAATATTTGTTGAATGAATAAGTGAGTACATAGGGTACGTAGGGCCTGCCTGAGGGGATTTTTGAAAACCAAGCTATAGAAACCAAACTCTATACGGACAGAGAGAGATTTCTTCCAGCCCTCCCAACCTGGTACAACCACCCTATTACATTGACCACCTAAGCATATAAGAAAGTAAGATGAGCCTAACAACATAAACATAAAAAGAAACAAAAGAAAACAAAATATATAAGGAAAGAAAAGCAAATAAAATGATTCAAAGGGAAAACAGATTAGTAGACATCAGAGTAAATGCCCTAATGAAAAAGAATTCATTCAGTGAATAGGAGAGAGCTTTTAAAAATTAATTACAGCCAATGGTATGAAATAAATGTCCACAAGCCCATACTGATATAAATAAATAAATGTGGAAGAAGCGGCAAATCTTCATTATAGAAAGATTTCTAAATATTTAAGTAAATGCTCACCCCTCCAGGACTTAAAGCTTAATTTCCCCAGCCCCCATTCCTGTTACTTAGTAATTTACTTCCAAAGTATGGAATATGGAAAGAGGAAGCAAAAGGTAACTTTACATTAAAGATATGGGGCAAGTGCTACCCTGTCCAGGTGATCAGGATAACGTCATCAGGAATAAATCATGTTGACAGACTATATCTCTGACAGGATGTGATCAGAAAAGTACTTCACTTCTGTAGTGTTCTTCCCCAAAACCCACAGTCCCAGTGTAACCATAAGAGAAACTGGGGACAAACCCAAATTGAGGAACATTCTATAAAATATTTAACCAGTATTCCTCAAAATTATCAGTCATGAAAACAGGGAAAGACTGAGAAATTGTCAGAGTCTGCAGGAGGCTAAGTGTGGTATAATGGGAAATAGATATTTGGTCTTTCTCCCTGGATCCTGGAACATAGCTCCCAAAACCTTTGGAATACCCAGAGTGAAAGAGTGCCTCTGCATGCTAATGAGATGACTACTGGCCAGGGGTCCCTATATAGCTACAGGATGAAGGCTGGTCACCAGAAAGACCAAAGCACGATCAGGGGGTTGGAACTTTCAGCCCCACCTCTGACCTCTAAGGAGGGAAGAGGAGCTAAAGACTGAATTAGGCACCGTTAACCATGATTGCCTACATAATGAAACCTTCAGGGGTGCCTAGGTGGTTCAGCTGGGCAAGAGTCCGACTCTTGATCTCAGCTCAGGTCATGATTTCAGGATACGGAGATCAGGCCCCATGTTGGGCTCTGCTATCAGCACAGAGTCTGCTTGAGATTCTCACTCTCCCTCTGCCCCTCTCACTTGTGCTCTCCAAAATAAATAAATCTTCAAAAAAATATATTTTTAATAATTGATTATCACATCACAAAGATATCTCAATAAATTCCAAAATATAGGCAGGCTACATTTACTGGTCACAATTTCAATAAAACTTAAGATGTACAAATGCGGGATCCCTGGGTGGTACGGCGGTTTGGCGCCTGCCTTTGGCCCAGGGCGCGATCCTGGAGACCCGGGATCGAGTCCCACGTCGGGCTCCCGGTGCATGGAGCCTGCTTCTCCCTCTGCCTGTGTCTCTGCCTCTCTCTCTCTCTGTGACTATCATAAATAAATAAAAATTAAAAAAAAAAAAAAGATGTACAAATGCAAATAAACAAAAAAATCATGTCACTGCTATTAAAAAATAATCTTCCAAAAAACTCTTAAGTCAAAGAACAAATCAGAATTAAAATTGGAAATTTAAAGACAAATGCAATGTATTCCCTTTATATCAGAATCTATTATTGGAAAGGCCAAAATTATAAACTTTACACTCTGAAAATTATTTTATTGTTGAGCAAGAAAAGCTGGAAATGTTAGGCATTCAGTTCAAAGAACTAGAAAAATGACAAAATGAACTGAAAGATCATAGGAGGAATTAATAAATGCCAAAGAATAAACAAACACATTAAGATTTTTAAAAAACCAGGAACTAGTGAGTAAAACCAAACACAAGTTTTTGAAAGATCAATAAAAACGAATGTACCTTTAACAAGCCTAAAGAAAACTCAAGGGAAGAAAGAACTCACAAAAAATAGCATTTGGAACAAGAAAGGGAATGTAGCTACATATATTATAGAAATCTTTAAGAAGTGACCAGTTACTTATTATCCTGGAATGGATCCTTAGACAGAAAAAGGACATTAGTGGAAAAAGTGGTAAAATCAGAATAAAGTTGGCATTTAGTTAATAGTTCTGTACCAATGTTGCTTTCTTAGTTTTGACAAATATACCATAGTAACATATATAGGTTAACATCTGGGGAAACGGGTCAGCATTATACAGGAATTCTCTGCATTACCTATGCAACTTTTCTGTAAATCTAAAATTATTCCAAAATAAAACATTTTAAAAGAAAGTAAACAGTAAAAATCTGTAGTGGGGGCACCAAATGTGATAAAATACGTTGGAATAAACTTCAGAAATGTATAAAACCTATGCAAAATTTAAATAAATCAGTAAGACTGTGCTAGAGGACATTAAAAAAAAAAAAAAAAAGAGAGAGAATAATGGTGGCTGCCAGGGGCTAAAGGAGGACATGGGGAATCACTGCTTAATGGATACAGAGCTTTAGTTTGAAAAATTTCTAGAGATGGATGGTGGTTATTGCACAACAGTGTGAATATACTAATGCCACTGAACTGTACACTCAAAATGGTAGCATGGTAAACTTTATATTCTATTTTACCGCAATAAAAAGAGAATATACCATATTCCTAGATAGGAAAGTTCAGTATCATAAATATGTCAATTATTTCCAAATGATGAATCTAAAATGTAATGCACTTGTAATAAAATCTTAAAATGACTGAATTTTTTTTTTTACTTGGTTCTACAATTCATTTCATGAGGAAAAAAAGAATTGGAGCTATGCCTCATATCTTACATCAAAATAAATTTCAGATAGAGAAAAGATGTTTAAATGCAGAAAATAAAACCATAAAATTACTAAAAGAAATCACAGGAGAAATTTTTAAAAATAATTACAAAGTGGGAAAAACCTGACATGACACCAAGTCTGAAAGCTATCAAAAATTTTTTTTGATAAATTTGATAATATAAAAATTAAAAATTTCCTCATAACGAAAAGAAAAGCACAATAAAAATAAACAACAAACTCGGAAAAATATTTGCAACTAATATCTCAGGAAAAATGTTAATTTCCCTAATAAAACATTCATCACAACACTTAAAAGAGTAAACAAAAGGCCTTGGTATACAAAGACTTAGTATACACTGCATACAATAATTACTATTTGGAGTTTTACAACACACATCAGTCCACTAAAGTTCTGAAGTCCTATAGTAAAGCATTTCCCAACCTTATTAGAAAACTAAACCTTTCTTTTTCTTTTTTTTTTTTTAAATTTATTTCTTTATTCATGATAGACATAGAGAGAGAGAGAGGCAGAGACACAGGAGGAGGAAGCAGACTTCATGCCGGGAGCCCGACGCGGGACTCGATCCTGGGACTCCAGAATCGCACCCTGGGCCAAAGGCAGGCGCTAAACCGCTGAGCCACCCAGGGATCCCCAAACTAAACCTTTCTTATGGGCCATGTGTTAACACCTTGCAGAAGATATCTGGGGAACTGCTTATTTAACAGTTCTTATTATTTGCAGGGAAATTCATAATTCTGTGTCATCACATTGGTTACAGAGAAAATCACATGTATATTATACATGTTTACATCTATTTGTGGGGATTACTTACTTGTTAAGCAAGTTTCAAATCTAGGATTTTATCAGAGTTCCAATCTCACCCTTCATCACCACCATCAATACCAACAGGGTCAGAAGTAAAGAAAGCAAAAACCTATAAGGGTGGGTTTCCTTTCTTTCTTTCTTTCTTTTTATTTTTTTAGATTTTATTTTTTAAGTAATCTCTACACCCAACATAGGGCTTGAATTCACAACCCCGAGATCAAGAGTCACATGCTCTACAGACCCAGGCAGGCACCCCAAGGTGCATTTCTTAAAGGCTACCTTTTACATTATAATTCAATACTCAAGTTACCTCACTAAACAGTGCCTTTTATTTTATTAACAGTGCCTTTTAAAATAGGTAAAATGTTTAAGCAAATATTGAGGCAAAGAATAAGCTGCCTGTAGAATCATATACTGCATTACATAATATAATACCTTATTGCATAAACAAAGTCAAGGTAAGTTACTGTCAGATAGAAAAACATTGTGTTTTAATTAAACAATCACATGACTAAGTTACTGTGTTCATACCCAGTATCTCATTGGATCCTCACTACAAAATACTTGAAGGTAGGCAGGATAGATTTTACTGTTCCTACCTTACAAATAAGAAAAGTACAGTTTTGATGATTTTCCTAAAGGCAGAAATCCAGGTCCACTTACTGTTGTTCTACATTGTGTATATAGATAAACATCAACAATTAATGCTAAAAAATTAGTTGACTCATCTATTACTCATCTATGTACAATGCAGCATTTTAATTTCAAGTATCATATAAAAAATACCTGGAGGTTATGCTCAAAGCAGGTCAAGGTGTGATTAAATAGACTGAGGAAGTACAGTGTGCTATTTGATAATTCTTCACTTTTGTTTGTTAAACAATCTGTCAAAAAACAAAAATGTATATTAATATATCTCCAGCAACAATTATAAACTGTCACTTATCTCTCAAACTATCATCTTCTGTTTCGAACTATAGTAATTCTTTGTTCAAACAAGCATATGTGTTCCATGTAAGAGAATTTTTCAAATACATGAGCTTACTCCCTTTTAGTTTCTAAAAGATATATTTTTTGTATAACCATATTCAGAGAAATCTCAAAATAATCACATATTCTCTTCCCTTTATAAAAACATACATTAAATAAAATTTAAATTGATTGTTGATATGCTGCAAAGTCTTAGTCATGAACATCAGCTATCAAATGCTGACTTAAAAAGGGTATTATTCTCAGTGTTGTTTAGGCATCAGACTGTTTATCCTACATTAATTTAACCTAAATTCATACTTTTTGATCATCTTTTGTGTCAAATTTAGTAGTTCTGTGTCTCTTCCACCTTCACTTCTATTGTAACTTGACAGGATCACCTTTTTCAATTTGTTCTTTCAAATCTATTGAGTTGTGGGACCAAAGAAACAAGCTGGTAAGAATTTTGCCTAAAATACTGATAAAGAGGCTTCAAGCAAAGTCTGGAAACAAAGAGAAGCATTTTACATGTTTTTTAAAAGCTAAAATAAATGATATTCCTCTGCAACTTGGTACTTTTGGTTAACATTAGCTCAAGTTCATTCCTCTTGCTTTCTATGTATCTAGGATATAGGTGCAAGTAGCTGGCTTCATATCCTGAAACTTGTGGTCAGCCATTTCAATCTCACTCTCCTGGAATCCTTGCTCTCTTTACATTCCACATACTCACAAACCCTGGATAATCTAACCCTGAATAATCTTCGTTCACTTTCTCTACTCCCAATTCTGCTTGTAGCATGCTATTATAGAAAATTCTAAGGTCATAATTAAGCAACTCAATTCCAATTCTAATCTCAGGGCCACAAAAAAATCCTTGTAGACACTTTACCAATTATTCCACAAGGGATGTTCCAAATATTTTCTATTCTCTAGTACCTACTCCACCCTACTCTTTCAACTGATGGCCATATATTATACCCATTTAGGGCCATCTAAAATGATCTCTCTCAACTGGAAGTGGAGAGACAGGACAGGAAGCTACTGCAATTATCCAGGAGAAAAGTGGCAATGCAAACAAAGAATTCAATGGATGAGAGATAGACCAAATAGGTAACGAAAGAGACTTGAATACAGCCCCCTCAAAATATGCCTCTTTGGCATGTAGATTATTATTTTTTTAAGGTTTATTTATTTCTTTGAGAAAGAGAGCAAATGTGGGCTGGGGGTAGGGGGGACAAAGAGAGGAGGAGAAAGAGTCTCAAGTAGACTCTGCGCTGGACTCTGAGCCAATCTCACAACCATGAGATCATGACTTGAGCCAAAATCAAAGAGTTGGCTGTTTAACTGACTAAACCACTCAGGTGCTCCTGGCATATTGGCCACTAGGAACCAGAAGCAGGAAAAAAGCTCTAAAAACAGGGAACACATTATATTTTAATAAATAAAATTTACATTTATAAAGGAAATTTCCATTTGCAAAGATGTCTTCTTCTCAGTGAAAGGAAGAAGAGGACTCTTTAACCAATGGAGAAGCTCTAACTTAAATGTGTATAACCAACTTGACTAAACAATCCTGGTTTAGCATACTTTTCCTAGTCACCTTCTGATAACTTGTCTCCTCCACCCAGAAGTTCCAAAGCCCTTTTCTTTTGATTAGCTTAAGATGATGTATAAACCCAAATTCTAACCATCCCTTTGGATTACTCCCATGTCACTCCTATCGCTGGGTACTCTACAGTATCCACATGCGTCACACATGTTAATAAGCTTCTGTTTCTGGCCAGTCTAAGTTATAGAGTTCCAGCCAGAGAACCTAAAATGGGTAGAGGAAAGAGGTTTTTTCCTGTCCCCTATAGGAGACACTAGGCTATGAAACACCGTGAGAGATGCACATGCTCTAACTCTTATAATATCAAGAGGCAGGCACTATCATTATCGCCATTCCCTAAATAAGGAACACAGGCTTAGAGCAATTAAGGAAGTTGGCTATGGCCATAAAATTGGTACTGAAAACCTGAAGATCCTATTTGGTCTGATTCCTGAGCCTGCATTTGCAAACACTGAAATAAATAAAATATTCACATCTATATCCTTTTTAAGATTTTATTTTTAAGTAATCCCTACACCCAATGTGGGGCTCAAACTTACCACTCCAAGATCAAGAACCAGGTGCTCTTCACATCTGTATTCTAAACCATTACAGTTCAATTCTGAGAATCACCCAAATACATGACACCGCTCATCCTTCCACTACCTATAGATCTCTTACACTATGCAAGGATTCGGGCAGTTACTACCAACTGACTAGTATTTGTGGCTGAGATGAACTTTAAACCTGGTAAGGAGAGGAGCAACTAGCACATTAAAACTTCTCTGTGCACATTAAAAACAGACATCCTCTCTGGGTTAGATTAATTACAAAAAGGCACTCCTGCCCCCCCAGAAGGTGAACCAGAATTCAGTTCTATTGATCACCATCTGCGCTAGTGCAGGGTGGGTGTGCACCTGGTATGCATGGGGCTCTGCTGATGAACCTATTCCTAGAGTCTCCCTCCCTGAACTCCTATACTCTGCATTCTCCACATCTTTATCTTCTCAAGAATGTAAGTCCCATTCAGAGAAATAAAGTAATACACTGAAGATCATACATCAGGTTAGTAAGGCCCTGAAATACAAAATGCACTTCCAGACTTGCAATTAAATAGTCTCTTTATTGTATCACTTTTTCTTTTTGAAAATGTTGCTCTATCATCTTTCAAAAAGTTCATTCACTAAATTCTCTTTTTAAAAAAGATAAAACAAATGCCTCTTCTTTTTCTTTTTTTTTTAAATAAATGCCTCTTAAGGCTGGTTTAATGTCACCACAAAGTAGCTTTGAATCCTTTTATGCATGAGGCAGTATATAATATATAAAAACAAACACAACTACAAATATGTAGAATATTAGAATATTAGCCTAAAAGATCGAACAGGTTTTCTGTTTTCATAGTTGATATTTTGCAGGGAGTAATGGGAATACAATTTCATCCATAGCAATTGCACATCTATGTTAATGAGCCATGTCACTGCAACTGACACACTATAGGGAATTAATGGGTGTGTGTGTCCCTCTACTGCCTATAAAAGCAGTATAAAGCACGTGAACATAAGAGAGCAGTGGCAATTTCTTCTATACACAGTATGTCATTGGAACGATTTCTTAAAAAAATGATTTCTTTATAAAAAAGTAGTTTATAGGATAATTATGGAAAATAAAAACAAATGAAAAAATAATTTATAAAGGAAGCTTCCTCTGAACAAAAGAACTTAATCTCTTCTACTTTACTGACAGCTATTTCTTTTCATTTAAAATAATTTGAAAATTAAACTAAAAGCTAATATAGACTGGTCATCTTGTTGAGTACCACATTAATGCAGTACCATCAAAATTTTTTCAATGATCATTAGACAGTGGTATTATGAAGCACAAAGGAGTTCATTCATACAATAGGATTTTAAATGTCTTCATTACTAAAGAGCCCTGACTTTCTGATTTAAAATAAAGGAACTCCCGGTAAAATTCCTCTTTTATACTTTTGCAGGAATCGGGAGCATAATATTATAAGCAATGAGAAACTATATATTTTAGAAATTAGGAAGTTAAGGAATATTAGTAATAATAAAGCTTCCTATAAGCACTAAGTGAAGTGGTCATTATGAATTTTCCACATCTCAGATAATCAATGCAGTCTCATCAAGGACAGATTAGCATAGCTTCTTTCTCAGTGAGGGCTCAAGCATCAGCTCAAGAGGCATTTTTAAAGGTGTGGAGGATTCAAGTTAAGATACATAGACCTAAATTATCATGATGGAAATTATTAGCATCTTTAGATAAAGTATTTGGCATCCATTAGGAGTTTGTATAAAGATTTCTGCTGTTTTACAAAACCAGTTTTATAGAAAACAACAGAGACAATCACCAATTTCTGAAAAACAGGACAAGCTTCAGAAAATAGAGCATAAACTGTGAGAACTTTGTACCTGAAGAATATAATCAAGACTAATGAGTATGAAAACAAAGACACTTTAAATTATAACATACCAATAAGTGAGTTTAATGCTTAGTAAATTACAATGTAGATAAAATGAGAAAGAGAGGTTCTGCTTAACCAAACTTTTGGTTAACCATGAAGTTTTATTATTGACTTTTAAGGAATTAAGACATAGTAAGTGAAGGGTGATAGAATATGCCTTTCTAAAAATATGCCTCTTTGCAGGGTGACAAAACATGAGACTCCTAACTCTGGGAAATGAACAAGGGATAGTGGAAGGGGAGGTGGGTGGGAGGATGGGGTGACTGAGGGGGGCACCTGACGGGATGAGCACTGGGTGTTACACTGTATGTTGGCAAATCGAACTCCAATAAAGAAATATACATATTAAAAATAATAATAAAAATAAAATAAAATATGCCTCTTTGCCTCAAGAATTATTTTGAACTAGAGTTACCTGAAAAACAGCAAGCACAGAGAGCCTTCTGTGAATTGCCTTTATCTACCTAAAGAAAGATCTTCCAAAAGAAACTCAATTATAAATCCCTTACCTGGGAGTTTCATCAACTAGGTAAGACTGACTCTTATCACACAGGAAAGGAGACCAATGGAATAGAATCGAAAGTCCAGGAATAAACCTCAGCATAGAGTCAACTAAGAGCTGAATTCATAGAAAGAGAAGAATGGTGATTGCCAGGAGATGGAGGAAATGGGGAGATGTTAGTCAAAGGATACAAACCTCCAGTTTCAAGATGAGTAAGTTCTAGGAATCTAATGTACAGCATGGTGATTAGAGTTACCAGTACTGTCTTATATACTTACATACTCAAAAGTTGCTAACAGAGTAAATCTTAAACGTTCTCCTCACAAAAAAAGAAATGCTAATTATGTAACACATTACCTAACACCATGGTAATCATTCTGTAATATATATCAAATCAATATAATCACTATACACCTTAAACTTATATAATGTTCTATGCTGATTATATTTCAATAAAGTTCAATAAAGAAAAAGCAAAGAACCAAAATATTTTATCATAAAACAATCCATGGTTTCATCAAAGCTTGTGACCCTAATTATTCAATTGTCAGATGCATGGGATAACTCAGAAGCATGTCAATAATAAGGCTGTCCCTATGTCAACAATATACTTTTGACAACAGTTTTAAAATTCTGTACAGAAGAAATATTGATTTATTTCCTTTACTATTTAGCAGACAGTCTCCACAAGAACGAGTTTCCATATTATTTGTAACGTGAATTGGGAGAGCTGAGCTGTTAACACTTCTTTTAAATCTCCATCAATTTCTAAAACCTTTTTTCCTACCAAGACTAATAAGACTAATAAAGACACAGGAATTCTAAAGATGAAAGAGATGGGAGTGGTATGTGGATGACACACTCTTTTTTATTGGGTTTCTGGCCTTCCTTTCATCAACTAATAACTGCAGAGAGTAGATGTCAACCCACCACTAGAGCAAGAAAGGAAAGGTGGAGTAGTATTTTCTATTCTCCAAAATTGCAGTGTATTAATTTTAATAATATTCTTTTAAACAATATTTTAGCTTTTATATTTTTATGTTTGTAACAATCTTTTTAAAAAGAATTTATTTATTTATTTATTTATTTATTTATTTATTTATTTAATTTATTTGAGGTGGGGCAGAGGGGGACAGAGAGGCAAGTAGACTTCATGCTGAGTGTGGAGCCCAACATGGGGCTCAATCTCACAACCCTGAGATCATTTCCTGAGTCGGGCACTCAACCAACTGAGCCACCCAAGTGCCTCCTTAATAGTCTTTAAAAAAAATTTTTTTTATTTTTATATTTTAAATAATATTATTTTTAAAATGTAGCCTCTTAAATTCACTTAAAAAGATTTTTACCTATATAATTATAGTTTTGCATTTGCTAGTAGAGAAGATGAAAAAAACTGTCATTTTATATCAAAAGATACATTCTCATAAAATAGATCACATTTTGGTTTAACTCTTCATCAAAAACAAATATAAGTAGTTTTTGTTCATTCTTTGTCATTTTTTCCCTTCTTATTTTATCTTTTAGGTACTAGAATGAATGGATTCCATATTATTCACCATTAAAGATCCTTATTGCTGGCTTCAACCACCAGGGTGTATTTGCAAATTTAATAACTAGACCATCACAAAAAGATAATGTAAACAAATGGGTTAGTGGCTCAAGTTTAATAATTTCACACAAATTCTGAGAAAACTTTGTGTTTAAAACAAAAGGCAAATAATCCAGAAAATTTTTTTGAAAATTTGTATTGTGATTTTCATGTATATACTGTAAAGGAGAAAAAATAATTTTCCTTCTATTCTTCTAAATTCTCAGCTAGTACTCCTATAACAAAAGACAGATAACAGGAGAAAAACAAACAGAAGTTAACTTGTATCTTTCATATACACATGGCAGACATACAGGAAAAATGAGTACTCAAAGAGATGGCTTAGAATTCAGGCATAAATGCCACCTTCAGCTAAAAACAAAGAAAGAAGAGTATGAGGAAGGCTGGTTATGAAGAAGTGACGAGGAGAAGCATGGTAAATGAATATAAGTTTTGTTATGCAGATGTATGTCCCTGCCTTGTCCATTTTTAAGATTCTTTTGGGATTTAGAGTCATGTGTTTCTTTTTTTTTTTTTTTTTTTTTATTTATGATAGAGAGAGAGAGAGAGGCAGAGACACAGGCAGAGGGAGAAGCAGGCTCCATGCACTGGGAGCCCGATGTGGGATTCGATCACGGGTCTCCAGGATCGCGCCCTGGGCCAAAGGCAGGCGCCAAACTGCTGCGCCACCCAGAGATCCCCAAGTCATCTGTTTCTTGGTAGAAAGAAAGAAATACTCTTACAAATGTAGATCTCCTTTAATATATACAAATTTCCCTTATAAAATGGTTACTTCTACTCCATCTTCAGAGTTTCTCCTGTGTCTGATGTTTATCAAATAATCAGCTCAATATCCTCATTCCAAAGAGGCATATTTTGGGGTGGCATATCCTGGTCTCCTACAGTCATATTTTGGAGTAGTATTTTCTATTCTCCAAAATTGTAACAACCAGGCAAATTTCTGACCAGACACAATTCCTTTAAAATTATGACTATTGTCTTCCATTTATTAAGAATAAACAACCCTTGTATTCTTCTACAAATTCCTAAAGGCCAATGATTTAGGGACACCTGGGTGGCTCAGCAGTTGACAGTCTGCCTTTGGCTTAGGGCATGATTCTGGGATCCAGGATCAAGTCCTGCATTGGGATCCCTGCGAGGAGCCTGCGAGGATCAAGCCTGCTGTGTCTCTGCCTCTCTCTCTATGTCTCACATGAATAAATAAATAAAATCTTAAAAAAATAAATAAAAATAAAGGCCAATGATTTTTAAAACAATGAATAGGTAGGAAATAATTTTAAATGCACAACTAAATGGAAAACTTTATTATCATTCATTAAGAAAATAAGAGTAGGGGTGCCTGGGTGGTGCAGTCAGTTAAGCATTTGACTCAGTTTCGGCTCAGGTCATGATCTCAGGGCCTGAGATCGAGCTCCATGATCAACTCTATTCTCAGCTAGTAGTCTGCTTAAGATTCTCTCTCCCTCTCCCTTTGCACCACCCCCCTTCAAATGAATAAATAAAACTTAAAAAAAAAAAAAAAGGAAAGGAACAAATAAAGATCCTATGAACTTAGTGTTTAATATATCTGGTTGCTAGAGATGAAATTTCATGAGAACCTAATGCCAGACCATTGCTGAACATTTACATTTCCCTAGAAAATGTGCAACTCCATTAAAAATAATTTTTTTCACATTATCTAGTTTTAATTTTATGTAGTATTAATTGTTCTTTAGAAAAAGAGAGTATTTTACATTTATATTTTTAGTAAAAGACTATGCTTTCCAGAATATCAAGTATGTATATAACATAAATGTTAAACCTTTGTGGCCTAATTAAAATGTATTTATATTTCTTACAATAGAGACTGTGCAATGAATTTGTCAAGTAGTACTTTAAAAAAACTAAATTAGGCATTAACTCATGAACACTATCTATTCAGATGAACAATCTTAAAGCCTTTTGAATTTAGTTCTAGACTCGGGATTTATAGTTCACTTACACTCTCTGAACCCTCATTCTACCTCATAAGGCTTATTGTGAAGCTCAAATGAGACAAGGGTTCAAAATTGAGAAATATTATGTACTTCCACTGCTAACTTATTACTCACCTTCTTTAGCTCCTCATTTTTTCCTTCCTTCCAATTACTTTCCTCACTACTTTGTAAGAGAAGATTATGTTGCTCAAGTAAGAATGCCTTATTAACTTTTGGTAAAAAATTGGGACACCCAAGGGGTTCAGAGGTTGAGCAACTGTCTTCAGCTCAGGGCCTGATCCCAGGATCCTGGGATCAGGTTCTGCATTGGGCTTCCCATGGGGAGCCTGCTTGTCCCTCTGCCTGTGTCTCTACCTCTCTCTGTCTCTCTCATGAATAAATAAATTTAAAATCTTTTAAAAAATTTTTTGATAAAAAACTTAAAGTTACTTGAATAACTCCTTAAAATTTTCAGAAAATGTCCATACCTTTATTAAATACAGTTAAAAAGAACATTATTAGAAGGGTTCTCTGGTACTTCTGATAGATATTATTCTATTTAAGATGATTATTTTAGAATGTCCAAGAGAAAACAGCTGAGGAATACAAATTTATAGAACTATTTTATTTCCATTTAAAATATAGAATATAAGTTATGATGAAATTTTAAAATATGAATGAAAAATAAATGGAAGATAATTTATTTTAATGCATAATGCTAAAAAAGAAAATAGCCAATCTCTCTGACTATAACATATAAATACTCTAGATTTGGACATTCTGTTAAATTTTATGTATTTTTGAATAGGTATTAAATGCATATGGCATAATATTTAAAGGGTAAAAAGTAAGTTGGATGAAAACTAAGTCCTCTTAGTTTTCTAATTCTTCAAAAGATGTCACATTTCTCTGCACCTTGCTTCTTTCACCTGACCACATATCTTGACCAAATTAATTTTAATTAGGAAGTTAAGCATTTCATTTATTCTTCAAAAGATGTTCAATCAAGGAATATTTTTAAAAGATTTTTTTATTTATTCATCACACACACACACACACACACACACACACGCAGAGGCAGAGACACAGGCAGAGGGCAAAGTAGGCTCCATGTAGGGAGCCCGACTGGGACTCGATCCCGGGTCTCCAGGATCATGCCCTGGGCTGAAGGCAGCGCTAAACCACTGAGCCACGTGGGCTGCCCAAGGAATATTTTCAAGATAGGATGGCTCACAGAAAAACAAAGTTACCCTAAGAATTTATTCTAAAGAGTTTTATAACTACTATATTAAGTAAATATGCAGCAAAACGTTTTCTTTCTTTTATTAACTAACTGGAAAAGAAAGCTACTTTTGAGTTAGTGAAGTCTTTGTCAGAAAATATCTTTTAAAGATAAGATGCTTTAGGGCACCTGGGTGGCTCAGGAGGCTAAGCGTCTGTCTTTGGCTCAGGTTATGATCCCAGGGTCCTGGGATTGAGCCCCCACATTGGGACTTCTCCCTCTCTCTCTGCCTGTCTTTGCCCCTGTTCATGCTCTCTCTCCTGTCAAATAAATAAATAAAACCTTTAAAAAAAGGAAAGAAAAGATGCTTTACCTCTCAAGCATAAAAATTAAGTCACACCTCACACCAATCAAAAGAAGTGAACCTCAATATATATCCCATTTATTTTAATTAATTTTAAATTATAATTAACATATTTTTTCTATATCAATAGATTTAAGGGTTTAAGAATATTTAAAAATAGCTCTCCTGGGATGCCTGGGTGGCTCAGTGGTTAAGCGCCTGCCTTCTGGCCCAGGCCATGGTCCTGGAGTCCTGGGATCGAGTCCCACATCGGGCTCCCTGCATAGAGCCTGCTTCTTCCCTCTGTCTATGTCTCTGCCTCTCTCTCTCTGTGTCTCTCATAATAAATAAATAAAATCTTTAAAAATAAATAAATAAATAAATAGATAGATAATAAATAACTAGCTAGCTAGCTCTCCTATATAGGTTAAGCAAACTGTTCAATCATATTTATACTGGAAACTTTTACACCAAAACATAAAGATTTTGTTTAAAAAAAAAAAAAAAGTAACTGTCAGCCAAACCTCTGTTCAAATTACCAAAAAATCTGAATTATTTATTTATTCATTCATTTATTCATTCAGTCCCACATTGCAGGGAGCCCGATGTGGGACTCGAACCTGCGTCTCCAGGGTCACGCCCTGGGTTGAAGGTGGCGCTAAACCACTGAGCCACCGGGCTGCCCAAAAATCTGAATTAATAGAGACAAAATTAAAAGAATCAATATTCAATATACTATGATGTACTGCAAAGAAAAGAAACTTAGCAGGGGTCTTTCTGCCATTTAGTTTTTCTCGTATGATCTAAACAAAAAGACAAGACCTTAGAAAAGTTAAACTCATTAATGACTTACAAGCACATAGATTTTTTAATACTGAGGATTTCTCCTGTCCATACTCTATGTTTTCTTTGTCTCTTGCCTAAACTATCCTAATAACTTCCTCACTGCTCTCTGGATGAAATTCCAATGGGATTTCATTAAAAGAAAAAATGAAGGCTCTTTGTAGTTAAAATGAGTGAAATCTTCTAGTGAGCACTGCATGATGTATAGAATTGTTGAATCACTAAGTTGTACCCCTGAAACTAATAGAACATGTAGATCAACTATACTTCAATAATATTTTTTAATGAAATACAGAAAACAAAACAAAACAAAAAAGCTTGGAAAGTACTAGGTTAAATGTTAAACATTTTTTAACCTGTAGTACTTCTTACTGCCTTTAGTATTCCATGTGTATGGTAAATATTTAAAATACTACAGTATGCAACCAATTCTTAATAAAATGCCTTGATAAACTACTCTATCAGTCAAGGTCCTATTTCCCTTTTCCAATTTTACCTCCCACTGTGCTCCTAGACCCTGAAACACCTACTAGTCTTTTATTCCTCTGTGCCTCTGTCCATGATGCCTCCCTCTCTGCGGTATCCTTCCTCTCATCTCTATTTATTGAAATTACGCCTGGCCATCCAGAAAGGTGTAGGATCAAAAAGTACCTCCTCCAGGAAATCATTTCTAATTCTCCCCAGTTTATTTTCTACTTCCCCTAAGGATTCTATGACTTTATTAAAACATTTATTTGTCTGTCTCAGGTTATCCTCCAGATGTAACTTTCTCCTTCACTAAATTATAAAGCAAGGAAAACAAGAACTGCCTAGTACACAGTTGGTGTTCAAAACACATATTGAAATAATGGTTTTAACTTTTCCAAAGAGTGCCTGAAAATGATCTCATTGTAGTATACAAATACATATAAACCTGCAAAACTGGTAGAATGGATGTTACCACCTCCCATCACCACCATTTGACAGATTATAAACATCATAATTATTATTATATTAAACAGTTAACATTTCAACATTAACTATGTGCCAGCTACTCAGCTAAGTTCTTTATACAATTTTTGCCATTTAATCCTAAAAACAAGCATATAAGGTAGGTTCCATTATTATCCCCAATTTATCCCCAAATCAGATAAGGAAACCGAAGGTCCAAGAGGCGAAGTTACAAGCCCAAGGTCTGACTGCTAGTGAGTCAGGGTTAGCAGTGGCAGAGCTTAGAATCAAGGCCAGATCTGTCTGACTGCAAAGTTCATCCTGCCAACTGCTACACTTTTCTGCCTTTCAATATTCGCCCAAGTAATTCCCACTAATAAACCATGATGCTAATTGTAGTTCATTTAAACTTAGTAATAGGGCAGCTCCAGTGGCCCAGTGGTTTAGCACCTTCAGCCCAGGGCGTGATCCTGGACACCTGGGATCGAGTCCCACATCGAGCTCCCTGTGTGGAGCCTGCTTCTCCCTTTGCCTGTGTCTCTGCCTCTCTCTCTCTTTCTCTCTCTCTCTTGTCTCTCATGAATAAATAAATAAAATTAAAATAAATAAACAGTAATAAAAAGTATTATCTAGCTTCAAAGATTTCAAAATTCACTAAAATAAAATCTGACATCTATACTATTGAACCACAACTGCAACATGAAAATGAAAGAATTACTTACTTGCACAATTTGCCTTCTGCCACGTGGAATTAAAAAACTCAGACAGAATCACAACTATCTGCATTCTATCTGCCATTAAGAGACTTCTGGCACAACTATGACTCTCTGATGTATTCTGTAACAACAACAAAAACAGAAAAATACAATCTGAGTATTTTTAGGCTTCCTAAATAACTTTAGGGAAAAAAACCTTATAAGAATAACTAAAATATTAGAAGCATTTTTAAACATTTTTTGATGTGATCAAATAATGATGTCATTAATTACACCTGTAATAAAAGCAGCTAATATTTATTGATACCCGGCGCACTGGAAAGGGAAGAAAATCTTTGTGCTTCTTAAATACTTGTTCTATTGCACAATTTCAACCACTTAGGCCCAAATTGTGTGCGTCATATTTCTTACTTTTTATACATAGGAAAAAATTCTGGAAAGCTTTCATTAAAATATAGCACTGGTTATCTCTGAATAATAAAGCTATGGTGATTTTCTTTTTTTCTTTTTTTTCTTTTTTTTTTTTTTTTTTGCTTCTTTTATACTGTCTAGATTTTCCTACAATGAACATACACTATTTACGTAATTTCTTTAATCTGGTGGGTAAATGATGACAAAATATTTAAGTTTCATCTTCCGGGAAATTTTTGGTTCAAAATCCTTTAAACCACAAGAAAGCGTGACACACCAATTTGTACCCAAATAGTTTGTACCCACATAGAATATGCTTTCCACAGATTATTTTAATAATGAAACTCACACTATGCAAAAAAATAAATCCAAGCTCCTCAGTTATTTGATCCTTACCTATTTCTTTTTTCCCATCTGCCCCAAGCAAGAAATTAAGTCATGCTGACCCCTTCAGTGTTTCAAAGTTATTTAACTCCTACTACTTACTTACCAGGCACTATAAGACTCCTGGAGTTTTAAGGATACAGAAAGTGTAAGGAAAGGCCATAAACACTGGGACTTCAAGAACCCCCCACAGGTTAACCACTGAGTCTTGTCAATTCTACCTCCTACATATCTCTGAAATCTATCCATTTCTCCCCATCACAATGGTCCCTACGTAGCCTTACCACTAGTTCTCCTATCACAAGAGTCTCTTAATTCATCTCCCTACACCTACTCTTCCTCTATCCTTCCCATCCCATCCCCTCCACTTTTTCTCATGTAACCTAAATGGTTTTTTAAAGTATAAATCTGATCACATCCTTCTACAGAATTAAACCTCTCAATAACATCTCACTGTTTCAACATAAAAGTCTAAAACCCTTAACATACCCCATGAGGCCCACGTGATCGGGTACCTGCCTACTACTTCAGGCTAGGATCACTAGTCTCCTCCTAGCTCATAGTACTTTGAGTACTCAAACACACCAGACTCACAATCTTCACACCTGCTCCTTCTTTACATGTATACCTTCTCGTCCCTGCCCCACAATCTCTCAGAATTTAGATATCAGCTTTAACCACTGACCACTCTACCTACCACTAGCCCTAGTCAAGATCAGCTCTCTTGTCATATGATTTGGTAGTAGTATCTGGGGTTTTTTACTTTGCAAGACTTAACTGAATTAAATAATTGCATTGTTAATATACTTTTTTTTTTAATATTTATTTATTTTTAATTGTGATAGTCACAGAGAGAGAGAGAGAGAGAGGCAGAGACACAGGCAGAGGGAGAAGCAGGCTCCATGCACCGGGAGCCCGACGTGGGATTCGATCCCGGGTCTCCAGGATCGCGCCCTGGGCCAAAGGCAGGCGCCAAACAGCTGCGCCACCCAGGGATCCCGCATTGTTAATATACTTAATGTCCGCTTTCCCTAACAGACTATAAGCTCTGCTCATTTACAGCTATATCCCTAGTAACTACTATTAACTGTACATAATAGGTACTCAATAATTTTCTTGAATGAATGCAGAAGCAGCATTACTTTCTGATCACTAATAAAAGACAGATTATTGTTATTCTAGGTTGAGTCTCTCTATATATCCCTAAGATTTTATTTATCAGTCTATACTAAAAAAAAGTATGTTGAACAGTTCCAGATATATACTCCTAATCTCTAACACCTTCATTAAATATATATACATATCTTTGTAGATCTACACCTACCTATCTATATAAATTTTTAAGCCAACCAAGGAGAATGAGATACAGCTAAGCAATTCAGAGTTTGGGGGTGTGGTCAAGGCATCCTAGCAGCTTCTCTGAGGATGCTGAACAGCTCAGTGAAATCACGATCAGTCTATACTAAAAGATTGAAAGTGTGACTCTAAGGAAATCAGTCAGTTATACCACTCAAGTTTCACAAATCACTGTATTCTTTACTTTCTGATAATAAAACTATATGTGGTCCTTGTCTCAGTAACTCCAAGAGGAAGTGACAAGAAAATAGAATTCTCATCAGGCAATCTGTTAAATGAATTAGCTTGCTATAGCCAGAGAAATAGCTTGCTAATTTCTACATTTGATTCTTTTTCTCCTTGCTATATTCCCTTCCTCTCCCAATCAATCCATGGACATGGATTTATCCTGAAGAGATGATAAAGGATATCTTATTCAAAATTCAGCTCATAGGTTTTCTCTGATTAGCCCCACCTTGCTCTGTTCTCCTTTAATTCAACAACTCCTTCCCCCTTTTGCTGTAAACTGCTATTGTACAAAACATAACATTCCCATTGATGATTTTTTTCCTTCTTTCTTTTTCTCAAAATAGGTTTATTTCCCCAACTACACTGATAGTTTGAAGCTTGGGCCTTATCCTCCTTTTCCTTTTGTATTGTTTTACTAGCCCAATATTTAAGAATAGCATGTGCCTGCTGATTAAACTGATTTAAAGGAAAGACTGAGCCTCCGTGAGTCAAAGAAAGTACACTACTCCCTAGAAATAACCTCCCCAACACACACACAAACAAATGATTCCTTCAAGGTCACTTCTAAGAAACTCAGAACACTTTTTTTCCATCCATTACACATGATGATTCAATTCCCAAGCCAATCCAAAAAACTCTATTAAATCCATGAAGTATCTCCTAACTGTAGAAATCATGCTTTTGAGCTAGCAAAGCTAGCTCTCCCTTCCTTCCTCCCTCCCTCTTTTATTAACCCCCTCACAGGACCTACCACCACATGACCTGAAAAGCACTAAAATCACCAAAAATGGAAGGCAGACATACCACTTCCTAAATTCTAGCTCCTTTCTCTACTGAAGAAAGGAAGCAAAAGAGGTCAAGGTCTAGGATGAACTGGAGTGGAAATCCAGATTGAGCAAAGGGTTTTTCTGGGTTTGTGTTTTTGTTTTTGTTTTTTTTTTAAAAAACTCTTTACTTTCTTCCTTTCACACAAGGGTGAGGTGAGCCTGGTGCCCAGATCATTGGTAGAATCTGATAGGCACAAATGAAAGGAAGTTTCTGCCCCTACCCCCAACTCTCTTGGGCAGTGAGGAATTCATGTGGAAATTCAAACACAGACTGGGTGATGATTATAATACTAGAGTTTGGGGTAATCTTTTAACCTCTTCCTAATTCCACAGTATCTACACAAATGAGGAACGCATTTGCTCCCTCAAAGGATCCAAGCTTTGCCTCATGACTCAATCATCTTGGCCACAAAACAACTCACCTAATTGCTCAAAATCCAATACGATGTCATATCATACCCTGCTAATAGTGACAAGTCTTGGGTACTCTATTTTTAGATCATAAGAAGACAGGTAGAGAGGGATATACATCCACTTTGCTATACCTAATAGAAATATGCCTGGAAAATATTGCAGATAAGCCTAAATTTATTTAACCTATGTTAAAATCAAATACAAATGGAGACCAGATTTGAACATTCCCTGATGAAATAAAACCAGTTCGGTCATACAAACAGAAGTTTAATTTAGCTTATTTTGCAAGACAAGTGAGGTTAACTTGACCTGGGTCACCTCTTGCTTATCCCTTTGAAAATCATACACCAGACTTCTATTATTCCCCAGAATTGAAATGAGGCAACTACTAACCAATTCTCTTTAAGAAAATTCTTACGAAAAATAAAAAGAAGGTTCCTATATTGTAACCAGCTCTGTGAAGAATTAACAGTCACAGTCCCATACTACATACACTGCTTTATAACAATGAATCTCTGAGCCTCATTCCATGTTTTGCTTTTAGTGCTCCCAGTTTACAAACTGTCTTTTTTCATGTGCACAATAAACTTCTACTAATTGCCACTTCGGTGATTCATCGACTTTAATTGTTTCTTTCCAAACTTGAAAACTAGCTCTTGGGACTCCTGGGTGGCTCAGCAGTTGAGCATCTGCCTTTGGCTCAGGGCACGATCCAGGATCGAGCCCCACATCAGGCTTCCTGCATGGAGCCTGCTTCTCCCTCTGCCTATGTCTCTTCCCTCTCCCTCTGTGTCTCTCATGAATAAATAAAATCTTTTAAAAAGTGTAATAGTATTGGTAAAACCAGAAAAAAAAAAAACAAAAAAACTAGCTCTTTACAGAAAGATCAACCACATCATTTATTTCACGCAAATAAGTTTCCTATCTATGTCAAAAAAAAAATGGATTTAAGTAATAGCAGGCTGACAACGCAGGATGCAACTCTAAGTTCGTATTTTGTCAGATTGACTATGATGTATGAAATAATTCCAATCACATTTTCGTGAGACTACTGGTCCTCTCCATACAAGAGGAACTTTCCCTCCCTATGATCCCAACGTCATTCTTCGTGTTTTTTCCTTTACAAGGCCTATCGGGCCCACACCTCATGACTCCTACCAGCCCTGACACTCTTACCCTTTACTACTCTAGACCCTGTAAGTTTCTTATTAGCAGGAACATGAATTCTCTCCCCTCCTTCCTCCCTCCCTCTTTTATTAACCCCCTCACAGGACCTACCACCACATGACCCGAAAAGCACTAAAATCACCAAAAATGGAAGGCAGACATACCACTTCCTAAATTCTAGCTCCTGAGAACTACTACTCTGTGCTAGTCTTCTAAGAGCTCTTAGAGAGTCACTCGCCAGGACCATGCCAGCTACTAAGCACTGGACGTCTGGTTGACCGGCTGCAGACTTGTCTCCATCACCAAGATAAACTCTCACATGTTATCTCTTTTGATCCTTGTAACAGTCACACCGGGCGGGCAGTTGTTTTTCTCCATTTTGCAGAGAGGAGGAAACGAAGATTACAAGATAAATTAATCCAAGACCAAGCTGCTGTGAAGTGGCGCCTCTGATGTTATCTGGCCACAATGCTCCAGCCTCCTAATCACTACTACACTCTCCCCACCCCCCTCCTTCCCCCCCCCCCCCCGCCCCAGCTCTTTGGGGTTTCAGGAAAGGGTCCTTCCTGGGAACATCAGGCAGGGATGGGAAGAAGCTGTGTCGGGGTGGGGTGAAGAGGGTAAAGGAGGGAAAGGAAAGGTGGGGTGAAGGGTGCAGGACCCCCGAGAAAAACAGCCCTATCGACCTGCAAACAGCAGCCACGAGGGCAAAACTCCAAACTCCGAGGCCTGTAAGGCTATCCGCTCTGACGGTGCACAGTCCCAGGCCAACCCCTTTTCCTTACAAACGGGGAAACTGAGGCTCCCGCAGTAAAAGCATCACTGCGTCCTCCTCCCCCGACCCACCACGCCCCGGAGGTCCCGGGGTGCTCCTCTACCCACCCCCACGGCTCGGCTGATGTTGTCCATCTTGCCGGCGACCTGCTGGAAGAGGGGGTAGCAGGTCTGACACAGGCGCACCGGCCGCGCGCTGCGCACCAGGCACCCGGTCAGCTCCGCGCTGCTGCGGGCGAAGTCCAGTAAGAGCTCCCGACACTCGGGATCCAGATCCGGCAGGCCGGGGGGCAGTGACAGCGGCCCCAGCCTTCCGCCCTGCAGCAGGCTCAGGGACAAGTCCTCCACCTCCAGCAGCCGCTGCTCCGACAGGAGGTCGTGGAGGACCCTGTGCGGGCTGCCCGCCAAGGCGAGCGCGCCCGACCACAGCAGCAGCAGCAGCAGCAGCAGCAGCAACGACCTCCGCCGCGCCGCTGTGGCGTCCGGACCCATCGCGGGGTTCGCGCCCCCCGCCCCCCGCGCCGCCGCCTCCCCGGCCCCCAGCCGGTGCCGCCGACCGCCGCCGCTTCCGGCTTCCTCGGACGCAGGCCGCGAGCCGGGTCACGAGGCGCGCGTCATGGCCCCGCCCCCTGCGCGCGGCGCCCCTCCCCATTGGCTGCCGAGGGGGCGGCGCGCGTGCGGAAGCGCGCACGCGGGGGCGGGGGCGGGGGCGGGGTCGCGCTCCCTGCCGGCTCGGAGCGCCCGGCGGGAGGGGCGGCTGGAGCGGGGCGACCCCCGCGTCCGACAACTGAATCTCGGGGACCTGGGCCCGCCGTGGGGGCTCCCTGCGTTCTAGAAGCCCGAGGACTCCCTTCGCACCGCAGACGGCCTCCGCCGTGGGAATCACGAGTGAGTTCCCAGAGAAAGCCCTGCTGGCAGGTGCCTTGGCAGCTTCGGCTTGCTGATTCCTTTGCCTAGTTCCCTCCTCCATCCTGTTGGGGAAGAGTAATAACATCTGTTGATTATTTGGGATCGTAGAGCCTAGTGGCTTCCGAGCTTTTTTTTTTTTTTTTTTTTTTTTTCTTTTAACTTGAAACTGTCAACGCCAGCGATAACGGGAAAATTCCGTATGTGCATTTTCTTTTTTTTTTTTTTTTAAGGATTTTTATTTATTTATTCATGGGAGACACAGAGAGAGGCAGAGACCCAGGCAGAGGGACAAGCAGGCTCCGTGCAGGGAGCCCGACGCGGGACTCGATCCCAGGACCCCGGGGTCACGCCCCGGGCTGCAGGCAGGTGCTCAACAGCTGCGCCACCCGGGCTGCCCCACCCCCACCCCCCATATGTGCATTTTCTAACACGGTAGCCCACTGGCCACGTGGGACCGTTGAGCGGTTGTAACGTAGCTCCTGCGACCGAGGGACTTCAGTTTTCATTGTGCTTCAAGGTAAATAGTCCCACGTGGGGCGTGGTGCTGGGCTGGACAGCGCAGGTCTAGGCTCTCTCCCCGCGTCGCGTGGTCCCCCGGCGGCCAACGTCCAGGCTCACCTGGGGCTGAAGGGCTTCTCGAGGTGCAGCGCAAACCTGCATCCAGGCCAAAAACCCCTGCAAGGTGAAAGGTGCAAGGTGCAAGGTACGGGGCAAACCGCAGAACTGCAGACTCCCCATTTCTGACACGATGGCCGAGGACGCTCTCTAGCAGGCGCCTGATCCCATTGCCCGGGCTGTAGGATGAGAGCTAATGACCCGCAAAGTGGTTTTCTGGCAAGTATCTGGCGGAACAACTTTGGTCGGGGAAAAAAAAAAAAAAAAAATTCCTGGCTGTTTTGTGTCGTCCCGCTTTTTATTTTTGCCTTGTACAAACTCCCATGCAGTTCACGGTGCTAATTTAGGTTTCCGAGGGCCCTTAAAGTTACTTTCTACCCTGTGTTTGGTTATTGTTTTTGCAATTCCTAAATTTGCTTGGGATGGCTACATTTTGTTTCATTTTCCTTACCAAGAGTCTAACTTAGTAGGAAACCTGGCTTCTACAGCAGTAAATGTATTTCCAGGGAAGAAGAAACAAGTTGTCTTAATTTTCTCCAATGTTACCCTGTAACTTTTAGGTCTTCCTATGTATTAGAATTATCCTTCTTAGAAGTTCTTTCAGACATCATAATGGGTACATTGCTTAAACTCCGTGAGAAGTAGCGCAGTCGGCAACGTAACAAATGCACATATTCTGACCTAATAAGTCCTCTTCTAGGAATTTATTTTAAACATATACTAACCTTGTATAGACATGATTATTATTTTTTTAAAGATTTATTTATTCATGAGACACAGGGAGAAAGAGACACAGAGAGGCGAGACACAGGCAGAGGGAAAAGCAGGCTCCATGCAGGGAGCCCAAGGTGGGACTTGATCCCAGGACCTGGATCATTCCCCGGGCTGAAGGCAGGCACTAAACCACTGAGCCACAGCCACCCAGGCTGCCCTAGACATGATTATTAATTGCATTGTTGTTTGTAAGAGTAATAGAATAGGTGGAAGAGAATGTTAAAGAAATCATGGCCCTTTCTCCCTTCCCTTCCTGGAACAGAGTGTCAAAGCACAGGTGAGAAAAGGAGAACGCGGAGGGTAGAGGGAAAGCATCAGCCTGATGGAGGGTTGGATCGTGAGTAGGGTAAGAAGACTTTCCATTCAGGGCAGGGGACAGCACTGAGTGGGAGTTTGCTTACATTCAGAAAGATTGATCAAATAAGAAAATAAATTAAGGATAATGGGGATCCAGTTTCTCACTCTCAGAGGAGGGAGTTACAAATATGAAAACGGAAAAGTCGGGGTGCCTGGGTGGCTCAGTCGGTTAAGCATCTGACTCTTCATTTTGGCTCAGGTCATGATCTCAGGGTTATGAAATTGAACCCCATTTTGGGCTCTGTGCTGGCTGTGGAGCCTGCTTGATTCTCCCTCCCTCCCTCTCCTTTTGCCCCTCTCCCCCTAAAAAAAGAAAAAGAAAATGGAGAAAAGTAGAATGAACTCTGTAGTATTGGATTAGAATTAGCAATATCAGTGACTAGAAATATGTATAGATATAGAAATAAATATAGATATAAAGGTATATGTGTGTATATTTTATATATATTATATATTTTGTATATATACATATATACATATATATATGTGCACACATGCACACGTGTGTGTGTATGTGTGGGTGTTTTTCCCTAGCTTTGTCCACTAAGAAGGCCTGGGAGCAGAGGCACCCCACTAATAATAAGGAGTACATATAAGACCCAAATGGTGGCTTCTAAATATTATTATCCACTAAAGGGAACAAGAATCCTTGAAGAAATAGCTGATTCTACCAGTAGGGCAGAAAAAGCACAAGTTTAGCTTGGGTCATCTTATGCCAGAAAGCAAGAAAATGCTCAAAGAATTAATGGAGACAGGTCAACATACAGAAGCCAGTTTGAATAGGCTCCCAATGGCCAAATCTGGGACAATTTGAGCATCAAAATAATGATGGTTAACATGTCATAATCCACTGAATAAAACAGGAAACCATGAGCCTATGTTGATATGTTTCATGAGACATAAGCTATTGACACATTTTCAAAGTCACCCTCCCCAAATACTTATTAATTACAAATGGAAAAAATGAGCAAATTTACAGTGGAGAAATCTGTCAGGCTCCACATTAATCAAATGGTCAACATGAGTATCATCACAATAAGATAAAGAGAAATTGTATGCCACCCGATAGAATGCAGTTAGAAGATCAAAGCATCACTTCTGTTATATTCCTGCCAAAGGCGTATAATATGCTAATATGAGAAAGCATATTATACTTTCAAGTATAATACAAGTAAAATTAAATTCATTCTAAAAAAATAGCCTGTAATCTTCAAAAATGTTTGGCTATAAGAGTCAGGGAAAAACTGAGGAACTGAACCTGACAGAAAGGACATTATGGGGATGACTAGTGAAATTTGAATAGGGTCTGAGAATTAGATGGTAGTAATATATAAGGTTAATTTCCTGATTTTTATAATTACATTATGGTCATGTAAGCAAATACTTTTATTTGTAGGAAATATATAGAAAAGCACTCAAGGGTGATAGCATATCAAGTCAGCAACTTACTTTCACGCGGTTCTCGAAAAAATGATTTGTACTATGCTTACAACTTTTTTATAAGCTTTAAATCATTTCAAACTCTAAAAAGTATATTGTAAAGGCAATTAGGGTACAGCAATACAGTAGAATTCTATGCACTTGAAATCTTATGTACTGATGTGGAACAATTGCCAAAATAAATGAAAAAAAGGTGTCAGAAGAAAAGAATTTTTAATGCTCATGCATGGATATGCACAGTTTCCAGAAGGTTACACAAAAGCTGGTCACTTCGGTAGAAGAGGACTTGAGGAATGCGGGAACAAAGCTAGGAGAGAGACTATTCATTGTAAACTTTCATACTTACAAAATGTTCCATGGGAGTATACTTCTTACTGAAATAAATTAATAAAAACTACAAGAATTCAACTTGTCAGCCATCAGTGGGCTCAGGGCATTTATGAATCCCACAAAACTTTGCAGAATTTGGTATGTATGTATGTATATTTTTCTGAGAAGAAAGTCATAAATTTAAGCATATTTTTATAGGGGTCTATAATCCAAAAGATTAACAACCATTAATTTAAAATAAACCTCAGGGATGCCTGGGTGGCTCAGTGGTTGAGCATCTCCCTTTGGCTTGGGGCGTGATCCCAGAGTCCCATGATCAAGTCTCACATTGGGCTTCCTGCATTGGGGCCTGCTTCTTCCTCTGCCTGTGTCTCTGCCTCTGTGTGTGTGTGTGTGTCTCATAAATAAATAAAATCTTTTAAAAAATAAAAATAAAAGAATAATAATAAAATAAACCTCAGTAAAATTTCTTCCTTCAAGTTTGAGTTACATTAAATTTGCTTTTTATCTCAGCTGTCTTAGAATATGTGGCACAAACAACTAAAGCAAAACAAAAAGCCGTAATTCATTGTGGTAGGTACTACAATAAACAAAGATGACTGGAACACTATTGTGCTCTCAGAGAATAGGATATAAAAATCAAATGTGTACAATAAAATTAAATATTAAAGGAGATAATGTGGAAGTGTTTTAGAAGCATTAAAGATAGAACCAATTTAGGGGTGTGGAAAAGAATCAGACATGTCTCCAAAGAGGACGTGATTTTTGAGTGGTGTCTTATAGAATGAATAGGAATTTACCCAGAGGCAGCTGCAAGACTTGTCTTAAAGTTGCATCAGTATGGCAAACACTATTTTGTGGGGTTTTTTTTTTTTTTTTTCATGCATTTGAGAGAGAGAGTGAGGGAGCATGGGGAGAGTCAGAAGGAGAGGAAGAGAATCTCAAGCAGACTCCTGCTGAGCCCAGAGCCCTGCTCCATCTCACAACCCTGAGAACATGACCTGAGCCAAAACCTAGAGTCAGACACTCAACCAGCAGGGCCACCCAGGAGCCCCACACTATTTTGTTTTCTTAGGGTTAATGGTGGAAATTATGAGGATGGTGATGAAGCCAATTTGTCCACCTACTTTTCATGCTAAAAAACTTAAGTTTTATCCCATAGGAAATGGGAAATCTCTTGAAGACTTAAGCAGGACAATAATAGAATCAGATGGGCATTTAAAAATGGAACTCTCACAGCAGTGTAGAAAATTTTTTTGCAGTACCGAGACTAAAGCATAATTAAAGGAAAAGATGGTAAAGGCCTAAAGGAGGCTAAGGTGGGAGTGAGAGAGAAGAGGAATTAGATTGAAGAGCTATTTATGATACAAAAGGAACAAGAATTGATGACTATATAGTTCTGGAATGTGAACCAGAGATGACTCCATGGTCACAAATTTGGGTATCTGGGTGAATGGTAGTACCATGGACAGAAATCGAGAATAAAGGAAGTGTAGGGTACATTTGGACTGTGATAGAAACAGTGAGTTCAACTGGAATTTTTAGTTTAGGTGCTTTTGATAGAGACACCCAGGGAGCATTTTAAATTACATATCTGGTATATGGTAAGTGGCCTGGGCTAGAGACTCAGAGTTGGAAATTCCTGAGGTTTATGTGATAGTTGAGTCCATGAAGGTAAAGGAGTCACCCAAGACTGAGACACTAGGATTAATTAATGCTTGTTAAAGACTACATTCATGAATGATATACACAGTAGCTACAAAATTTAAGAATAAGATCAAGGAAAGGTCTTATCTTGACTATAAACCTAATAACCAAAGTAATGCCACTGCCTAAATTCAGGTCCTTTGCATCTTACATTATGGCAACGGCAAAGGGCAGAGATCAAAGGAAAAATATATAAGAAATCCAGAGAAGAGGAAGAGAATTTGACCTGTAGTGCTACTCCAAATTCCTCCAGTAAACTAAAAACATGAATCAATTTTCACGGAAAATTGTCAAGAAAATTTACCTATGTCAAATTACTGTGTTTTGTATACCTGAAACTAATATAACATTGTATCCCAATTATACTTCAAAAAAAGAAAAAAGAAAAGGCAATATTATATGCCAATTAAACATTTTTTTAATTTACCCCAAATTTGGAAGTAAAGCAAAAGAGAGTCAGTATGCTGAAACATTGTTCAGCAGGTCCAAACAAGGATTATTTAATTTTCAAGTCTAGGAGAATAAACGTATGTTTGGCTCTTTACTATTTAGAGCTCAGACACTATGAAGTTATATGTTAATGTATGGATTTCTCTCCCCTAGAAAAGATAACCCTGCAAGTTATAGTTTGATTACCCTGAAGATCATTAAGTTTTGTATCTAACCTAGCAATCTAATCCTAATATTATTTTCTTTTTTTCAGTGTCAATATCCAGTTTGAGAGACATTAATTAATAAGTATTTGATGCATTTTATTTTATATTTGTATAAGAGTCATATTTTTGACTATTTGGAAATTACACTTTAATAGTTATTTCCTTTAGAACGTGCGGAATGGGAGAAAGTAAGGCTGTAAGCCAAGAAGATAATCAAAGATGATCAGACAAGGCCCAGAGACCAAGTCTCCCTGCTAACACCTTTTCTCTGCTATGATCTATTCTCATCATTACAAGCAAAGTGATCCTTTCAAAACCTGGATTGGGTCATGTCGCTCTTTAGGCTCCAACTCTACTAGTAGCTACACATCTTACTCAAAGTTAAAGGCAAAGTCTTTACTATGTCCTAGAAGGATCTACATGGTCTATCATCTACCACTCCTACCAGCCTGCCCTTCCTCCCTAACCTGCTATATTTTTCTCCCTAGCTCTTACTACCATATTTAATCCTATACAGTTGTTTCTTTTCCTGACTCCTGCCACTGGAATTTAAGCTCCTTGAGAGCAAAAACTGACAGTTTTGTCTACTGCTCTATCTCTAGTACTTAGAACAATGCTTGGTACTTAATACGTGCTCCATAAGTATTTATTGAAAGATGGTTTCATTTAGAGGGGTGTGGAATATAAAAAGTTGGAGTCTTTAAAAGAAAGTGAAATAAGTGATTTTTTTATTTTTAAATTTTTTTTAAATAAGTGTTTTATATAGTGAAAAAGTGGGCATATTAGGTAAGGGTAATAAGACTGCCAGGCATTATTGAGTCCCTGTTTGAGATTTGTGGTCACAATTTTAAGGTGTGGCCAGTCAGCCTAATGATATGTTCTCTTTGGCAATAATCAGTTGTTCAGGTAAAAGTATAGAACAGCATAAAAGTCAAGCTTAAAATTGTTGGGACATTGCCGAGGCCAGTATGATGAAAGGAGAGAGCACCATACCACCTTGTATGTCTCCTCACCGGACCCAGTTTCCCATGCCTTTCCACCTTCTCATGTCATTCTTTTAGAACCATTGGGACTCACATTGTATCATCTATAATCTCCCATTTCCTCAACATCTTCTCGAAATAGTCCCTTAACCGTCTTTGCCCTAACAAAACCTGGCTATCCCTTGATGACCTCACTTCCTCTATGCTTTGTGACCTGTAAAGATTTCATGGAACTTCTTCAAAAGGAACCCTAAACTGAGGAACCCTAAGCTGAGATCACGCACCTTTCCAATTCCCAAGCAGAGTGACTTACTTTGATCTATTTTACACATTAGAGTTCGACATGAGATTTTTTAAAAATTCCACTAGGGGAAGAATAATTTGGAAACTACTGTTTCATTACATTTTTGCCATGGGCCACTATCTGCTATGTCTCTGCAATCATCCCATTTCCGAGATTATCCTGATTCTGTTCCACCATCAGGTATTGGCTTATGAGGTGAGATAACATGGCTTTCTAGTTAGACCTCTAAGATAAGCCACGTTTGAATCTGTTGTAGAGACATCATGCATCACTTAAGATTCTAGACACTGAGGCTCTGTGCTATAACAAAATGGGACTTTTGGGTTGTCTCCCTTGGAAGGGGGTGAGGGGAATGAGTGTATTTTGCCCACAGGAAGGAGAGTCAGTCAAATATTTAGATGAACTGTAGTAGTCATGAATCATTCACTAACCATTTCCAGTTTTTCTCCTGTGCACTAAGTGGATTGTACTTTGCTGTACCTTTGTTAGCCACTTAATTTGGCTAGTGAAAGGTGGCCAAAAATGACAGGTTGAAGCTTTAGAAATCAGTGTATGATTCACCAGATATCCCCTCCTCCCCCAGTTCCTCTCACCTTTCTAGACGATGGAAGTTCTGTCAGCCTGTATGAGAAAGCACGGAACAGAACCTCTAGTTGACCTGTGATGGACATGCAACTTGAGAAAGAAATAAACCTTTGTTTTTTTTGTTTTGGGGGTCTTTTAAAAGATTTACGTATTTATTTATTTTAGAGAGAGAGCATGAGCAGGGGAAAGAGTAGAGGGGGAGGGAGAGAGAGAATCTCAACCAGACTCCACGCTGATTTTGGAGCCCACCGTGGGGCTTGATCCCACGACCCTGAAATCATGACCTGAGCCAAAATCAAGAATCGAAGGCTTAACTGACTGAGCTACTCAGGCACCCAAAATCTTTGTTTTTATAAGCTATTAAGATTTAGGGGTTGTTTGTTACCACAGCAAAACCTAGTCACATGTTTGTTTGCTGATTTTCTCCCCACTATTTTCTCTAATTCTCTCTTTGGATCTCCTTTTGTATGTTAGTCCTTATTTTGAAGATAGTGCTGAACTTTCTTCAATATCCATTCTCTCCTTCCTTTTTTCCCCCTCTGCTTCCTTCCTCCCTCTGAGTTTTAGCAAAGCATATGACCACGTAGGCAAGACTACATTCCAGCGTTCCTTACAGCTAGATGTGAACAGAAGTATTACATGTACCTTATGAGTCATATATTTAAGTTTGTGGCTCTTCTTAACCTCCCTCCTGCTAGTTAGAAAGTGTTAACTGAAACAGCAGCCCTGGATACAGGGATGAATATGGATGTAACATATTTAGCACAACAGAGCCAATTGGTCATAATGTAGAGCCATCTGCCTATCTTAGGCCACAGAGGAAAAAAAAAAAGAAAAAGAAAACTTCTGTGCATTTAAACCACTGTATTTTGGAATCTCTTTGTTATACCAACTTAACCGTTCTCCTAATACGGTCCCCCTAGACTGTTACTTTAGTTTTCTCATCTTCTGTGTCCTATTTTTCCATCTCTTTGTCTTTTTACTTTACTTTCTGGAGATTTTATTAACTTTGTTCTCTAGTGCTTCTATTAAGTTTTTCATTTCTACCATACTTTTAATTTCATTTCTATCATACTTTTAATTTCTAACTTTTATAGATGCTATATCTTTTTTAAAAAGTTTTCTTCTTCCTCATAACCTATTTCCTCCAAGTTTTTTTCTCATTTTTCCTTGACTACCTGGTGAACATTGGCTCCCTGCTCACAGTCAGCAGAAAGGCACTACAAAGCTAAATGGACGCTCATGGATAGAGGTATTTGACTGTAGGCATCACTGTAGGCCAGTGGTTCTTAATTGAGGGCCTTATCTATTCCCCTTCCCTAAGGACACTGACAATGTCTGGGGACATTTTTGGTTGTCACAACTGGGGGAGCAGTGCAACTGGTATCTACTGGGGCAGAGAGGAATGCTGCTAAAAATCTTTCAATGCACAGAATGGTCACCTAAAACAAAGAATTGAAAACATAGTATTTTAGATCTTTTCACTTGGGCGGGTCATAACCTCCAGAGAAGACTTTGCCAATATGCTATCTGGCAGCCAGCATTCTGAGATCCTGGCAGTAGAAAAAGACTGCATTCAGTTAGTAAAAGTTTATTTAATCCCTCTATTCTCAGTAAAACACCCCTGCCCTCATATATGCATGCCTCTTGGTCCAGACTCCTTCTGTTTCACTTTCCAGAGTCTAGAAAACTTTGGGAGTATTCTTCTGGGTGAGACAGAGTTGTAGGAAGCTTATTTGTAAACAGTCTTTCAGACTTTTAGCTCCTCCTTACCTACATTTTCAAAGGTACTTCAGGTCCTGTATTTCCCAGGTTATTTGAGAGTTCTATAACATATTTCACTTGCTTTTTTTCTACTGTAGGCTTAGGATTCAACTTTTCTGGTTCTGCTAAGTCAGTTGTGACTAGTCCATTTGCTTTCCAGCTTCCAGTATTCTTCCAGTTTTCTCCCCTTCTGTTCTCTGTGTCTTTGTGAGTCCTTTAGAAAATCCTTTTACTGTCATTTTGGTGGGATTTCAGGAAAGAACAGATCTAATCACGCATTCAACTTGCTACCTTAGGTAGCAGGTTCCTCTGTTTTACCTCACTCTTTATTAATTAGAATGTATCTCTTATGCCCCCCACCCCCACCCATTAGATGATAACCTCATGGGGAATGTGAACTCTATCCTGTTTATATTTGTATACTCAAGTACCTGGCCTTAGTAGGTACTCAATACATTTGTTACACTGAGTTTATGTAATGCAAATATACATCTGCTTTAAATACTTTTTCCATTGATACATCAGGAGAAATTTATATTTTTATTTTCCAAGTTCTCTAATATGCAGAAAAATACAATAATAAGTTAATTCTTTTTTTTTTAAGTTAATTCTTAATGCCTATAAACTTTGCATGCCTGACTAAAATGACCTGAGCACATGGAACATGTAAATCATATTGTTCGTTCATTACACTTTGCAAAGAGTCTCACCTACTCAGTCTGGTGGCCAGTCTCATTTCCAAATCTTGCACCACAGAGTATTTTATGACATCTGCATTAGAGAATATTTTTAAAACATAAAGTTTAATCACATTTACCTGACAGATTATCTGGTTACAAATGTATACTTCTCTTAGATGAATTTTATTAGAACTTCAAATACCTTATATACGGTGCTGTTTCTTCCATAGTCAGAATTCATAGGTCCAGGAATCCAGGGGTAGAAATAGGAGTGGTAGCACTCACTATTACCCCTAGTAATCCAGTAGCAAAGTTTTTGGTTCCTGTTCCCATAGCCTTATGTTCCGCTGGCCTAGAGGTCTTTGTTCTAAAGGGAGGAATGCTTCTACCGGACCATACAACAATGATTCCACTGAACTGGAAGTTAAGACTGCTGCCTGGCCACTTTGGGTTCCTCATGTGTCTGAATCAACAGGCAAAGAAAGGAGTTACTATGCTGGCTAGGGTGATTGATTCTGATTACCAAGGGGAAATTGGACTACTCATCCACCATAGAAGGAAAGAAGAGTATGTCTGAAATACAGGGGATCCCTTAGTATTACTGTGCCCTGTGAGAAAGACCAATGGAAAACTACAACAACGCAATCCAGACAGAACTACTAATGGCTTATACACTTCAGGAATGAAGATTTGGGTCATCCCACCAGGTAAAGAATCATGACCAGCTGAGGTGCTTGCTGAAGACCAAGGGAATTCAGAATGGGTAGTGGAAGAAGTTAGTTATAAATACCAGAGATAACCATGTGACTAGTTCTAGAAATGAAGATTGTAATTGTCATGAGCATTTCTCCTTATTTTGTTATGCATGTATGTGTGTGTATATCACAAATATCTTTGTTTTCTTCATTCTTATTTCCTTATCATATAATGTAAGATATATTGTTTACATCATAATATTTAAGTATTGTTAATTTTACATTGTAGAATTTGGATTATGGGATATCAAGAAGAGTAAACATCACTCAACAATATGAACTCCCCTTCTGAGGAAAGAGTTAGTATATTTTTGGTTATATGTAGGACAGTTGTATCATGTTAGGTAGAATTATGACCTTGCTATTGTCATTATTTAGAGATTAAATTTGGTTTAAGGAGTTGCATATATGGGGATCCCTGGGTGGCTCAGAGGTTTGGCACCTGCCGTCAGCCTGGGGCATGATCCTGGAGTCCTGGGATCGAGTCCCATGGCGGGCTCCCTGCATGGGGCCTGCTTTTCCCTCTGCCTGTGTCTCTGCCTCTCTCTCTGTGTGTCTCTCATGAATAAATAAATAAAATGTTTTTTAAAAAAAGGAGTTGCATATATGGATTTCAAATTCACATGGCTGGACTTCTGATGGTCAATTTTATATATCAACCTGACTGGGTTACAGGTGCCCAACATTTGGTCAACAGTATGCTGAGTTTGTCTGTAAGGGTGTTTCTGGATAAGCTAACATTTGTATGTGTACACTGAATAAAGCAGGTTACCCTCCCTAACGTGGGTAAGCCTCATTCAATCAGCTGAAGACCTAAATGGAACAAAAAGACTGAGTAAGAGGGAATGCCTCCTGCCTGACTTTGAGCTAGGACATTGATTTTTTTCTCCTACCTTCAGACTTGAATTGAAACATCAGCTCTTCTTGGGTATTGAGTTGGCCAGCTTTGGACTAGAACTTAAACTCATGGCTCTCCTATTTCTCAGGCCATCAGAATCAGAATATAACTACACATCAGCTCTCATAGGTCTCCAGCTTGCTAACTGCAGCCTCCATAATCATGTTAGGCAATTCCTTATAATCGTTCAGTCTTTCCCCTCTCTCTCTAGCCAGCTAGCTAACTAGTTTTCTCTGTCTCTCTGTATATATATATTGGTTCTGTTCTCTTGAGAACCCTAACACACATACATAATTATAAATAGAAAAGTAATTGTACTTTTTAAAATATCCTGTTAATTATTCAATGCTTATTAATAACCATATATGAATTTTGTGTATCTCTTATTAGTTTAAAATGTGTTTTGTTTTTTGTTGTTTGTTATCCATTTAATTTGTTGGGATATATAGATTATTAAAGAAATGAACAGGATAGGAAACAAAGGCTAAAATGGACTCTTGGGACTTCATAAAGATAAACTTTTGCACAGCAAAGGAAACAGTCAACAAAACCAAAAGGTAACCTACAGAATGAGAGAAAATATTTGCAAATGATGTATCACATAAAGGGCTAGTATCCAAAATCTATATAGAACTTATCAGGCTATGGGACGCTTGGGTAGCTCAGCAGTTGATCCCGGAGTTCCGGGATCAAGTCCCACATTGGGCTTCCTGCATGGAGCCTGCTTCTCCCTCTGCCTGTGTCTCTGCCTCTCTCTCTGTGTGTCTCTAATGAATAAATAAATAAAATCTTTAAAAAAAAAAAAAAAGAAGAACTTATCAGACTTAACACCCAAAGAACAAATAATCCAATCAAGAAATAGGCACAGGACATGAACAGACATTTCTCCAAAGAAGACATACAAATGACCAAAGACACATGAAAAAATGATCAATATCACTTGGCATCAGGGAAATACAAGTCAAAACCACAATGAAATAATACTTCACACCAGTCAAAATGGCTAAAATTTACAAGACAGGAAATGGCAGATATTGGTGAGGATGCAGAGAAAGGGGAAACCTCTTGCGATGTTGGTAGGAATGCAAACTGATGCAGCCACTCTGGAAAACAGTATGGAGGTTCCTCAAAAAATGAAAATAGAGCTACCCTACAATCCACCAATTGCACTACTAGGTATTTACCTCAAAGATACAAATATAGTGACCCTAAATGGGTACCTGCATCCCAATGTTTATAGCAGCAAAGTCCACGATAGCCAAACTGTGGAAAGAGCCCAGATGAGTAGATAAAGAGGATATGGTATATGTGTGTATATATATATATATATATATACACACATATACCATATACACACATACAATGGACTACTACTCAGCCATCAAAAAAATTGAAATCTTGCTATTTGCAACAACATGGATGGAACTAGAAAGTATTATGCTAAGCAAAATAAGTCGATCAGTGAAAGACGACTAGCATATGATTTCATTCATGTGTGAAATTTAAGAAACAAAATAGAGGATCATAGGGGAAGAGAGAAAAAACAAGATGAAATCAGAGAGGGGGACAAACCATAAGAGACTCTTAATCACAGGAAATAAACTGAGGGTTGCTGGAGGGGAAGGAGTTGGGGGGGATGGGGTAACTGGGTGATGAACATTAAGGAGGGCATGTGATGCAACGAGCACTGAGTATAAGACTTAACAAATCATTTTTTTAAATAATAAATTTATTTTTTATTGGTAAATGGGTAGGAAGTATCAGAAAGGGAGACAGAACATGAAGACTCCTAACTGGGAAATGAACTAGGGGTGGTGAAAGGAGAGGAGGGCGGGGGGTGGGGGTGCATGGGTGACGGGCACTGAAGGGGGCACTTGATGGGATGAGCACTGGGTGTTATTCTGTATGTTGACAAATTGAACACCAATAAAAATAAATTTATTATTTAAAAAAAAAGAAAAAGACTTAACAAATCAGGGGATCCCTGGGTGGCTCAGTGGTTTAGCGCCACCTTCAGCCCAGGGTGTGATCCTGGAGATCCGGGATCGAGTTCCACATCAGGTTCCTGCATGGAGCCTGCTTCTCCCTCTGCCTGTGTCTCAGCCTCTCTCTCTCTCTCTCTCTCTCTCTCTCTCTGTCTCTCATGAATAAATAAAATCTTTAAAAAAAAAAAGACTAATCACTGCCCTCTACCTCTGAAACCAATAATATATATGTTAATTGAATTAAAATAAAAAATTTTTTAAAATGAACAAGATGCTATAGAAATAGTACGCCTTTTTTTAAAAAGAGTTTATTTGAGAGAGAGCAAGCAAGAGAGGGGGAGGGGGCACAGGGAGATTGAGAAGCAGGCTCTCCACTGAGCAGGGAGCTGGACTTGGGCTGGATCCCAGGACCTTGAGATCATGACCTGAGCCAAGGCAGTCGGTTAAATGACTAAGCCTACCCAGCACCCCTATGTGCCTTTTTTAATGTCAAATTTTAAGTATTCTTTGTAAGTAAATCACAATCATTGTGTACATGACAACAAAAGCAGAAGGAAGAAAATGTTACAAAGAAGGTAAAGGGTATGAATGTCCATGTCTCAGGAAGGCCTGTTCTCCAGTACACTTACAGCAACATTTTAGAGCAAGTACTACTTGTTAACATCCTTCTACTGTGCTTCTTGAAGACCTGGACAATGTCAGATTGTTTGCTTTGTTTCTTTTGTGACCTATTTTATTTTTCTTCCCATTTTAATTTGGTCCAACTGCTTCATTCAAATAAAGTCATTTTATCTCTCCTGTTCTGATTAATATTTTAATTATCCAGTTTTTACCAGCTGTGTCCACCCCAGCTTTTTATGAAGAATGGAGAGCTATGCTTTCTGTATTTGAATAATGAAACTATGGACAGGGTCACTCTTTTCTTCCCCAAGTTAGAAAAAGAAATTACCCACAAAAGAGACTTCTGCTGCTCTAGGTATCACAGGGGAGATAATTGCCTATCTATTCTATTTTATTAGTGTCTTAGACATTTTAAAGACTGTGATAGCTATTTGAACTAATTACTTAAGGGATGCTTGGCTGGCTCAGTTGGTAGAGCTTGCAACTCTTAATCTTACAGTTGTGAATTCAAGCCCCATGTTGGGTGTAAAAAAAAAAAAAAAAGATTGTGTGATGATAAAATGAGTTAAAAAAATAATTACTTGATTTTATAGAAAAGAAATATATATGTGAATATATTTACATACACATACATTTATATGTGCATGTAAATCTTGGACTTCTCTGAACTCATTTTGACTTTTCTGGGGTACCTTGATTGTATTCCTAGATCTTTAGGGACTGGATTCTTTGTGCATTCAAAAATAAGTACTGGCTGATGTGATAGAGGCAATGTGACTGTAGGACTAAGCAGTAGGCTTCTATCAAGACAGTCTATCTCTTGGATTACTTTGGTTTCAAGAAACAGAAACCAAATGAACTTAAGCAAAAAGTAGAAAATATAAGGATGAAACCAAGGCCATGTCTCAGGATGGAACTGTATGCGTGAGACACTTTCTTTGCTCCACTTTATATATCTCTTTAACTACCCAGTCTTCATGGTAGAAAATATGGCTGCACAAACCATTTTATATCTCCTGCATTAAAGATTTCAACTTAAACCACATCTCTTATTCCCAATTCCAAATTTCTCAAGGCTGAGTCTCTACCCAGCCCAAACTGTATTTAACATGAAAGTTAGGGAACATAATTTATAACTATGGCTGCTCAGGAGTCTATCCTGTGACCATGTAGAAAAGGGAGAAAGAGAGAAGTTTGTAGAGAAGGGAGGCTAGCTGTCAAACTTAATAGGTACCCATTGCAAGATCCTTCACTTCATTCCTAATGACCCATTGCAAGATCCTTCACTTCACTCCTAATGAAAAAGTGCTATTAAAGAGTAGCTTACTGGAGTCCATGCTGAGGAAAAAGAAGTGGATGATCTTCAAGGTAGATTGAGTGAAAGGAGAAATTTTGAGGCAACTGGGGTTTGGGTGACTCCCCTTAATTCATACTGAAAGTATGGTTTCTTAAAAATACAGTTCATGGGGATCCCTGGGTGGCTCAGCGGTTTTAGTGCCTGCCTTCGGCCCAGGGTGTGATCCTGGAGACCTGGGATCGAGTCCCATGTCAGGTTCCCTGCATGGAGCCAGCTTCTCTCACTGCCTGTGTTTCTGCCTCTCTCTCTCTCTCTCTCTCTCTCTCTCTCGTGAATAAATACAATCTTAAAAAAAAATACAGCTCATTATTTGAACCATTCTCACACAAAGAGATTTAACTGACTGTGGCAAATTTATTACTAGATTTTGAGCCATCTTCAAATTCAAATATATGTTAATTATCCGGGTCAGCTTTGCAGAGATTCAATTATCACAAGTGCTTGAAATGACCAGAATGGACAAGTAGTGACTCAGTTGTTTCCATCCTGTAAGCCAATGGGTTCCAGCCTGAGATCCTGAGACATCTAAGAGTACACAGAAATAATTAAAGATCCATAAACTCTTTCCAAATTTCATAAAGTCTTTATTTTAAATATTTTATTTGAGAGAGAGAGCACCAGAGAGCACAGATAGAAAGGGAGAAGTAGACTCCCTGCTGAGAAGGGAGCCTGATGCGGAACTTGATCCCAGGACCCTGAGACCATGACCTGAGTGGAAGGCAAATGCTTAACCAACTGAGCCACCCAGGCTCCCCAAATTTCATAAACACTTAAAGAAATAATATATTTACCTGACACATCAAAAATCTGACACCTAAAAAACATCAAACTTTCCTGTTTTAGAATATAATTATATCGAGGCAAGCAGTAAACCTATTCTATGCTAATCTTAAGCTCTGGAGATAAACACACACAAACGTAAATTGGTTCATTAAATAGATTCTGGGCAAATGAATTATATCCTGGGAAAAATGTGACTTTAATAAATTCATATGTGACTCTTATTATTCTGTTTAAAGACCATAGGAAGAGAAATTTAAAATTCAAGATTACTGGGCACCTGGGTGGCTCAGTCACTTGAGTGTCTGCCTTTAGCTCAGGTCATGATCTCAGGGTCCTGGTATCGAGCTCAGTGTGGGCTCCCTGCTCAGTGGGGAGTTTGCTTCTCCTCCTCCCTCTGCTCCCCCACCCACCCCATTTGTATTCTGTCACTCTAATTAATAAATCTTTGGAAAAAATTTCAAGATTACCAAACACAACTTTCCTGGAAATATATAAACATGAGTTAACTAGGCATCTCTCTAAAATAATAAGGTCTAAAATAATGACTTCTGGAAAACCCTCCTTCTTTCCTCTTAAAATATATTAGAATATCACCCAGCCCATTATTAGAAGATATATTCATTAGAATAATATAATGCCTTAATGACAGAACTCTGTGAGTGATAAGTTGTTTCCCAAAATGTTCTGCCTTTAGAGCATGAATTTTGGATCCTGTGAATGTCAAGATCTTGGATGTTTAGGGTTTTCTGCAAGTCCTCATCTCCATAATGATCACAAGTGCTTGGTTATTTTCTGCTTCATTCCATGATTAGGCCCTCTGGACCCAGATGGAAAGAACGAGATAGATAGGTTTCTAAAATACATATTCTCTACATGTAGTCCAAGTTGTCAGAAATATTTCACACCCTAAGCAGTTGTGCTTGAAATCCTTTTTGCAGCAAAGCCAGCCCTCTTCCTACAGCCGGGATACATTTGTAAGATCATTTTGAGCAACCTTGAAGACTTCCTTCACTTCACCAAGGCTCAAACCTCTGCACTGTTCCTATTCCATTCTGCCTTTTAGAAAAATATTTACAGTAGACCCTTGAACAACACAGGTTTAAACTGTGCAGGTCCAGTTACACATGGATATTTTTCGATAAATACAATACTATAAATGTATCTCCTCTTAATGATTGTCTTAATAACATTTTATCTTTCTCTAGATTTATTATGATAATACAATATGTAGTACCTATACAAAATATGTATTAATCAACTGCTTGTGTTATCAATAAGGCTTCCAGTCAACAGTAGGCTATTAATAATAAGTTTGGGGGGATTCAAAAGTTATACACCAATTTTCCACTGCACAAGGATCAGCCCTTGCTGTGTATAACCTCCACATTGTTCAAGGGTCAACTGTCATCCCAACTCAAATAAGAAAGCCCATAATTGGAGTTCCATCTTTTTTTTTTCTTTTTTAAGATTTTCTTCATTCATGAGATAGAGGCAGAGACATAGGCAGAGGGAGAAACAGGCTCCCCACAGGAAGCTCAATGTGGGACTCAATCCCGGGGCTCTGGGATCATGCCAAGTCGAAGGCAGACGCTTTAACCGCTGAGCCACCCAGGCATCCTGCAATTTCATCTTTAAATGTACCTTCTACTTCAGTCTTGGAAATGATATATCTAAGTTTGATTTAAAAAATAATAATAATGATATTAGAAGCAGTAATGACACAAATTCTGATAGAAAGTATTAGGTTTTTTTTTCAATTTATTTATTTATGATAGTCACAGAGAGAGAGAGGGGGGGGCAGAGACACAGGCAGAGGGAGAAGCAGGCTCCATGCATCGGGATCCGGATATGGGATTCGATCCCAGGTCTCCAGGATCGCGCCCTGGGCCAAAGGCAGGCACCAAACCGCTGCGCCACCCAGGGATCCCAAGTATTAGTTTTTTAAATCATTGTTTTAAATACAAAGCTACACAGAAACAGACCCATACATACAGAGAACAAACTAATGATCACCAGAGGGAGAGGTGGGGGATGTGCAAAATAGATGAAAGGGAGTGGAAGATACAGGCTTCCAGTTATGGATTGACTAAGTCACAGGATTAAAAGGTACAGCACAGAGAATATAATCAATGATATTGTAATAGCATTTTAAGGTGACGGATGGGAGCTACACTTGTGGCGAGCACAGCATAAGGTATGGACCTGCTGAATCATTATGTGATACACCTGAAACTAATGTGACATTGTATATCAACTATACTTCAATAATAAATAAATATAAAGCTACATATTTATTCAAAATTGATTCATGTTTTGTGATGGACTAATCACTTCTCAAGTGTGCTGCTTTGTAAGGTTATGAAAAAGGAAGAGTAGATGGGACATGCATTAATGAGTGTAAGGTTTTTTTTTTTGTTTTTTTTTTTAATGAGTGTAAGGTTTGCTCACCCTTAAATACTTGTACAGGATGTTCTTTGTAAAGCAAATGTAGTGAAAATTCCCCCTTTTCTTCTTTGAAGCATCTGTGACTCTTTCTTCTTTAGATAAAATGAACTTTTTTGGTGAACACATGGCAAGGGAGAGGTTCAATGTAACAAGCAATCATGTTATTTTAAAGAGCTCCATCTCTAAATTTACATGCAGCAGTTTTTTACGGAGGGTGGGTTGCAACATGTGAGCAATTTAAATGTAACATCTCGTTTACAGGTTCAGAGTAGCTTTCAATTCCCTGTATTTGTATGCTTTCTTTTTCCCCCCAAAGATTCATTTTTATTTATTTTTAGGGAAGGGGGAGGGGCAAAGGGAAAGAGAGAGACAGAGTCCTAAGCAGACCCCTGCTGAGCACGGGCTTGATCCCATGACCCTGAGATTATGACCTGAGCAGAAACTAAGAGTCCACCCTCAACTAACTGTGACACCTGGGTGCCCCTCCTGGTATGCTTCTAATTAAATATTAATTGTACCATTCATTATGAAATGTAAGAAACACTGATTTACTAGATTTTACGTAAGAGAAAGTCAAGATGCCTGGCTTGGCTGGCTGGTTAATCCAAAGAGAAGGAATAGCCACATCAGGCTCCTTGCATGGAGCCTGCTTCTCCATCTGCCTGTGTCTCTGCCTCTCTCTCTCTCTCTCTGTGTCTCTTATGAATAAATAAATAAAATAAAATAAAAAAAGACAAAGAGAAGGAATAAAATGTGGAATTGAGCCTTAAAATCAAAGCCTAAAATTTGAGGTTGCATAATTATTAAATTATCTCAAGTAATATTTTTTAACCTACCCAAATGATTTAAATATATGGTTAGTTATAGTAGAAGTGAGAAGGTAGCAAATGTCATAAAAAATGATATATCCAATATATAAGTTGCTACTTTATCATATGACAATTTTTAAATATATCTTCATGAAATAAACATTTTTAAAGTTGATTTATCTTAAAGTCAAAAGAAGAAAGGACCAAAAAATGTAAGTAGCCCATGGTACTTTCAGGATTTTTGTCTGAATTGTAGGATAATTGTTACAGTTGTCTCATTACTCCTCTTTGATATGTGCTTGGGTAAATTTGTGTTTTCAACTTAGTGTGACATAATTTTCAAAGACAAATCAGTTCCCTTTCAACTTTTCACTCTTCTTGTCCATAGACTCGTCATTCTTAAAATCTGGTGCTTTTGAATTTAGAATTTAAATGACCTCACTTTTAACTAGTTCTATGGAGAATAAATGAAACAATAACTTAAAGAGTTGATCAAGAAAGCCTCTAACAACTATGTGAAACTGAAAACAAACGGTGCATTTTTCCTGTCTAGAGGGCTAGAACATATCAGACCTAGGTTTCTCTTAGTCTGGGATTGAGAATTTATTCTCTTTTTTGAAAAATAAAATATGGAAAATCATATATGTTAATATACCAAATAAATATATCCATGTTCCCACCACCCAGATTTTAACAGTTATTAACATTTTGTCATGCTTTTTGAAAGTCATTTCTATAAAAGTATGTTTTAAATTCCTGTATTTTTCCTCTATTCCGATTCCCTCCCACTCCCTTCCCAATCCAGACTATAACCCTCATAATGTGATTTATTGGTATCTATTGCTGCAAAACAAATTACCCCAAAACTTAATGGTTTAAAACATTTATTTTGTTACAGTTTCCATGGATCAGGAATTCTTGTGCTTTACCTGGACCCTCTGGCCCAGGACCTCACAAGGTTGTAATCAAGGTGTTACCTGGGGCTGCAGGTTCAACTAGGGCAGCATTCACTTCCAAGTTCACTCAGTGGTTGTGGGCAGGCTTCAGTTCCTTGAGGATTATCAGACCGAGAGCTTCAGTTCCTTCCTTGCTCTTAGTTAAAGGCTGCCCTCAGTTCCTTGGCACATGGACCTTTCCATAGAGCAGCTCACAACATGCAACTTGTTTCATAGGAGCTAGAAGAGCCAGAGCCAATAAGAGAAAAGTCAGTTTTTAAATACGTAATCTTGAAAGTAATGCCATAACTTCTATTCATTATAAGCAAATCACTAAGCCCTGGTCAAACTCAAGGGGAGGAGATTATAGAAAGGCATGGAGAACAGGAAGCAGGATTCATTGGGGATCAACTTATGGGTTGGCTACCAAAGTGTGTGTCTTTGTAGCTAATTATTTTATACTTTTCTGTGAATATCTATAAATGAACTCTTTATAAACAAATAAAAATGTGCAATGTTTCATATGCTTTCAATTTATAAAAATGATTTCATAATGTGTATATTGTGCATCTTGCTTTTTTTTCTCTCAATATTTTTGACATCAGTTCATGGTTGGTGTATTTAGATTCTAGTTAGTTCCTTTTAACCACTATTCAGTACTCAATCTACGGATTACCACACTTAAAATTCTACAATATACTTCCAAATTGTTTTCCTAAAAGATTATACCTGTTTATACTTATGCCAGTAGTTTAAGAGGTACCTTTTCCCAACTTGCATATCAACCTTTTAATTGGTGATACATGATATCTCATTGTTGTTTTTTCATAATTACCTAGGAGGTTGAGCATCTTTTCATATGTTGGTGAATCATTTGGGTTTCCTAATCCCTTCAGTTTCTGTTCATACTGTAGCCATTTTTTTTAAGATTTTATTTATTTACTTGAGAGGGATCCCTGGGTGGCGCAGCGGTTTAGCGCCTGCCTTTGGCCCAGGGCGCGATCCTGGAGACCTGGGATCGAGTCCCACATCGGGCTCCCAGTGCATGGAGCCTGCTTCTCCCTCTGCCTGTGTCTCTGCCTCTCTCTCTCTCTCTCTCTCTCTCTGACTATCATAAATAAATAAAAATTTTTAAAAATTAAAAAAAAAAGATTTTATTTATTTACTTGAGAGAGAGTACAAGCAAAGGGAGGGGCAGAGATAGATGGAGAAGCAAACGCACTGCTGAGCAGGGGACCTAATGTGGGGACTCAATTCCAGAGTCCTAGGACCATGACCTGAGCCAAAGGCAGACACCCAACCAGCTGAGCCACCCAGGTGCTCCTGTAGCCATCTTTCTATTGAGTTGCTTGTGCATTTCATTACACTTTGATTATATGGCTTTTGTCATACAAAAAACTTATGTAGTCAAATGTCAGTTCTTTGCCTTTATGATTTGTACTTTTTGTGTCTATTTTAAGAAACCTAAGGGTGCCTGGGTGGCTCGGTTGTTTAAGTAGCCAACTCTTGATTTAGACTCAGGTCATGATCTCAGGGTTGTGAGACTGAGCCTGGATCTGGGCTTTGGACTCTGGGCTCCAAGTTCTGTACTGAGTGTGGAGCCTGCTTAAGATTGTCTTTCTCCATCTGCACCTCCCTACTCTCCCTCTCTAAAAAAAAAAAAAAAAAAAAGAGAGAGAGAGAGAGAGAGAGAGAGAGAGAGAGAACATTTAAAAAGGACACACTTTCTGTAACCCAAGATCCTAAAGATATTCCTTGTATTTTCTTCAAATGGTTTAAAGTTTGGGTTTTTTTTTTTACACTTTAAGCTTTAATCTATCTGAAATTTGTTTTTGTGTTTTGTGTGAAGTTAAGATCTTAATTTTATTTTTCTATGTGGAAAGTGAATTGTTCCAACATTATTTATTAACTGATCCATCTTTTTACCCCTGATTTCAATATCCCCTAAATGCATTAAGTCTGTTTCTGGGCTTTCTCTTTCACCTGATCTCTTCAAATATTTCTGAACCAGTATTAAACTATTTTAATTTCTAAAGTTTTATAATAACTTGATTTTTTGAAAATATTTTATTTATTTATTTGACAGAGAGCACAACAGGCAGGGGGAATGGCAGGCAGAAGGAGATAGAGAAGCAGACTCCCCACAGAGCAGGGAGCCTGATGAGGGACCTGATCCCAGGACTCTGGGATCATGACCTGAGCTGAAGGCAGACACTCAACTGACTGAGCCACCCAGGCACCCATGACATGATATTTTAAAAAGCAGTCACACCTCCTTGTTCATTTTGTTTAGAACTGTTTGGGATATTTTTAGATATTTACTCTCCTGTTTGCATTTTAATCACTTTCTCAAATTGCATTAAAAAATCCCACCTGGAATTATGCTAAATTTAAACATCAAATTGTTGTGTTTGGAATCAAGTCTTCCCAAAGAAGAACATGATATGTACCTCTACTTTAAAAAAAAATCCTTATGTCCTTCGTAATATGTTATAGTTTTCTCTTTAAAAAAAAATGTATACATCTTGGGGCACCTGGGTGGCTCAGTTGTTAAGCATCTGCCTTCAGCTCAGGTCATAGTTTTAGGATCCTGGGATTGAGCCCTGCTTCACGCTCCTTGCTGGGCAGGAAGTGTGCTTCTCCCTCTCCCTCTACTGTTTCCCCTGTTCATGCTCTCTCTCTCTTTCTCAAATAAATAAATAAAATCTTTTTAAAAAAATATAGACATCTTTTGTCGGATTTATTTCCAAGTATGTTATAGTATAGTATGTTTACTATAGTGAACGGTATCCTTTTTCTATTCATTTTTAAATTATTTACATAATGCTGACTTATAGAAATACCATTGATGTTTGTGGTAGTATGTCAAGGAAATTAAATTTCTTCATTAATTTTACAAGTTTGACTATAAATCGCCTTAGATTTTCCATGTAGATTATTATAGCATCTGCAAATAACACTTTTTATTTTTTCTTTTCCTGTGTGTACATTTATCCTTTGTTTTGACCACCCAGCATCTGAACTCTTTTCTATGTTTGAGGAATTTCCCATTTTATGAGTCTGGTTGTAGGATAAAGACTGCTCCCTCTTTAGGAGCTTAAAATATTCCAGACGTCTTTCCCAGCCTTCCTTGCAGCTGAGGAACAAGCAATTACTGATACTGTAGTGGTGACAGCAGTGACATTAAGAGCAGTGATGGAGCAGAGCTGACATCAGTGTGAGCAAGAGTAGCAGTTGCAGTCAAGTTGCAGGAACAGAAGTGATAATGGTCTATCAATAATGTCTAGGCCTCAGTGGTGGCAGCAAAGGATTCCTTGTCAGACATTTCTGCAGCATGTTATAGGCACTTCTGGAAATTCAGCCTTAAGTCTAGTTTTTCAGCTTTCCCAAAGATTCTGTGAGCTGTCAAATATTCTGGTAATAAACTGTTTCTGCTTAATCAACCAGAGTCAGCATCTACTGCTCATAACTAAGAACTCTTAAGAGATATATTTTGTCTCTTTGAACTTTTTATTCTACTTTTTAAAAATCCAGTAGGTTGTCAAGGATCTCCAATACAGTATTAAAAAGTAGGAGTGGTAGTATTTTAGTATTGCCTTGCACCTAACTTTAAAAGGAATGTTTCTGAGAACCTGGCTGGCTCAGTTGGTAGAGCATTTGACTCTTGATATTGGGGGGATGAGTTGGATCCCCACATTGTGCATGGAGATTACTTATGTTAAAGAAAAGGAATGTTTCTGAAGTTTCACCACTTAGCATGCTGTTTGTGTGTATGTTTTTAGTGGATATCAAATAATCAGGTTAGGGAAATTCTATTAATATTTTGCTGAGAAGTTTTTAAAAATCATGAATGGGTCACATTTAGGTCTTTCATCCATTTTGAGTTTATTTTTGTGTATGATAGAAGAAAGTGGTCCAATTTCATTCTTTTGCATGTTGCTGTCCAGTTTTCCCAACATCGTTTCTTGAAGAGATTATCTTTTTCCCATTGGATATTCTTTCCTGCTTTGTCAAAGATTCATTGACCATATATTTGTGGGTTCATTTCTGGATTTTCTATTCTGTTCCATTGATCTATATGTCTATTTTTGTGCCAGTACCATACTGTTTTTGATCACTGTAGGTTTGTAATATAACTTAAAGTCCAGAATTGTGATGCCTCCAGCTCTGCTATTCTTCTCCAAGGCTGCTTCGGCTATTCAGGGTCTTTTGCGGTTTCATATAAATTTTAGGATTGTTTGGTTATAGCTCTGTGAAAAATGCTGTTGATATTTTGATAGGGATTGCATAAATGTTCAGATTGCTTTGAGTAGTATAGACATTTTAACAATATTTATTCTTCAATCCATGAGCATGGTATGTCTTTCCATTTCTTTGTGTCTTCTTCAGTTTCTTTCATTAGTGTTTTATAGTTTTCAGGTCTTTCACTTCTTTGGTTAGGTTTATTCCTAAGTATCTTACTGTTTTTGGTGCATTATAAATGAAATTGATTCCTTGATTTCTCTTTCTGCTGCTTCATTATTGGGTATATAAATGGGATAAAATGGGATATTTTATCCTGCAACTTTACTAAATTCATGTATTAGTTCTAGCAATTTTTTTGATGGAGTCTTTCAGGTTTTCTACATATAGTATCATATTATCTGCAAATAGTGAAAGTTTTACATCTTCCTTGCCAATTTGGATGCCTTTCTTTCGTTGTCTGATTGCTATAGCTAAGACTTTCAGTACTATATTAAATAATAGTGGTGAGAGTGGACATCCCTGTCTTCTTCCTGACTGTAGAGGAAAAGTTCTCAAATTTGAAATAGGGCAGCCTGGGTGGCTCAGCCGTTTAGCACCGCCTTCAGCCCAGGGTGTAATCCTGGAGACCGAGGATCGAGTCCCACATCAGGCTCCCTGCATAGAGCCTGCTTCTTCCTCTGCCTGTGTCTCTGCCTCTCTCTGTGTGTGTCTCTCATGAATAAATAAATAAAATCTTTTAAAAATTTCAAAAATAGGTTAAAGACCTAAGTGGAAGATATGAAACTTTAAAAATCCTAGAGGAGAACACAGACAATAACCTTTTTGACATCATTTGTGGCAACTTCTTTCTAGATATGTCTCCTGAGGCAAAGGAAACAAAAGCAAAAATAAATTACTGGGACTTCATAAAAATAAAAAGCTTCTTCTGCATAGTGAAGGAAACAAAATTAAAAGGCAACCTACAGAATGGGAAAAGATACTTGCAAATTACATATCTGATAAAGGGTTAGTATCCAAAATATATAAAGAACTTACAAAACTGAACATCCAAAAACTGAATAATCCAATTAAAAAATGGGCAGAAGACATAGACATTTCTCCAAAGAAGGCATACAGATGGCCAACAGACACATGAAAAGATTCTCAACATCACTAATCATCAAATACAAATCAAAATACAAATCAAAACTACAATGAAATGTCACCTCACACCTGTCAAAATAGCTGAACTCGGCAACATAAGAAGCAACAGGTATTAGTGATGATGTAGAAAAAGGGGAACCCTCTTGCACTGTTGGTGGGAATGCAAGCTGGTGCAGCCATGCTAGAAAATAAAGTATGGAGGTTCCTCAAAAAGTTAAAAATAGAACTATCTTATGATCCAGCAATTGCACTACTAGGTGTTTACCCAACAAAAATACTAATTCAAAGGTGTATATGCACCCTGATGTTTATAGCAGCACTATTAACAATAGCCAAACTGGAAACAGCTCCGACAGGTGAATGGGTAAAGAAGGTGTAGTACATATATATGCATATATATATATATATATATATATATATATATATATATATACACACATACACAGTGGAATGCTATTCAGCCACCAAAAAGAATGAAATCTTGCCATTTGCAACAACGTAGATAGAGCTAGAGAGTATTACAATAAGTGAAATAAGTCAGTCAGAGAAAAATAATACCATATGATTTCGCTCATATGTAGAATTTAAGAAAACAAATAAGCAAAGGGAAAAAAGAGAGAGGCAAACCAAGAAACAAACTCTTAGCTATAGAGAACCAACTGATGGTTACCACAGGGGAGATGGGTGGGGGATGAATTAAATAGGTGATGGGATTTAAGGAGTGCACTTGCCGTGATGAGCACTGGGTGATGTATGGAAGTGTTGAATCACTATGTTGTACACCTGAAACTAATACTAATATGTTAACTAACTGGAATTTAAATTAAAACTTAAAAATAATTAATCTTTAGAAGTTTTAATTGGGTAGCCCGGGTGGCTCAGCGGTTTAGCATCGCCTTCAGCCCAGAGCGTGATCCTGAAGGCCCGGGATGGAGGCCAACATCAGGCTCCCTGCATGGAGCCTGCTTCTATCTCTGCCTGTGTCTCTGTCTCTCTCTCATTCCTCTCTCTCTGTATTTTCATGAATAAATAAATAAAATCTTTTAAAAAAAAGTTTTAATCAATGAAAAATCCAAACAAAATCATGAGTGAGGACTACATTCTATCAAATGCTTTTTAATGTATCTTTTGAGGTATTCATATATTTGTTCTTTAATAGGTTAATATAGTGAATTAAATAATTTTCTAGAGTTATTGTTGCATTCTTATAAATCCTATTTGATCATTTTTATTCAATGTTAGATTCAATTTTCTAATGTTTTATGTAATATTTTGCATTTGTGTTCATAAGTAAAATTACCTAAAATTTTATTTGCTTCTACTCTGCTTTGGGTGTCAGGATTACTTTACTCTCTCCCTCTGCCTGCCATTGCCCTCTCCCTCTGCCTGCCATTGCCCCTACTTGTGCGTCGCTCTCTCTCTCTAACAAATAAAATCTTTTTTTTTTTTTTTTTATGATAGTCACAGAGAGAGAGACAGGCAGAGACATAGGCAGAGGGAGAAGCAGGCTCCATGCACCGGGAGCCCGACGTGGGATTCGATCCCGGGTCTCCAGGATTGCGCCCTGGGCCAAAGGCAGGCGCTAAACCGCTGCACCACCCAGGGATCCCAATAAAATCTTTTTAAAAATGTATACTCTAGTTCCATCCACATCATTGCATCATTGCACATACTACATCTTCTTTATCCATTCATCAATAGACATTTGGGCTCTTTCCATAATTTAGCTATTGTTGATAAGTGCTGCTATAAACATTGCAGTTCATGCACCCCCTCAAATGAGTATTTTTGTATCCTTTGGATAAATACCTAAACATGCAATTGCTAGGTCATAGAGTAGTTCTATTTTTAGCTTTTTGAGGACCTTGCATACTGTTTTCCAGAGTGGCTGCACCTATGCCAGTAAAATTTTCTTAACAGCTATTGTTTTGGGCTATTTTTCTGTTTCTTCTTGAATGAGTGTTAGTGATTTTTATTTTTTTTAGAAAATTGACTATTCTGTTTTCAAACATACTGGCAAAATTAATAAAATTATCCTGATTTTTAAAATATTTACAACTTCTGTAGTTATGTTGCCCTTTAAATTTTCTTTTTTTTTTTTTTTTTTAAATTTTCTTTTTTTAAAGATATATATGTATGTATGTATGTATGTATTTGAAAGAGAGAGAGCATGAGCAGGGGGAGGGGCAGAGGGGCAGAGGGAGTGAGAGAAGCAGGCTACCCACCAAGCAGGAGCCAATGTAGGGCTTGATCCCAGGACCCTAAGGTCATGACCTGAGCCAAAGGCAGATACTTAACCAACTGAGCCACCTGGGTGCCCCACCGTTTAAAATTTCTAATATTGTTCACTTAATGCCATTCTCTTATTTTTTCAATTACTTTGTGAAACGTGGGTCTATTTATTAGTCTTTTCAAACAAGCTGCATTTGGTTTTATGAACATATCCTTTATTTTTATTTATTTTCATTTTAATTTCTGATTTATATTTATTTTTTCTCTTACTCTACTTTCTATGGATTTTTTGTAGCTTCTACAATTGAATACTTCATTTATTTTCAGTTTTTCTTATTTTCAAATATATTCTCCATTCCCAAAATTTCCTTCCATGTTGGAAGAACTCAGTGTAATACTCCTGACCTCTGTCCACCCTTACTGCACTGCAATTCAAGGAAAGAGACTTATTTGGTTGGTAAATTTTAGAAGATCTGAATTCTTCTAAGAAATAAGAACATTTGGCTCAACTCTTCTTCCCTTCCTTTTGAGAGTAAATAACCAGCAAAGAGCATGAGTCCCCCTCTGCTATTCCATGATTAAGTTTTACATAGATAGGATCCCATATGCGGAGACCTGCTCACATCCAATGTCCCTGTATATAAACTCTCAATTCTGGTCCTATGTTCCCACCTTCATAAATCCTGTTTGTAACTGTTCTTCCATGAAAGCTGCCTATACCTTTAAGATTATTGTCTTTCTCAGTAATCAAAAATCTCCCAACAAACAAGAGTCCAGCACCAGATGGCCTCCCATTGAAATTCTACCAAACATTTTTTTAAAGATTTTATTAATTTTTTGAGAGAGAGGGTATATATGAGCAGGGGCAGAGGCAGAGGGAAGAACAGACTCCACTGAGCAGGGAGCCCATCCTAGGTTGTGGGTCTCCATCCTAGGACCCTGGGATCATGATCCAAGCTGAAGGCAGACATCTAACTGACTGAGCCATCCAGGCACCCCTTCTACCAAACATTTAAAGAAGAATTAATACCCATTCTTCTGAAGCTGTTTTCAAAACATAGAAAGGAAAGGAAAATTTCCAAATTCACTCTATGAGGCCAGCATTACCTTGATCCCAAAACCAGACAAAGAACTCACCAAAAAGGAGAATTACAGACCAATATCCCCGATGAACATGGATGCAAAAATTCTCACCAACATACTAGCCACTAGGATCCAACAGTACATTAAAAGGATTATTCACTATGACCAAGTGGGATTTATTTCTGGGCTGCAAGGGTGGTTTAACACCCACAAATCAATCAGTGTGATACACCACATTAATAAAAGAAAGGACAACAGGCAGGCAGCCCGGGTGGCTCAGTGGTTTAGTGGCGCCTTCAGCCCAGGGCATGATCCTGGGGCCCCGGGATCGAGTCCCCCGTCAGGCTCCCTGCATGGAGCCTGCTTCTCCCTCTGCTTGTGTCTCTGCTTCTCTATCTCTCTGTGTCTCTCATGAATAAATAAAATCTTTAAAAAAACAAATAAAAATTAAAAAAAGGACAAGAACCATATGATCCTCTCAATAGATTCTGGAAAATCGTTTGTCAAAATACAGCATCCTTCCTTGACTAAAACTCTCTGCAATGTAGGGATACAGAGAACATACCTCAATATCATAAAAACCATATATGAAAACCCAACAGCAAATATCATTCTCAACGGGGAATAACTGAGAGCTTTTCCCATAAGGACAGGAACACAACAGGGATGTCCACTCTCATCACTGCTGTTCAACATAGTACTAGAAGTCCTAGCCTCACCACTAAGACAATAAAAAGAAATAAAAGGCATCCAAATTGGCAAAGAAGAAGTCAAACTTTCAGTCTTTGCAGATGAGATGCTACTCTATGTGGAAAACTCAAAAGACTCCACCCCAAAATTGCTAGAACTCATACAGGAATTCAGCAAAGTGACAGGATATAAAATCAATGCACCAAAACCAGTTGCATTTCTATGAACTAACAATGAGACAGAAGAAAGAGAAATTAAGGAGTCAATCTCACAATTGTACCTAAAACCATAAGATACCTAGAAATAAATTTAACCAAAAATAAAAGGATCTGTACTCTGAAAACTGTAGAACACTTAGGAAAGAAATTGAGGAAGACACAAAGAAATGGAAAAACATTCCATGCTCATGGATTAGAAGAACAAATATTGCTAAAATGTCTATGCTACCCAGAGCAATCTACACATTCAATGCAATTGCTTTCAAAAGACCAACATTTTTTTATAGAGCTGGAACAAATAATCCTAAAATTTGTATGGAATCAGAAAAGGCCCCAAATACCCAAAGGAATGTTGAAAAAGAAAACCAAAGGTAGAGGCATCACAATTCCAGACTTCAAGCTCTATTACAAAGCTGTAATCCTCAAGATAGTATGGTACTGGCACAAAAACAGACACAGAGATCAGTAGAACAGAATAGAGAACCCAGAAATGGGCCCTCAACTCTATGGTCAGCTAATCTTCAACAAAGCAGGAAAGAATATCCAAAGGGAAAAAGTCTCTCCAACAAATAGTGTTGGGAAAATTGGACAGCCACATGCAGAAGAATGAAATTGGACCGTTTGCTTATACCATACACAAACATAGACTCAAAATGGATGAGACCTAAATGTGAGACAGGAAACCATCAAAATCCTAGAGGAGAACATAAGCAGCAACCTCTGGCCTCAGCCCCAGCAACCTTTTGCTAGACATATCTTCAAAGGCTAGGGAAGCAAAAGCAAAAATGAACAATTGGGACTTCTTCAAGCTAAAAAGCTTTTGTACAACAAAGGAAACAGTTGGCAAAACCAAAAGACAACCTACAGAATGGGAGAAGATATTTGCAAATGTTTTATCAGATAGAGTTAGTGTTCAAAATCTATAAAGAACTTATCAAACTCAACATCTAAAAAACAAATAATCCAATCCAGAAATGGGCAGAAGACATGAACAGACATTTCTCCAAAGAAGACATACAAATGGCCAACAGACACATGAAAAAATGCCCCACATTACTTGGCATCAGGGAAATACAAATCAAACCACAATGAGATACCACCTCACACCAGTTAGGATGGCTAAAATTAACAACTCAGGAAACAACAGATGTGGGCAAGGATACAGAGAAAGGGGAACCCTCTTACACTGCTGGGAATGCAAACTAATGCAACCACTCTGGAAAACAGTATGGAGGTTTCTCAAAAAGTTAAAAATAGAACTGCCCTACAACTAAACAATTGCACTGCTGGATATTTATCCAAACGTAGTGATTTGAAGAGGCACAGACACCCCAACGTTTATAGCAGCAATATACAGAATAGCCAAGATATGGAAAGAGCCCAGATATCCATCAACTGATGAATAGATAAAGAAGATGTGGTATGTTTATGTGTATATAATGGAAAATTATTCAGCCATCAAAAAGAATGAAATCTTGCTGTTTGCAACAATATGGATGGAACTAGAAGGTATTATGCTAAGCAAATAAGTCATACAAAGACAAATATGATCTCACTCATATGTGGAATTTAATAAACAAAACAGATGAGGTTGCCTGGGTGGCTCAGTGGTTGAGCATCTGACTTTGACTCAGGTCGTGATCCTGGGGTCCTGGGGTCCAGTCCTGCATCAGGCTTCCCATAGGGAGCCTGCTTCTCCCTCTGCCTGTGTCTCTACCTCTCTCTCTCATGAATAAATAAATAAAATCTTTAAAAAAAAAAACAGATGAATATAGGGTAAGGGAGGGAAAATTAAAATAAGATGAAAATTGAGAGGGAGGCAAACCATAAGAGACACTGAACTCTGGGAAACAAACCAAGGGTTGCTAGAAGGGAGGTGGGGGAAGGGTTGAGGTAACTGAGTGATAGGCATCAAGGAGGACTCTTGATGTAATGAGCACTAGGTGTTATATGCAATTGATGAATCACTAAATTATATCTCTGAAACTAATAAAAAAATTATGGTGTAAAAAATAATGTTTATGACTATGGTAGATGTTATGATCTGAATGCTTGTGTCCCCTCCAAATTCATATGTTAGGATTGTAATACCCAAGGTGATGATGTTAGGAGGTGAGTACTTTAAGAGGTGATTAGGTCATGAGGACAGATCTTTCCTGAAAGGGATTAGTATTCTTATAAAAAAAAAAAAAAAGACCCCAATGAGCTCCTTAACCCCTTTCACCATGTTAGGATAGAAGAAGTCTGTGACTAAGCAGAGGGCCCTCATGAGACCATGCTGGAACCCTGATCTGGGACTTCCAGATTTCTGTTGCTGATAAACTACTGAGCCTTGGTATTTTGTTAGAGCAGTCTAATGGACTAAGACAGTAAAACTTGTTTCTGCATTATCCCTATTCTATCTCAGCAGTGTGTGAAAATATAGCCAAATAATCTCTAGGCCTCCAGGTTATCAGTTCTTCAGATAAACCCAAGTAGAAATAATCTATTCTGTCCTCTTTGGCTTTTTTGTTTGTTTGTTTGTTTTAAATTTATTTATGGTAGTCACACAGAGAGAGAGAGAGAGGCAGAGACACAGGCAGAGGGAGAAGCAGGCTCCATGCACCGGGAGCCCGATGTGGGATTCGATCCCGGGTCTCCAGGATCGCGCCCTGGGCCAAAGGCAGGCGCTAAACCGCTGCGCCACCCAGGGATCCCTGTCCTCTTTGTTTATAAGCAAAGAGCTTGAGACAAGGAGAAATTAAGCAACTTGTTTGTGATCTTACCACACAAATAAGTAGCAGACCCCAAAATAGAACCCAGGTATCCTCAGCCCAAGAGTATGATTCACAACAGCAAGCCCCATTTGTGACCAATAAAGATGAATATCAGAAGCTAAAGAATGTTTTTTCTCACTTAATATTCATAATTTCATTTGCCCATGAAATGATATTGTGAAGTTTATTTTGTAAAGTAGATGCTAGATAACATTAGGAAATACTTGCTAACTTTGTTAGGTGTGAGAAAGGCACTGAGGTGATACAGACAAATAGCCCTTAATTTTTAGGAATATACATCACATGTATTTCCTTCAAAACACTTCAGCAAAAAATATGAAGCAAATATGGCAAAATATTAATAATTGTTACATATAAATGATAGATATATGAGTGCTCATTGTATTATTCTCCCTACTTCTTAATTTATTTTTTAAAGATTTTATTTATTTATTTACTTACTTTTTTTTTTTTTTATTTTTGGAGCAAGAACAGGGGAAGGAGCAGAGTTGGAGGGAGAGGCAGGGGAAGAATCCCAAGCAGACTCTGCACTGAACCAGGAGCTGGACGTGGGGCTTGATCTCAAGACCCTGATACCATGACCTGAGCTGAAACCAAGAGTTGGATGCTTAATTGACTAAGCCACCCAGGCACCCCACCTCTTATTTTTTTCATAATAAAAAGTAGAAAAGAAAAAGAGTTCACTTTCTTTTTGTTTCTAGGCTTGTAAGTCACTGTTAATTTTTTCATACGTCCAACATTCCTTACATTTATTGTCTCTGAATCAATAAGCCTACATCCTGTGTCACCAGGTCTATGCACATTCGTTGCTATAGACTAGGAACTCATCCCAGGAGATCCCAAATTGATCCTATCTGGTCATGTGTACATTCCCTCTTGATACCTGTTCTAATATTTGCAAGAAGAAAAGTTATCACAACATATTTGTATCTCCTGAAAAGACACAGAACCTTCCTGTCCTCTTCATAGGCCAAATAGCTTGCTTCCCTCCTGGAAGTTGAAGCCAGTATTTGTCTGATTACCATCCCTTGTGGTCAAAGGGGTTTATGGACATGCTTATTCCCTACAATTTGTCCCTTAGAATGAATGGCTGAGGAACTTGGTTTTATCAAAGTATAGAAAATGGTGTGTATCTCCTTGCTGTCTCTACTATAGAAGTTTGGAAGCCAAATACTGCTTTCCCAGCTCCTTAGCAGGTCAGGATGCCATAATGACCCAGTTCTGACCAAAGAGAATACTGCTAGGGGGCTTCTGATAAAGCTTATGTTTTCCTTATTGACAGATGTGGCTGGCATAAGCCTTTTCTTGAGCCTCTTTCTTCTGCCTTGAATGCAGACATGAAGATTGGAAATGCAGGCGCCATCTTGAGCTCTAAGGGAAAAGACTAAGAGATAACATTTCCATGTCATCATCAAACCCCTAAAGCAAAGCCAGCAATTGCTAACCACAGGCCTTCTTGTTATGTGAGAAAAAAAAATCCTAATTGTTAAGCTCCTGAAATTGGCATTTCTGATACTTTCAGCTGAACACAACCATTACTTAAACAGTTCGTTGCTGGGGACTAGAATATTCCTGAGTGAGAGAAGTGTCCTCTTTGGTTTATCTGTCCAATGTTATGCAAATGAAAAGTTGACTCAAACAATAAAGATGTGGGGCACCTGGCTGGCTCAGTTGGTGGAGCATGTGATTCTTGATCTCAGGGTCACAGGTTCAAGCCCTACATTTGGCAAGGAGCCTACTTAAAAAAAAAATTTTTTTTTAATTAAAAAAACAAAAAACAATGAGGATTGCCTGGGTGGCTCAGCGGTTGAGTGTCTGCCCTGGGCTCCCGGCATGATCCCTGAGTCCAGGATTGAGTCCCATCTCAGGCTCCCTGCGAGAAGCCTGCTTCTCCCTCTGCCTATGTCTCTGCCTCTCTGTGTCTCTCATGAATAAATGAATAAAATACTTTTAAAAACACACAATGAATATGGTTTGGGCTTTTAGATGTTCATAACCAAGCAAATCAAATTTCTTATATCTGGTATTCAGACCAAAGAGACCCAAACTGATTAATACTCAAGATTTTTAAGTCAAAAGACTTTGGACCTTTGAGCCCAGTTTTAAAATACTCCTTTGGATTCCAAATGGCAAGATACTAGGAAGCATTATTACCTATTAGGTTTCCTGCCATAGAAAGGAATTTGAATTCTGGAATTCAGCAGACTTAGATTTTAGTTATTCATAGTGTGATCCCCAAAGTGACTTCTCTATTACTCCTCCATGCAATAAGGGAATTATAAGTATCTCTGTAAAAAGAAATAAGTTACTTGAAAATCTGCTTTGCAAAAGATACCGTCAACAAAACTCAAAGACAACCTACAGAATGGGAGAAGATATTTGCAAATGACATATCAGATAAAGGGCTAGTTTCCAAGATCTATAAAGAACTTACTAAACTCAACACCAAAGAAACCAACAATCCAATCATGAAATGGGCGAAAGACATGAACAGAAATGTCACAGAGGAAGACATAGACATGGCCAACAAGCACATGAGAAAATGCTCCGCATCACTTGCCATCAGGGAAATACAAATCAAAACCACAATGAGATACCACCTCACACCAGTGAGAATGGGGAAAATTAACAAAGCAGGAAACCACAAATGTTGGAGAGGATGTGGAGAAAGGAGAACCCTCCTACACTGTTGGTGGGAATGTGAACTGGTGCAGCCACTCTGGAAAACTGTGTGGAGGTTCCTCAAAGAGTTAAAAATAGATCTGCCCTACGACCCAGCAATTGCACTGTTGGGGATTTACCCCAAAGATACAGATGCAATGAAACACCGGGGCACCTGCACCCCGATGTTTCTAGCAGCAATGTCCACAATAGCCAAACTGTGGAAGGAGCCTCAGTGTCCATCGACAGATGAATGGATAAAGAAGATGTGGTCTATGTATACAATGGAATATTCCTCAGCCATTAGAAATGACAAATACCCACCATTTGCTTCGACGTGGATGGAACTGGAGGGTATTATGCTGAGTGAAGTAAGTCAATCGGAGAAGGACAAACATTATATGGTCTCATTCATTTGGGGATTATAAAAAATAGTGAGAGGGAATAAAGGGGAAAGGAGAGAAAATGAGTGGGAAATATCAGAAAGGGAGACAGAACATGAAAGACTCCTAACTCTGGGAAACGAACTAGGGAGGGTGGAAGGGGAGGTGGGCGGGGGGTGGGGGTGAATGGGTGACGGGCACTGAGGGGGGCACTTGACGGGATGAGCACTGGGTGTTATTCTATATGTTGGCAAATTGAACACCAATAAAAAATAAATTTATTTAAAAAAAAGAAACTCCGCTTTGAAAAGAATAATATGCTATCTCCTAATGAAATACCTGATTCAAACAATGGTCAGAGCATGATGGGAACTATATAATGAAGAACTGGGCTGACATCACCCCAACCCACTGATCAATCAATCTGAGTTTCACCCAAAACAGAACAAGACATTGTGGACTTCCTGATTTGGTGCAATATGAAAATTACCTCTGATGTATTCTTGCCCAAAAAATACAAAACAAAACAAAAAAACCTGAACTTATTAAAATCTTTAGACCTTACTACTAGTCTTCAGGAAATATAGGAGAAAGAAAAACAAGTCAAAATCTCTGCTTACTGACACATGAAATCTCTGTTAAATGAAAACCATGAAGAAACAAGCAAGCAAATCCAGAATGTGGAACACTCCTCAGGACAACTAACCTGGTCATATAAAAAGAAAGGGGCAAAAAAAAGAGAGACTATAAGCAAAAGATTTTAAAAGACTTAAAGGGGACACCTGGGTGGCTCAGCGGTTGAGCATCTGCCTTTGGCTCAGGGTGTGATACGGGAGTCCTGGGATCAAGTCCCACCTCGGGCTCCCTGCATGGAGCCTGCTTCTGCCCCTGCCTGTGTCTCTGCCTCTGTGTGTGTGTGTGTTTCATGAATAAATAAATGAAATCTAAAAAAAAAAAAAAAAAAAAAAAAAAGACTTAAAGGCCGGGGCACCTGAATGGCTCAGTTAAACATTTGCCTTGGGATCACATCATGATCCCAGGGTCCTGGGATGGAGCCCCAGAGACCCTCACATTAGACTCCCTGCTCAGAGGGCAGTCGGCTTTTCTCTCTCTCCCTCTGCTGATCCCCACCTTCACATCCTACCCCCACTGCCACTTGTGCTCTCTGGCTCTCTCTCTCTCTGTCAAGTAAGGAAATGAAATCTTTAAAAAATAGCAATAAGGAACGCCTGGGTGGCTCAGCAGTTGGGCTCTGTCTTCCTTTGGCTCTGGCATGATTCTGGGATCTGGGATCAAGTCCCACATCGGCCTCCCTGCAGGAGGCCTGCTTCTCCCTCTGCCTGTGTCTCTGCCTCTCTGTCTCTCCCTGTGTCTCTCATGAATAAATAAATAAAATGTTTTTCTTTAATTTTTTTAATTTAAAAAATAATAAAAGACTTAAAAACCATAACAAAGACAACAATTTTTTTTTAAGATTTAAGAGCCATACAATCAAATACAAGTGTATCTTCTTTGAATCCTGATCAAACAAATTAACTGTAAAAAAAAAAATAGACCATTGGAGAATTTTTAGTATAGACTGGATATTATATGATATTAGAGAATTGTTTATCTTTAGGTATGACATTGCCATTGTGCTATGAAATGTCATTTTTGAGATGTATAGTGAAGTATTTAGGGATGAAATGACCTTTAATGTCTAGGATCCACTTTAAAATATTCTAGCCAAACCAAGAGGGAGATAGGCAAACAAGAAGGCAATCTGTGATGCTTATTGGATTTAGGTGATGGATTCATGGGAGATTATTATACTGGATGTTTGTGTACAGTGGGAAAATTTTCACAATATGAGCTATATAAAAGCAAGTATAACATGATGTAGAATGTGACTTATTCGGGTTTGGTATTTTCCACTAAATGCTAATTTGTGTTCATTTTTCTTTTTATTTAGATAGAGTATAAGGTGCTTGGGTGGCTCAGTTGTTTTTTTGTTGTTGTTGTTTTTAATTTTTAAGGCTCAATTGTTTAAACATTTGACACTTTATTGGGGCTCAGGTCATGATCTCAGGGTTGTAAGATCGAGCCCAGCCACTCAGCACGGAGCCTGCTTAAGATTCTCTCTCTCTTCCTCTTGCTCCTCACTTCTCTCTTGTTCTTGTTCTTCCTCTTCCTGTCCCTCTTCCTGTTTCTGTCTCTCTCCTTCCCTCCCTTTCTCTCAAGAAAAGGATATAGTATAAGTAAAATTTCAGATTTATACCAAAGGGATGATGGAGTCCCAACAAACCATTCAAAGCAATTAAGTAAGCTCTTTCTTCACAAACCCTGAGAATGCCCAAGAAGCTTCTTCTGAAAAGCAGTTTGTGCTACAGAGCACAAAGTAAAGCAAAATCATATAATCATCTGATGACAGAGAAGGGCACACAATTCAAATAATTCAGTCTTTACATGTATATTCTGACCTGAATTTTGCAGTTTGGCTATCTCAAAACTTTCAGTGCTTTAATAATTGTACATTTTTCTCTTTGCTTTATACCATTTAGACTCAGTCCAAATCGAAATTAGCTAGAGCAGCCGTGAGACATTTCAGCTGTTTTCAGGACACTGGTTACGATACTAAGATGAGCTCTGTGGGTCATGATTCTCTGATAAACAGGAAAGACTGAAGAGGACAGATGAACGTTCATGAAAGCTTTAAATATGAGATGGGGTGGTTTGAGGAGAGTGCCTTGTGCCAAAGTGGGGTCATAATAGTTCTGCCTGTGGGTTTGACAGTGGCCACACGAATCATGATTCATTTGCCAGGGCTCCCTTTGTTGACTTGTCATCCCTCATTTCAAGCCTAAGTCATCATTTGGGTCAAATTTGGGTCAAGGCTCTCCTGAAACCAGTAATGGCTCTACCAGGGGACAAAGTGCAAAAACTCCAAGAGAATCTTATACTCTCACTGACAAAAGTTGTGGGACATAGTGCTGTCTACTCTCACTGGAACACGTACTCACCTCTTACTAGTATTTCCTGCAGATGTGCTACAACTATATTCTATAAATATTTCCTTAATTTCTGTCAAGAGAGACTATTTACCCTCTATTGAGGACACCAAACTGATCCTCTTGACCTGCTTCTCTCAAAACACATTTCAGAACAAGTGTGCTCTCTGCATGTCTGCCCTCTCCCATCACCCTCCCCCTAGTGTTTGACACTTGCATTCGAGAGTCACAAACACAGCATATGGGTTTTCCTTCCTATTATATACTCAGACACAGCCTCTAACAATATCCTCATTACACTCCTCAGCAAAGTTGTTCTCAGTTGCCAACGAGTGGCTGTGAATCTGTTCACACTAGATTCCAGAAAGACTAGCCCAGAACCACCCTCCTTCTAGGTGTGGTTTATAAGCCCAAATTGGATCTCACAGGATAGTAAAAAAGTTCAGCAAATTTCCTGAAAACTCACCCAGGGTAAAGTTATGGATAATGGATGGTTGTGGAGGTTAGGAAGAAGAAAATGCTTCTGACGTGTCCTAGGTATAGGAGAGATAAGGTGTGTGAAAGAAATCCCTGTATAAGATCAGGACATGTAGAAGAGGACAGAGGATAAGACAGATAGATTAGGAGGGAGCCACACAGAGGCACATCTTGATAGTGGATTCAAGAAAGGCTTTCAAAAAGAGCTCAAAGACACAAATGCCCCCCTTTGCACTTCCTTGATTAAGCTGAAGTGCTCCAAATAAACATGACTTACTCATCAGGGAGATCTTTATCTTTGATATCACCTTTTTCTTTCTACTTTTATTTTTAACTGTTTGGCCCTGGACATCAGCAGAGGCTTCAGTATAGTGGTTCTCCCTCCCCTTTTGCTCTAGTGCCTGAAATACCACCATCCTGTGGGCAGAAACCTTGTGCCCCAGATGTTCTCCATTAAAATTCAAGAACAAATAAATACCAGAGAGGAGTGGGGCTTGCATTAAACAGCAATTAAGCTGTTTTCCCTCTTGGTAAGTTGAATTTCTGCCTTAGTTACTATCACCTTGCAATTACTGAGAGGTTAGGATAGTGGGAAGAAGAGGTTTGTTTAGAGGAAAGGGAAGGAAGATTCTGGAACCTGAATGCTCTCTGGAGCAGGCAGGCAGTGGCTGCCAGTGTCCAACAGAAACCTCCATCTGCCCTCTGTGGCCATAGAACATGAAACCTCCACTAAAGAGAAAGAGAAGAGGGGTTCCTGGCTGGCTCGTTGGTAGAACATGGGACTCTTGATCTTGAGGCTGAATTCAAGCCCCACGTTCGTTAGGCCTAGAGTTACTTAAAAAGAGAGAGAAAGAGAAAGAAACCAGGCTTCCCCTCCCCCCACACACACATATCCCCTGATACTGCCCAGGCCACAAGCACTGAGGATGCATACTTGACCCAAGGGCTCAAAAAGATCTGCCCTCTGAGTCTCAGACTTCCCAGCTCTCTCCACCTGCATTGCACCTGCTTCTGTGTGATCTCCCCTGATTTCTGCCTCTTCTGATTTTCCTTTTCCTATATATCCTTTCCCGCCCTCTCTCTCATCCTTCTCCCCCTCCTCTCCAGTGTTACAGGCATTTGAGCATGAGGCTCTCTCAAACCTTCCTTATATTTATTCTTAAACTTTCATTTTCTTCCACCAGGGGTCGGCTTTGTTTCTTTTTTTCTGAGGCTGATGCAGCTCCCTCTGCATGAGAGATCTTAATCTAAAAACAGCCCCCCTTTTTTGGAGGTGTCGGAGGCCTCTCGGTCAGGCTACAGGCAAGGTGTGCCCCTGGGTTGCAGTTACTCTAGTGAGGAGCGAGCTCGCCAAGGGGGAGGCTGTAGTCCTCTCCACCACCAAAAATGCCCTTTCTCCCCCTCATTTCAGGTCTTTGGGTTGGATCAAGTCTCTAAGGTTGGGAATGCCCAAAAGTGTTGGGGGATAAGGTGGGGTCAGGCACCAAGACAGCCATGTAAATGCCTGGATCTGTCGGCACTGCAGGGGCTGGCTGCGATGGGATCCTGCCCAAAGAAAGGCCAGCAGGTCACCGCCCACTCCCCATAGGGCCACAGGAGCGAAGGGACTTAGTCCCGCGTGGGTCTGAGCCCAGCGTGTGGTGGGAAGGATGGGGACGCAGGGAGTGGGGGCGAGCACCCCTTGCCCAGACTGAGACTTGGCGGCCAGGAGCAGGCGTGCTGCCGGCAAGCTCTAGCCTAGGAACACAGCTGGCCTGGGTGTAGGCACGAGCCTCCAAAGCCCGTTTCTCTTCGAACCCAGGATGGGACATTCATCTCCAAAAGCCTTTTTCCTTCAGGTTCTTCCTTCTGTTTCTTACTTCCCATTTGTATCCCTCTGGCTGCAAACCAAGAGAGGCTCCCAAATATAAAAGTCAAGTCGAATCAAAAGCGAGTGGCTGTTTGCTCCCAGCTCTCCCCCACCCCCACCCCTTAAATTGTGTTTCAAAACAGCATGGTGACTTTTGGGCAAAATTTTTCTGTTTCACCCAAACCACAATAGATATGCAATGAATGCGGCTGGTGAAATGTTTGGCTGTGTCAAATTCAGTCCCGAAGGCTGGCTTGGGCCAGCACTGGGGCTCCGCTTTGTGTTATGTTCACGGAGAAGATATTAATTAAAAGAAATACATGATTAAAAAGTAATGAGTTGAATAAAAATTATCTCAGCTCATTTTCTGATTATGTTAATTGTTAAAAACCCTTCAATCACGACGTTGCAGTCAATGGGCTTTAATGTGAAATTAGTGGGCTCTTGATAACTTACAGTCCAGAATAATCCTGGCGGTTTAGTCATCATTCCTAATAACAAGGATGTTGCTAAGAACAGAAATTTTACATGATTTTGATACATTCAGCCCTTCCCCCATATGTCATTTAAAAAAAAAAAAAAAAGGCTTCGCCTGCTTGCGATTTCCAACTTCTTCCACGGATCCACCGCGGCCTTGGTGGGCTGGAGTGTGGGATCCGGCCCCCTTCGCGCCCCACGCGCAGCCCCGCACGGCGCGTCCGCGGGTTGCGGGTTGCGGGTTGCGCGGCTCAGCGGCGGGGCGCGCCTTCTCCGGGCCGTCTACGCAGCTTCCCCTCCGCGCCGGGGACTGCGCTGGGGGTGAAGGGCCAGGTAGAAAAGGGGCCGAATTCGCAGCCGCAGGGGCTGGAGGGGCCTAGCGGCTGTCTGGGGACCGGTAGCCAAGCGGGGGGCGAGTAGGGCTGTGCGTAATCGGGTCCAGACTTGGTGCGCCCCGCAGGGCTGCTGGGCAAGGCGGGCCGAGTTGCGGCGCGTGTGTTTTGTGTGCGTGTGCCTCCTGCTTGTGCGCTTTTGGAGCTCTGAATGCCACGAATCTTGAGAACCCATCCAAAGCGCTGAGGGGGCGGAGGGTCAAGCGAGCTAGGGAGAGGTTCCCCACGCCTCAGAGCCAGGGTCGGGCTCCTGACAAAGTGCCTAATGCAGAGTAGGCACTTAATAGGTTTTTATTGGACCTAAATGAAAGCTAGTAAATCTATACATGATTCTGATGGGCCACGCCGGCCGGTGGGCCTCCTGGAGCGCGCAGAAGGCTCCAACCCCACCCAGGACCAAACTTAGAGCAGAGGCTGGGAGTGAGAAGAGGGTGGACACGTGGATCCAGGATGAGGAGGGATGTTTTTCACGTACAACATAAAGATTTTATATTCTCTGTGAGCCGGAGGAAAGAAAAAAATGCCCCCAAATGCCCTTTGTTGTTACTGTTGTTGGTTCCTTGGGAAACAACCCTGCGCAAATTGGGCTTGTGAGGGAAGTGCAACCCAGGAGTCGTGGGGGCCTGGACTTTGGATGGGTGTAGGCTATGGGCTGCCAAGGTAGGAAAGAACGGGCTCCTGGTGATCTCAGCCCACCTGGTGCAGGACATCTAGGGACCCCAAAACTGCCCATTCCAGATGCTCTGACACCTGGGCCAACAACCAATCTGTCATCCAACTAGAGTTGAAAATACTGTTTGCAGAAAGGAAGGGATTCAAGCTCCATTTTTCTCCCAAGAGAACTAAGTGGGAGAAATTGCATATCCCAAATTCTGTCTGAAATTACATATACATAAATATAGAAGTCTGTAGATATTGATGTGCAAAAGTATGTGAGCTGGGCGCAGGGGTCAGTGAGGTGCAGGGTGTGCCCATGTGTTACAGATCAGATTCGTCGCTAGAGCTGGACGCTCTGAGCCTCAACGCACCTTTTTGAAAGCTTCTACCTTTAAGACTATTTGGTTAGAGTGGGGAACGTGCTGTCACAATATAGGGTTTTTTGTTCTGTTTTGTTTAGGGGCATTTGTTTTGGTTCTTTTGCGCCTCTGAAAGAGCAATTCTCTTTCAGCGTGGTTTTTTATTTTTATTTATTTTTTTTATGTTTCCACCGTTTCAAGCCCCCAAATTGAGGAATCTTCCCTGGGGAATGGAGGGTCAAGGTGTCAGCAACGGATTGGGATGAGTCCCAAGGCTAATTCTTGTTCGCCTCTCTATTTGCAATCGTTGTTAGGCTGAGGATCATTTTAATAAATAACAATGAACTGGAATGGCATCTAAAGGGCTTGTCGGCAACATTTAAAAGCCAATAGAGTTTATAATTCTACTCTATCATTTCTTATTGATTAGCGTAATCAAGATAAAAAGCTAGCCGGGCTTGGAGAACTTCAGCAGCATATCATTAAAGATAAGAGTCAGTTAATTCTGGAGCTGGGGTAATGTGGCTGAAATGAAGAGTTCATTTGCATGAGATGCTGAGCCCAGTAACAAGGGGACAAAAATCACTAATTAGGATTGCAGAATGTCGCCCTCTCTGCAAGCACCCTTTCCAGATCGGGGACTAAGCGGAGATCCACGTCTATGTAAATCTGGGGCAGGGTTCTCACTCATTATAGATGGCGATTATCACCCCCACTCTCTCCACCATCCTCCTGGCCGGGCTGCCAGACCTGGGTGGGGATGCGGGTCAGTCAGATCAGACCCTCTCCTTCCCTGCCCATCCCACTCCCCACCCCTGTGGCTGCCACCGCAGCTCGTCCACTCCTTTAAGGAGGTTCGTGGGCCGGTGTTTGGTGCCACGGTGAACAAGTCCCACTGGCCAGTCTGCCCCGGGCTCCAGCCTGGTTGGTGTGGTGGCCTGAGAAGCCCCAGCTCCAGTGCAGCGCCCGCGAGGTGAGGGGTGGAGGGCCGCACAGGCCCAGAGCACAGGCCCGCTGGGCAGGTGGGGGCATTTGCCCAGGCAAGGATCCCCAAAGGAGGCCCTGGGTCCCAGGGCCAAAGCCGGTGACCCCCACCCGGATGGCTAGTAGCCTTCCCTGCCTGACGTACCATACCAGCGGAGCCAGTCTGTGCGCGCCCAAGGGGCGTGCTGGTGCACTGTGAGAGCAATTGGGAGGGTGTGCATGTGCGTTGTGTGCCTGGATGTTCAGGCGTGTGTGCAGGTTGTGTGACTGTATATGCAGGTGAGTCCGGGTCTTGTGTAAATGTATGTTTCAGAAGCTTGTTATAGCGTGAACGGTTTTTTCTGCATGTTCCTACACAAGGGAAGAGGTTCATATCAATAGTGTGCGGTGTATGTCATGTGCACCTATGTGATACCGTGTGTGTAATGTGTGTGTGCTGTGGGTGGCGCAAAGGGGGGTAAGTGGCAGCCTGGAAGGTTCTCCAGAGGGAAAAGCCCAACGGGCTTCGGGGGTTTGGATGCCCAGGGATGAGGTGGGAGTTGGGCGCTGCGGGAGATGGGCGCCGGGCGGGGGCCGGAGCGGGAATCGCCCAGGCTCGGGCGCCCCGGAGGCCCCTTGGAGGCGAGGAGGGAATCCGCCTTCGTGGCCTTGCTGCCGCCCTTGGCCCTCCCTCACCATCCCCGGGAGCGGCCGGAAGAGCAGCTCCAGCTCTCCGCCGCGGGGGGAGACGAAAGTAGACAAAAAGGCTCCCCGAGGCAGGTTGGGCGGCTACGGAGGGGACCGGCGGCGACCGCGCGCGCACAGCCGCGCCCCAGCCCTTTCTCGGCCCGAGGTGTTCGGGGATGTATGTCCTCTGCGGTCCCCCCAGTCCAGTGCTGGGGTTGACTCGGGCCGTCGATCCCAAATCCGCGGGCGACGGGGCATTCGCAGCTCTCCCTGCTCCTTCCCGGGCGGGCGGGAGGTGGGGGGGCGGCGGGGGCGGGGGGCGCGCTCCCCTCCCGGAGAGGCCGGGCGGCGCCTGGAACCCGGCCCGGCGGCCGCTTTACATCGGCCTCTTTAGAACTAACTTTGCCCCTCACTTGGCTGCGGCATAAAGGAATCAAGGCCCATGTCAGATAATTGTAGGTGTCAGCGTGGAAAGTGGCAGTGTTTGCACACTCCCCCAGGTCTCGCTGCGTCTGCTCCCGCGGCCCCGCGGGCCTCTCGCGCCCCACCCGTCGCCCACGGCGCGGGGGCCGCCGCCCGGAGCCCGGGCTGCAGCGGCGGGAGCCCCCGGCCCCGGCCCCGGCCCCGAGCGCGCGCCCCGCGCACCTGCGCCCGCGGGGGACCGAGCGGCCCAGGCCTGGCGGCAGGACCCGGAGCAGCGCGGGGCGCGGGCCTCGGGCAGCGGCCCCGCCCCCCCCCCCGGGTCCCGGGACTCAGGATCCGCGCGCAGCTGGGGGCTCCCCGCCACCCACCCCCGCGCCTCCCCATACAGAATAAAGTCAGCCTGTATTTAATGGTCATGGCGGATGTGAGGGGATTTGGCGGAGGCCGAGGAGAGGCCTTTGGCTCTCAAGCCCCGTCCTCACGTCGTGTGAGTCTACCAACCCGCCACGACCCCAGATTCTTGTGCGGGTGTCTGACTCGAATGACAAGCGAGCTGATTTTTTCAGTACATAGCTGGGAAATGTAGTGAGTGATAATAGAGATTTCTCTTTCATTTTTTACGCTTGACTTGGTTATTGTTGCTTTTCTTTTCCCGTGATTCCTTCTGAGGATTAGCTCTGACTTCCCCACTATTGGCGGTCAAAGTGGCCCCGACTCGGGATGACAATTGACGGGGATCAAGGGATTGCCCATTCTGTGCCTGTAAGAACGGATTCGTGCCAGAGAAACTCATCAAGTGGAGGCGGAGAAGAAAGACCGTTCGGGGGTAAATGTATTCATTGAGAAGGGTTCTCCCAAATTGCTTCTAAGTTTTTTTAATGAAAAGTAACGATTGCAGCAATCAGCGGCTTTTTGGCGGATTACAAATCTGGAGGGAGCTGCGGGCGCCGCATTGAAAAGCGCCCCCGCCTCCGCACGGGGCAGCCGGTTCACAGGAGCAGCGCGAGGGGCGGGGGGGGGGTCCCGGGGGGGGGGTCCCCGGTCCCCAGACAAAGGCGGGAGGGGGCCGGCCCCGGAGGGTGCCCTGGAGCGCTCGGGCGCGCACCCGGGAGCCGCGGGAGGCGCGGTGCGGCCGCGCAGGTGTGGCGGGGCGCGAGGGGCAGGGTGCTCAGGCAGGTGCCGGACAGGTCGGCTCCATCGCGGCCCCTGGGCGGCCTCCGGGACCCGGAGCGGGGCAGGTGCGCGCGAGGGACCTCGCAGGTGGACGCCGCCCCTGCGCGCACCGGTTGGTGCCGTTAGGGACGCCTCGTTTTGCAAACGACAGCGGCCGCGTGGGGTCCCACCCAGGTGTCGCGGGCAGGAGGAGGGGAAGCTGGGTCCCCTCCCCGGGGCGGGGGAGGATGGCCGGCAGCGGAACCCCAGGGCCCCGAGCGCGCGCCGGCTCCCGCGGCCTCCGAGGGCGCAGCCCCCAGCCCCGGGCCACCGGCTCGCAGCCCCGGGACGCGGGAGTCGCCCTGGGCCGTGGGGGAGGGGCCGGGGCGCGCAGACAAAACGCTATTCTCCCAGAGGCTGGAATCAGCTGCGGCGGCCCAAGGCGGCCGCATTCAGCCTGACTTTTTATACATTTATTTTTTTTAATAGTGTATCTTAGCAGGGGGGTGGGAGGTATGTTTTTTTTTTTTTTTCAGACCGACTTCTTTAAGGCTCTCTGAAGTAAATAAGGGAGCAGAGAGACAAGGGTAGGGAAGAGAAGAAGAAAGACTCCCTCCCCTCTCCTACCCCCCTCCTCAAGTTTAAAAAGAATAAATCCAGCAGGCAAGTCCACAGCCCTGAAGGTTTAACTTTTTTTCTTTGCAGCTTGTCAATGCGACCATTGCTTTGATGGGAGGCTCCTCAAGGTGACACATTTCTGAACTTCACCCCCTTTTCAAACTAACTCCCTACCTCCTTGTTAGTGGCCAGCTCTGAACTTCTGCAGAGTGTTTTTGTGTGAGTCAAGGCTCATTCACGGGCGCTTTTGTGGGCCTCTCCTCCTTTCAGGCCTCAGCGTGTTACACCAATTAAAGGGCGACGTGCTGTAAATGTAATGGGCCGCTCAGCGATTGTTTCTGACAAGCAACAAAACACATAGATCCACCCCTTAGATTAGGCCGTTGAAGGGGAGGTTGAGGCCGGTCAGTTTACTGAATAGTTTGTGAACTGTAATTCTGAGGACTCATGTGAAAAAAAGTCTCTTCCCACCTCCCTCAGCTTGCTTCCCCTCCCCAAAACCTCCAAAAAAGAAGGGGAGAGAGCGAGGGAGGGAGAGAAAGAGAGAAAAGTGACATCCATGGGGCAGAATGGGGTCACTACAGGGAAAAAAAAAAAAAAAAAACACTGAGGGGCTTGTCCTATCCTTTGGACTGTCCAAAAAGCCCCTTCAGTTCTTTCCCCTCCTTCCTTACTCCATTGCACCCGGTGCTCAGTTTTACTGGCCGCAGCAGTCTTCTCCCCTGGGCGTGGGCCTCTGTCCCCCCACAGTAGACTTGAGATCAGGGTCGCAGTGAAGAAAAGTCGGGCTGTCTTAGAAAATCCCATTGAGGTTTGATCTGTTGGGACAGTGATGAGCCCCAAGCTGCAGCCGGCCTCGCACATCCCTCCTCCGGCGGGGCACTCAGCCCCGGCTTCCCCTCCAGCCTCTTCCTCCACACCCCCAGCAAGCTGCAGGGGCCCTGATGCCAGCACTCTACCTGGGCTCTCTCTATCCTCCTGGGATTCCCTCCTCTTTTCCAGGATCTGCATCCATCCTGGCTTTTGCAGTTCTCTGTCATCACCAGAGAATTCAAGGGCACATGTCATCTGGAAAGAAGACGTTTAGAGATTTCCTACTCCATCTTCCTCACAAATGCCGAGGCCCAGAGAAGTAACCTGTCCAAGGTCACAGAGCTCATAGCTGAGCTACAACCGGAGTTCAGATCTCTCATCCCATCGCACCCCAAAAAACACCCAGCCTCCCATGCATCACCGCTCCCCTCCCAACCTGCCTCTGAGAGGGCTTCTCCGCCCTTCCACAAGGTCAGGCAACCCCAGCTCCGAGGCTTTGTCTGTATGTTCCTGCTCTCACTGCCCTGCTCTCCTTCCTGCCACATGAGGCCCAGCCCCAGCCTTCCCAGCCCAGCTCCATTCTACAGACAGTTCCTGAATATCAGTTAAACACAAGGAATGCTTTGCCTTTTCTATGAAACTTTCCTCAGCCACTCTTCTTCACTGAGTCCCCTCCTCACTCAAATTCCTCTATCCCCATCATTTTTGGCCTGGAAATCTCCCAGACAGGCTTCACGGCCCTGCTCAGATGACACTTCTGTGAAGCCATCTCAGGGTGTGAAGATCCCAGGGGAGGAAGCAGTTCTTTGAAGCCCGGTGTGTGTGTGGAACAGAGGGAGTCTGGAGAGAGGCGTGAAGGTCACATCTCCTACAGCCTTGTGTGGGCCACGGCAGGAATTTTGGATTGCCCCCCAGAAGCAATGGGAAGCCACTGAGGGGTTTGAGCAGCGAAGGTCTCTTGTCCGGATTTGAACTTCTTGAGAATTAAAGAAAGGTGTCCTTTTCCTCTCTGGGTCCCTCTACTCCCACCCCAGTGTCTGGCACATAATACTCAAGACCTGTTTGCTAAGCGCATAAACGGACTAAGTGTGTAAACTCATTAAATGCATACCACGCAGCCCTTCCTTATCTCTTAATTCTGGCTAACCGGTTTACAAGAGCCAGGGTGGTAGGGACCAAGTCATGGGGTCTTCGAATCCTCGACAGAACCGAATTGATACGAGTTCAGTGCTAGCGATACAGTGCACGCCTGTCCACCGACTAAGGTGTGCAAAGGAAAGAACGGGAAATCAGGAGGTCCGAGACTTCTCTTTGCTGGTACTAATTGCCTTACCTTGGGAAACATTACTTAAACCCCTCTGAGACCTTGGTTTCTTCATCAATAAAATGGGAACAATGCTACTTATTTCATGGGTTATGAGGCCTAAGCGATACCATTTGTATGAGAATAACTTGATTGTGAAGGGACACGTTAATGAATGAAAATTAGTGCATGCCCTGGGGCCAGGGCAAGAGCGGTGGGGTAGGCACCACTTTAAAATGACAAAAGGTGGTCCGGCAGCAAGCAGGATCCTGGAAGAACTCTGACTCGCTGCTGTTGGCTCCGAGCCCAGCTGGTTCCACATCTTCCCCCAGGGCGTGTTAGCCTTCACACTTGGCTCCCTATGCTTCTGCTCTGAGAAGCCTGTTTCACAGAAGCCTGAATTCCCCTGTTGCGTGCAGAAGGCTGCACTTGGAGACGGGGCAACGGGATTCTGGGAGGCCAAGGAAATCACGCAGACTCTCATCCCTGTGAACGCAGGAAAAAGAACCACCCGTGGCAAGAGCAGACGGGGCCCACCAAGCCCTACTGCCCATTTACTGTGGAGTCCTTACCCTGGAGGCCCGCACATCCTTGGGCAGGAGATGTGAGTACCAGGGCAGAGACTGCCAGCATGCTGGGGTGTGTCTGCACAGGAGAGAGAGCGAGAGACAGAGACAGAGACAGAGACAGAGGAGAGATTGTGTTCCAAACCACCATAGTCAGCCTCTGCCAAACATAGTGGGGGAAAGAATCTTCCAAAAGGGAAGGTATTTTTAAGTTTCTACACCCAAACTGAATTAAAAAAAAAAAAAACCACCTGTCTTTTAACTTTCATTTAAGAACAGAGAGAGACGTGGGCTTCTTACCTCTCCCTGTTGTGCCTTCATCTGAACGTTTTTTAAACCTCAAGGAGCAGGCTTAGAAGCTAATATTTGGGGATCCCTGGGTGGCGCAGCGGTTTAGCGCCTGCCTTTGGCCCAGGGCGCGATCCTGGAGACCCGGGATCAAATCCCACGTCAGGCTCCCGGTGCATGGAGCCTGCTTCTCCCTCTGCCTGTGTCTCTGCCTCTCTCTCTCTGTGACTATCATAAATAAATGGAAAAAAAAAAAAAAAGACTGAGGCACAGGGCAAGCCACTCTGGTGGGCTTTCTTACATAGTGAGCTTTCTGCAAAACATTCTAAAAAAAAAAAAAAGAAGAAGAAGAAGCTAATATTTGTAAAGTTCTGAAGCCAAGTGGCCCAGCCAACCCGCCAGGGAGAACGCCGGGAGCTCGAGGGGGTAGTCCAGGCGGGTGGTGGGAATCGTTTGGCAAGTCACGTCCTCCCCGTGGAGATGGCTTTCGTGTCTGCAGGCTAAGTGTATGCCAAACCAGGGGCCTGCCGTCATCGGAGCTAACGTGGGAACGAAGGCGTCCTTAGCGACTTTTCACTCCAACCTGATGTGCGTACCGCCAAATCCTCTCCCTGGGCCCCAAATAACAACAAAAGCTATCTTTCCCCCTTTCGCTGATGCCGGAATCCCTCAGCCACAAGGAATGCATGTTGCTCCAGCTCAGTGTCAGCTCTTGCAACCATAAGTGATTTCAGTTCAAGGATTCTAGACCTGAATTTTTTTTTTGCACTCGACCCCTCCCAGAGGATATTTTTCAGATGAAGTGCTCCTCCCCAGCTGATAGAGTCGTTTGTTTCTGGAGGAGACTAACTTTGGGGGCTGGGAGGTGAAGAGTAGCGGAGGGGGAAATTGGTAAGCAGCATCAAGGGAGCAAAGCGTGGAGAGGAATTTCCTCGGGGTGGGGGAAGATAGTAGCAGTGGAGGAAGGGATTAGGAGCCTCGGATCCCGGAGGACGGTCCTCCCAACACCCAACATCGTCTACAGATTGCACCGGTGCCCCGCCTGGGAGAGCAGAGCAGCACTCCCCTTGCCACGGGATGGAAGGTGGGGGAGGCAGAAACCTAAACAAGTGAATTCAATTACATCTGAAAAAGAATGGGCTAAATTAGGATTCAGTCCTTGGGCCCGTTCCAGAAAATATTTGTGAAAAGTTGGTTGAAAGAATACCACCATCCAAACCCTAATTTCGCTATTATATAAAAGCCCCAATTTCTTTGCAGTTTCTGATTAGAAAATGTTTTCCTGATTTTGTCTTTGCTACTGGCGTGTGACCTCTTAATTTAATTTTGGTTTTTGCTTATACAAACCAAGTGCCATGGAAACTTTTTCCTGTGGTGCAGCAAAGACAGGGAAATGTAGAGCACTGGTAATTATGTATTATGCACCTAATTCATTTAATTAGTAGTTATCAAGCAGCCTTAATGGTTCCAAGCCATAAACTAGGTTTATATCTGAGGATATCAGCCTGCCTCAGAGATCTCTCGTGTGTCTCCCAGACGCAGAAAGAGGGAGAGTGTTCTCAGTGGAATCAGGTTAGAATTGACCAGGATCTCACAACATGTCCTGCTGCCTCCTGCGTCTGTCTTGCCCGGAGCGGAGCCAGGGAGGTCGGTGCCGACCAGGGATACCACTGCCCAATTTACTCAAATAGCCAGTCCGTGGGAGTGAACATCCAAAGCCTAATATTTTTTGTAAAATTTGTTTTTGACTTTTCAGTCATTTGCCTGAGCTGGTAAAGAAAATGCTCCTAGGTTTCTTCAGCTCCTCTTTTCAAGGATGTTAACTCTTTGAGAGAACTCTCATATCTATGGGGAGTGGTAGCATTTGGGAACACAAACTAGAGAGAAAGTGATGCGTGGGTGGCTCAGTGCTTGAGCGGCTGCCTTTGGCTCAGGTCTTGATCCCGGAGGTCCTGGGATCGAGTCCCCCACCCGGCTCCCCACAACGAGCCTGCTTCTCTCTCTGCCTGTGTCTCTGCCTCTCTCTCTCTCTATGTCTCTCATGAATAAATAAATACAATCTTTAAAAAAAATAAAAATGAATAAATCAGAGAGAAAACTCAGATTTAGAAAACACGGTGCATTTGTTTTGGTGTCATGTGCCATTTCATGGTGGATGAACATGAGGGCAGGGTTCATGTCTGTTTCTGTTCAACAGTATATTCCCAGGGTCCTTGGTTAATATTTGTTGAATAAGCTTTCAAAATATACTATTAATGACTTTCTTGAACAAGAGCAGTTCATTTGGACCTGAACTCAATAGAACCCTCAGTTTACCTGATTTTTCCTTATATCTCACTTTTTTATTTATTTATTTTAATTTTTATTTATTTATGATAGTCACAGAGAGAGAGAGAGAGGCAGAGACACAGGCAGAGGGAGAAGCAGGCTCCATGCACCAGGAGCCCGACGTGGGATCCCGGGTCTCCAGGATCGTGCCCCGGGCCAAAGGCAGGCGCCAAACCTCTGCGCCACCCAGGGATCCCTATCTCACTTTTTTAAATAGAGTTGACGCACAATATTACTTTAGTTCCACGTACAACACAGTGATTCAACCTCTCTATACATTATGCTGTGCTCACCACACGTTAACATCTGCCACTACACATCCATCGTTATTACAATATCATCAACTATATCTGCTATGCTGTACCTTTTATTCACATGAATATTACTCATTCCACAGCTGGTAGCCTGAATCTGCCTCTCCCCTTCACCCATTTTGCCTATCACTCCACTCCCTCCCTTCTGGCAACCATCAGTTTATTCTCTTTATTTATTGGTCTGATTCTACTTTTTGTTTATTCATTTGTTTCCTCTTTTAGATTCTATATATAAGTGAAATCATATGGTATTTGTCTTTCTCTGTCTGACTTATTTCACTTAGCATAATACCCTCAAGGTCCATCCATTTTGTCACAAAAGGCAAGATCTCATCCTCTTTTATGGCTAAATGATATTCCGTTGTATATACATACCACATCTTCTTTATCCATTCATCTATCGCTGGACACTTGGGTTGCTTCCATATCTTGACTATTGTAAATAATGCTGCAGTGAGCATAGGGGTGCATGTGGCTTTTCAAATGAGTATTTTCTTTTTCTTTGGGCAAAAACCCAGTAGTGGATTTTTTTTTTTTTAGATTTTATTTATTTATTCATGAGAGACAGAGAGGGAGAGAGAAGACTGAGACACAGGCAGAGAGAAAAGCAGGCTCCATGCAGGGAGCCCCATGTGGGACTCGATCCTGGAGACCCAGGATCAGGCCCTGGGCTGAAGGCGGTGCTAAACTGCTGAGCCACCAGGACCACCCCCCAGTAGTGGAATTACTGGACCATGTGGCATTTCTATTTTTAATTTTGTGAGGAACCTCCATGCAGTTTCCACAGTGGCCACACCAGTTTGCATCGCATACAGTGCAGTGTAACAAGAACAAGTGTTCCTTTTTCTCCACATCTTCGCCAACACTTGTTATTTCTTGTCTTTTTCATTCTGGCCATTCTGACAGGTATGAGATGCCCTACCTCTCACTTTGTGAAAGGAGAAGCTAATAGAATTAGCTCTAGTATATTAAAAAAAAATAATCATAATTTTTCAGAATATGATCTGGGACTTGCCCGGATTCAGCAAATTTCCTATATCACCTATATGGAGATTGTTCACATCATAGAAGTCACTCAGCCAACATTTATAGAGTGAGCCCGAAATAACTTATGCTTTTAATTTACTAATTAATTTCACCTGTAAATTTAAAGTAATTACCCCTGAGATAAAAAGAAAAGACAGTATTACCACCTCCATCTTCCCTTTCTCCTATGAGGAAAGTGGGGCTCAGAGAGGCTCAGTGATGGGCCTGAGGCTCCTCTGGTGATACTGCTGGGATGGAGGGGGTGTTCTGACGCCCTGAATGCAGTACTTCCTGAGATCTCTTCCAAAGGAACTGCTATTTTAACTCATATGTCACCAAGAGGGAGCAAATATTGTCACAATCTTATAAGGAGATGAAGTAAACATTTTAGAAATATCATCCAGTGAAATTTTTTTTAATAAAAGCATTTTCTGGTTAACACAAAAGTTTTATCAGAAAATGAGTCAGAATACTTCACTCCCCAATCTACTCATTAATCCAAATTTAAATGTAATTAAGATAGAAAAGTAGAAAAATATAAGGCATTTTTTGGGTATTTCTAGCAATCTGAATAGAAATTTTCAGCATGCATTTCCTCAGTAGATGTTTGATGACTTACAGCTCCTGCCAGGCCCATCCCACTTTGTAGTGGCACAGGGGGTGGTGGGCCAACCTTGCTGGGCAGCTAACACAAGAAGCCACAGGACCACAGAGAGACACAGAGACTGAGACAGAGAGAATGAGTAGGGAATAGCTGCAGTTTCCTAAGAAGTCACTTTTCCTATATCCATCCAATAACCCTCACCTCTTCCCTAGCATAAGTAAGTTTGAATGGGTCTTTTATACTTAAATTAAATTTACTTTGGGACAGCTATGGCAAAGGTCACCCTCAAAATGAATTGGATGGGAAAAGGTGGAGAATCTATGTAATCAGAAATCATGGGGGAAACTTCCATATTAATCAAGTTTGTCTAGCATCCTTCAATCCCCCTACCCTTGCCTGCTTCTTACCCACTCCCCTCCCCCATGGGTGGCTTACACTCCCACAATGACCTTTGCTTCTGAAAAGTTCTAACTGCTATACTCTTCTTAGGCCTATCCTTTTTGGAAAGTGCCTCAAGCTTCTCGGGTAGGTATCAAGGTTATCTGACCCAGTTAACTCACCCTAACTTGAGTTATCCCCAGAGAATTCAAAAGAAGATCTTCTAAACCAAAATGAAGCTCTGATTTGTGGGTTTTATGCCAGAAATGGTTCAGGAGCCCATGAATGGAATGTCCTGGGTCATGTGCTCACCCCTGGCCAAAAGCAGAGGACAGAGGAGCATATGGCCCTTAGGGCAAGCCAGGGAAAACAATTTTGTTTTATTTTTAAAGTAATCTCTACATCCATGGTGGGGCTCAACCTCATGATCAAGAGTTGCTTATTCTAGGGGCACCTGGGTGGCTCAATTGGTTAAGCATCCAACACTTGATCTCATGTCTTGATTTCAGGTCTTGATCCCAGGGTCTTGAGTTGAAGCCTGGCATTGAGCTGGAGCCTACTTAAAAAAAAAAAAAAAAAAAAAGAGTTGCATACTGTACTGACTGAACCAGCCAGACATCCCACAGTGGACAATTTTAGAAGGGGACATGGTTTATGGCAGTGATTGGTATCACCTTTACATGGTTGTTTTATTAGTCTGCTCTGGCAGCCATAACAAAATGCTGTGAACTCTGTACCTTAAACAACAAATTCATTTTCTCATAGTGGTGGAAGCTGGCAAGCCCAGTGTAAAGGTGTTGGTCAGTTTGGTTTCTGGTGAGAGCTCTCTTCCTGGCTTATAGATGACTGTTTTCCCTTTGTGTCCTCTTGCATTAGGAAGAGAAAGCTCAGGGTGCCTCAGTGGCTCAGTTGGTTGAGCTGCTGCCTTTGGCTTAGGACATGATCTTAGGGTCATGGGATCGCAGGCTCAGGTCATGATTTTAAGGTCATGGAATCGAGCCCCACATCAGGTTCCCTGCTCAGTGGAGAGCCTGCTTCTCCCTCTCCCACTCCCCTGGCTTGTGCTCTCTCCCCCTGTCAAATAAATAAAATATATTAAAAAAAAAAAAAAAAAAGGAAGAGAAAGCTCTGGTGTGTCTTCTTCTTTTTATAAGGGCACCAGCCCCTTAGGATTAGGGACCCACCTTCATGACCTTGTTTAACTTTTATTACCCCTTCACAGGCCCTATCTCCAAATATAGTCATATTGGGGGTTAGTGCTTCAACATATGAATGGGGGGACACAAACATTTAGTCCATAACATTCTACCCCTGACCCCCCCCAAAATTCATGTCCTTCTCACATGCAAGTACATGCACTCCATTCCAACACCCCCCCCAAAGTCTTAACTCATTCTTATATCAACTTTGAGTCCAAAGTCCAAAGTGTCATCTAAATAGCATCCAAATCAGATATGAGTGATACTCAAAACTTTCTCTCCAGATGTGAACCTGTGAAACCATACAAGTGATGTGATTCCCAAATACAATGGTGGGACAGGTGTAGAACAGACATTCTCATTCCAAAAGAAAGAACCAGGAGGGAAGGAAAAGGTGGGGAGTCCAAAGTAAGTCTAAAACCTAGCAAGACAAATTCCATTAGCTCTTAAGATTTAAGAATAATCCTCTTTGGTTTGATGCACTGCCCTCCAGGGTCACAGGGGTGACAGTCTCTGTGGGGAGCCCCACCCCTTCAACTCTCTGCTGAGGGCCCCCACCATGGTTCTTTTCAAGAACCCTGCCCTCTGAAACCAAAAAGGAAATCGTCTTGCCCCCTGGCCCTGTGGTGGGAGTAGTAGCCCTAGTGATCTATAAATCCCCTTCAGGGCTGTTCTTCCCTTTTCTGGAACAGTAACCTATGTTAACAGTCTTACTTCATTCTATCTCATTTTCTTGAAGCTGTCAGTGTCTGGGATGGTATAATCCCACCTGTATTTGTGGCTTCTGCTAAAATGACTGATTAGAACCACAGTTCACACCACATTAATCTCCTTATTAAAGGGTTGTTCGGCCACACTCAGGATACTTGGTTAGAACACCTTCCTCATTTCTCAGGATGGATAGGCTGAGAACTTCCCAAATCTTTAAGTTCTGACTTTATTTTTGCTTAAGCTTGCCTTGTTCAAACACATTTCTCGGGCAGCCTGGGTGGCTCAGTGGTTTAGTGCCGCCTTCAACCCAGGGCCTGATTCTGGAGACCCGGGATTGAGTCCCACGTCAGACTCCTTGCATGGAGCCTGCTTCTCCCTCTGCCTGTGTCTCTGCCTTTCTGTCTCTCATGAATAAATAAAATCTTAAAAAATAAATAAAATAAAAAATAAATTAAAAAAACACATTTTTCTCCTCATATCTGAGTACTTTGCTAAGAAAGCTCCTCTGCTATATATCCAATTTCACTACTCACAAGTTCCAACTTCCACAAAAGAGTAGAACACAGTCGAGCCAAGTTCTTTGCCGCTTTGTAACAAGGATCATCTTACTTCTAGTTTTCAATAACCTGTTTGTCATTTTTGCGTGAGACCTCATCAGAATGGCCTTTAACATTCATATTCCTATCACCATTCTGTTCACGATTATTGATGTGTTCTAAAAGATGAAAGCTCTCCCTCCAGCACTCCTCTTTTCTTTCTGAGCCTTCACCTGCATTGCCTTTAACATCCATCTTTCTAGCATGCACCTCAGACTCCTCCAGCTTCCTTTCACTCCCTAGTTCCAAAGCTGCTGCCACATTTTAAAGTATTCATTATAGCAGCACCCCGCTTCATGATACCAAAATCTGCATTTGTCAAGATTCTCCAAAACAATCAGAACCAATAAGATGTGTATCTATACAGGAGGAGATATATTATGAGGAATTGGTTCTGGTGATTACGGAAGCTGACAAGCACCCAGGAGAGTCAGTGGTAGGGTTCTGGTCCAGCCCCTGGTCGGCTCAAGATCCCAGAAGCATCAGTGTTTCAGATTAAGTCCAAAGGCAGGAAAAAAACTGATATCTTGGCTCAAAGGCAGTCAGGCAGGAGGAGTTCCCTCTGACTCAGCATTTTCCATTTTATTCAGTCCCTCAACTGATTCAGGAGCCCCACATTAGGGAGGGCAATCTGCTTTCCCCAGTCTACCTATTCAAATGCTCACCTCACAGACATATCCAGGATAACGCTGACCAAAAGTGGGGCAAGGCACTCTGCGGCCCAGGGAGGTTGACGCACAAAATAAACCATCACAGTTCTCAACCTCGTAAGTCACCTCTGATTCATAAGTGCACACTGAAATGCCCTGGGGAGCTTTAAAAACATACCATGTGCTAAACTCACCGCCAGAAATTCTTATGTAGTTGGTATGACGTGCAGCTCTTGGGAGTTTTAAGAGCTGGGGGGTTGGGGGGAAGAGCACTAATATGCAGTCAGGGTGGCCAGATGAGGTACTTGAGCAAGCAAACCTAGTGGGGCAGAGAAGCCACTCGGGAGCACTTTATGTGATTCAGCCTACAGCCACCACCAACTAACAACTGGGAGTCTCTTAATTCAATTAGTTAAGGGCCTGTTATACACGGCTAGGGGTAATAGCAAAGGAGTATCAAACGATTTGACTATATAGGTGCGAAGTACACACATGGTAACCTGAGATCAAAGCATTTGGGGGGAAATGGGGATCCTTTGCACAAGGGAATGGTGGGGTTTTATTTTAAGCTTTGGTGTTGGTGACAAATAGAGCCACGGCTTATATTTCGTAAGTTACGGACTTTTGATTCCATGCGCTTTTTATCATTTAGCTGATTTTTCATAATTACTACTTTTTCTTCTGGGAAGTTGGGGGCACATCACCCTTCATTTTCCCCAGGGCCGTGCCCACAGCCAGGAAAGGAAGGATGACTCGACTAAAGGGTCTGCTGGCAGGGCGTCTGTGGCAGCTGCTCTGTTCCAGCGCCCTGGTCTGGGCCCTGGAGTTTCGCTTCCTGTAGGGTGGGTGGGGAGGAGGAAGAGCCTGGGAGGATGGGGGAGGAGGGAGGACACACTCCTCACCACCCTAGCTGAAGAAGAGACTAAGGCCTGGGTGTGGGTGATCATCAGATATGATTCTGTGTATTTACAGTAGTTCTGGTCCTTTCCTTTGTAATGCTAAGAGTGACACTTCCCTCTTCTCTGAGGAACAGCAGTTCTTTCCCACTCTGCTAGTAAGGCACACCAAAAGGGCCATTTACTGTCTGGGTGAGATTTCATGCAGTATTTGCTCAATATCAATCCAGAAAGAGGCCAAAGTACATAGAAGTGTTTTGCATGGCAAACAAGGGCAGCATTACATCGCTCCAGCCTTCATCGTGAAGAAGTACTATGCAAAAACTCTCAACTCCTTAAAAGATGCTAATCCCTCAAAGAGAATTTATTGATAACTTGGAAAACCATGGAACCAACCCTGCAATGTAATTTCAAAAAATAAGTCCCACAGTGCGAACAGAGTTTCAGTTCAGGCAGATGGATGGTGGTGATGGCTGTACAACAAGGTGCATGTACTTAATGCCGCTAAACTCTACACTTAAAAACAGTTTAAATGGCACAAAAAAAAAGTTCCACATTAAAAACTACAAGTGGGACGCCTGGGTGGTTCAGCTGTTGGGCGTCTGCCTTGGGCTCAGGGCATGATCCCAGGATCCAGGATCGAGTCCTACGTCGGGCTGCTTACCAGGAGCCTACTTCTCCATGTCTCTGCCTCTGTGTGTGTGTGTCTCTCATGAATAAATAAAGAAAATCTTTTTTTTATTCATGAGAGACATAGAGAGACACAGGCAGAGAGAGAAGCAGGCTCCATGAAGGGAGCCTGATGCAGGACTCAATCCTGGGAATCCAGGATCACGCCCTGGGCCAAAGGCAGGCGCCAAACCTCTGAGCCACTCAGGGATCCCCTAAAGAAAACCTTAAAAAAAAAAAAAAACCCTAAAAGCATCTTATATGCAGAATTAACACCATCTTTAAATAGGTAATGGCGGGGATCCCTGGGTGGCTCAGCGGTTTAGCACCTGCCTTCTCCTGGTCCTGGAGACTCGGGATCGAGTCCCACGTCGGGCTCCTTGCGTGGAGCCTGCTTCTCCCTCTGCCTGTGTCTCTGCCTGTGTGTGTGTGTGTGTTTGTGTGCGCGTGTGTCTCTAATGAATAAATAAAATAAAAAAAAAAAAATAGGTAACGCCAGGGAAGCCTTGGGGGACTCAGCGGTTGAGCACCTGCCTTCAGCCCAGGGCGCGATCCTGGAGGCCCCAGATGGAGTCCCTGCAGGGAGCCTGCTTCTCTCTCCGCCTATGTCTCTGCCTCTCTCTCATGGATAAATAAATATTAAAATAATAATAATAATAATAATAATAAATACGTAATGCCAAAACAAAGATCCCGAAGGTCTCCCTGTCTAAATCAGAAATTCTAGGCTCAAACACGTTTGCAAGGAGGCGAGAAACCGCAGGCAGGCAGGGAGGTCACGTCTATGCAACCACCGCCAGGCACCCGGACTTTTCAAGGAGGCAGAGACTGAAGCTTTGCCCTGGGGGGGGGGGGGGGATGCGCGCCCCGCCCCGCCCGCGCCCCGGCCCGCGCCCTGGGGGCAGCAGGGGCGCCGCGGCCGCCGCACAGCCTGCGCTGCGGGGAGAGCGTCGGCCCGCGCGGCCCTCGGGGCCTCCCGCGGCCTCTCCCGCCTCCCTCCGGCTCGCCCGGCTTCCAGGTTCAATACGGATTACATCATGGAGCAAGTATGCGGGGCAGCCTGAGAATCAAAGCCGCCCCAACCAGGGGCTGGTTAACTGTACCGCTGCTGCAACACGTCCTCCCCCCGCCCCCGCCCCCGCCCCCGCCCTCGCCCCTCTCCCCGCCCCGACCCTCTGCTTTTCGTACTATTAAGCGCAGTATTATTGGGGAGAGGAAAATCTGATCAAAACTGTCGACCGCCAACGGCAGATTTTCTATGGATTCTATAAAGGCCACCTTAACGATTTCCCTAATTAATGGATGACATCTCTGGCTGAAGGAGAGGCGATGGATTCGACTCTGTCTTCGTCTTTGTTAACCTTCTAATTAACTTTCGTAGGTCACCCAGGTCTCCCAAACCTAAAAAGTGAAGAGGCCCATTGTGCGAGGAGCAGTAAACTTACTTTTTCTGCTGGGGTACTTAAAAGGGAGAACGATTATAAGCCGAGAAAAATAACTCCATTTAAAAGCTTTGTGGCTGCGGAGAATGCATAGGTCCCTCCCTTAGAAAATAATTGAAACACCTTTTATACCAATATTTCTATGCATAATAAAAACAAATTAGCAAAATGCATCTAAATTCAGCAGCACTTTCAAATTACCTTTTTTTTTTTTTTTTTTTTTTTTGGAATGTAAGCCTCTGCAAGTCAACAAAAGGAGTGGGGTTTAGAGAGAAAATTGCAACTGCAACAGCTATAGGCCTTTATGCAGTGTGAGTGCAGGACAGGGCCAGGGGCTCAGATATCTCTGAGTCACCTCCCTTGGGAAATGCTCTTGCCCAGGCCCCGGGGGGGGGGGGGGATGAACTGCCTGGGGGACCCAAAGACTGTTCACATATAAGTAGATCTGTTTCTGGAAAGAAGGGGTTTGGGGAGGGGTTCAGAAATATTTTAATGATCTTAGTGAAAAACGGAAATGATGGTGGTGGAAAAGCCAAAAAGCAAGATGAACCACCACTGTGATCAGTGAAATTGACAAACCAGAACAAATTTTTTTTTTTTTTTTAAGTAAAAGGTATACCTGTTGGAATTTTAGTGTTGATGGATTTGCCAGACTGTGCCAGATAAAGTTGTAGCTGCTACTCCAGTTTCTTGGCATCTCTGACCAAGCAAAGGAGACACTGAAGGAAGACCAGGTAGGTGTTCAGCCTAAAATGAAACCAAGCTGGAGGCTCCTTTATAGGACGGCTTTACTGAAAAGGAGCTCTTCTCAGATATCTTGCAAGGGAATGAGATTCCTAAACCAAAGACAACAGCAGCAGTGACTTTAGCATTGTTTCTGATTCTACACAGAACCAGAGCTAATTGTAGAAAAGTATGAAGGCTTTAAACACTGTCAATATTTTAATTGTCTTTCATTCTTTTTTCGATGCATCCCCAAATGTTTGCACAGTTCAAATTTGAATGCTTTTTTTGTTCCTTTAATATGTAGGGTGAGCATTTTTCTGTGTTGTTAAAAATGGGAACAAGATCCTTTTAGGGTCCTGCTCACACACCTAGAATGAAGGTGCAGGGGGCTCCTTTATGACCTCTCTTTTGGAAAGCTGCCACACTTGTGGGAAAACCAGTGCTCTCGTGCATTACTGTGGAAATTTAAATTGCTGCTACCCCTCTAGAAAAGGGAGCAATTTGTCATCATTTAGCAAGATTACAAAAACATACATCCTCTGATACAGCAATTCCTCTGTAGGAACTTTCCCTAAGGTACACTTGCACACGTGCAAATGGCATATGTATAAAGTTATCCTTTGCAGCACTGCTTATGATAGGTTGAAAGCAATCTAAATGTCCCTCAATTGGGGACTGGTTAAAGAAATACGGTACATCCATTCAGTGGAACATTAGGCAGCCATAAAAGAGATGAGGGTGCTCGTTGTATATCAATTTGGACTGGTCTCTAAAATAGCTTGTTCGGTTAAAAAAAAAAAAAAAAGAGCAGAGCAGGATGTACAGTATGCTACTATGTGTAGGGAAAGCATGGTTTGAATACTCCTAAAAATTTTCTTCTGGTAGCATTTGTCTTGGGAAAAGAGAACTGAATGGCTGAGGAGCAGCTGTGGAAAGGAGACATCACTATAACTTTTGTATGTTTTGAATTTATACTGTGTGAATATGTTGCCTATTCAAAGAAATAAATACATGAATTTAAGAATTTAAAAAGAGAAAGGTTGCCATTTACTAATCTGCTCTGTGCACATCTCTGTGCAATCCAGGGGTAGCCCAGTCTTCAAAGCTTTCTGTTCATTTCCACATCCTAAATAGCTTATTTTAGACTTCTCAAAGTCTGCCTCATTTAAAAGACCCCTAAAATGGAAGGTACACAGTCACTTTCTCTTTGAAATCTTTAAATGTTTTTTTTTAATGAAAACAGAATAATGCATTCAGTGATTTAATTGTTCAAGATTAAAATTCAACAAACTGTTAAGTCTGTATAAATAAAACATTCACAGGCTTCATCAGCACGTGCATCACGACAAATGCTTTGGGATTGTGGAAATATTTCCTAACATTTGAGATGTGCCAAGAAAGAGATAAAGAAATCAAATAAGATCTTGTATTACACAAAATCATTTTGCTCACAAGAGTCTGATTTACTTGTATCAATCAATTTAAGTGATTCATGCTTTATGAGCTATTCTAAGTGATTGAACTAAAACCTGAAGCCAATATTATCCTCTCCCCACTCCTCAGCCCAATCTGTCAAAATGGCATTGGAAATGATTAGATTGAACCATATGAGATTAGTGTTGTCAATGGTCCAATAGGGGCAATTTCAAGATTTAACTTAATATTTTTCATCATCATGATGTTTTAGCCTAGAGCAACACCAACACAGACATTGTTAGTTGCCCACCCAACATCCATTTCCCTTTTTCCCCGTTGTCAGAACTCCCATATAGTTCCCATTTAGGAAGGTGGCAAGTCTCACTGCAACTAAATCATATACATGGAATTTCCATTTCCATTTACCTGTGATTGGTTTAAATTTGAGATGTGATACAGTTCTAGACCAATAAGATGTAAGAAAGGACAGCTAGCGGCTTCTGAGAAAGATTTCTCTTCCACTGGACATTTTCAGGTCCAGAGAGCGAACCCAGAATTCTAGCAACCATTTCACTACTACAAAGGCAGATACAATGGGCATGCTAGGGTCACACAGTAGACAAGCAGAGGGAAGCTGGATCTCCATGAGAGTACAGAGTGGTTGTGTAGAACAGCTCTGTAATCTCCTGATGTTGTACTTCTTGTTACATGAAATGATCATTTTCTTCATTGCTTAAGCCATTTTGAATTGGTTTTCTCTCACATTCCAAAATCAGTAGGCCGTCCTGGCAAATATATTTACCATTTTAAGTGATGTGAAGCCCACATAGTGTCTTGTAAAAAAGCTCCTTGAATAATTCCGTTGTGCTCCTCTAGTCAAGATTATTTTAAATCATAAAAATAAATGTCTCCTCAATAGCTTTAGTCATTTGGGAAATGCAAATGAAAGCCACAATGAGATGCCTACCATTTCACACCCACTAGAATGGCTATAATCAAGTAGATGGACAAAAACAAGTCTTGCCGATGATGGGAAAAAACTGGAACCTTCGTACATCGCTGATGAAAATGTAAAATGCTGCAGCCACTTTGGAAACCATTTGGCAGTTCCTTAAAAGTTACCATATAACCCAGGGATTCTACTTCTAGACATATACACAAGGGAATTGAAAACATTCACCCACACAGAAACACACAGGAATGTTCATAGCAGCATTACTCATAATAGCCAAAAAGGAGAAACCACACAGATGTCTATCAACTGATAAATGGATAAATAAAATGTGCCACATCCATACAGTGGAATATTATTTGGCAATAAAAAGAAATGAAGTCCTGATTCATGCTACAACAGGTTGAACCCTGAAAATATTATGCTAAGTGAAAGAAGCCAAACACAAAAGGCGACATAGCATATGATTTCACTTATATGAAATGTCCAGAACAGGCACCGTAGAAGCAGAAAGTAAATTAGTGGTTTCTGGGGATTAGTGGGAGGGGGAAATGGGAAGTGACTGCTAATGGAAATAAATTTTCTCTTGGGGAGTGATAAAAATGCTCTGGAATTTGAGAATCGGCGCACAACTCTGTGAAAATACTAAAAACTACTGAATTATATGCTTCAAAAAAGGTGAACTTAATGTTAATGTCCATTATATCTCAATAAAGTTATGGAAAAAATTTTTAAATGCCTCCCATATTTATAATTATTTAAAAAAATCCTAAAATTACCTTACAACCAAGAGCCAACCTTCAAAAATACATATGGCCCAATTCATTAAAAGAAAGATAAATTTTAATCTAATTAGATCTGCATTTTTGCAGTTATTTAAGCAAAAAGGAGTGGAGATTCATTCCTCCAGTAGACAGTAAACTTCATAAGGGCAGTGTCCCCCTCTGTGTCTCAGTGCCAACAGGTCCAGATAGATTACAAATATTACAGAATAAGTGAATGAATGGATCTTTTCTTTCTTAAGATTTTATTGATTTTTTTTTTGACAGAGGGAGAGAGAGCACAAGCAGTGGGAACAGCAGGCAGAGGGAGAGGGGGAAACAGGCTCCCAGCTGAGGGAACCCAAAGAGGGGTTCAATTCCAGGACCCCAGGATCATGACCTGAGCCCAAAGCAGACAATCAACTGAGTCATCCAGATGCCCCGATTGAGTGATCTTGGTGCATTTTCTCATGAGCACTCATGGGTTTAGTCCCCAAAAGAGGCCTCTGTTTACTCACCTGCAAAATGAGGCTAAAGCAAAAACTACCTTATGGATGTATGTGAGGATTAAATGTGATAAGAGAACTAAAATTTTGCAAAGTCTCTGGGACATAAGAGTCAGTAATCCGTCTGGACCTATATTTGGGACATTATGTCCATTCATCACAAGAGATGGAAATTTCTTACCAGTTGGCATGAGCAAATCTTGAGTAATTATGTTTCAAATATGTATGTGTTCTTGTTACAAAATTAAATAAGAGATTAGCAACTTTCAGATTCTGAAACAAAAATGATTAGAAATTCAGATTCAGCAATTGTAAGATTTTGAAAGTCTGGGTACATGAAAAAATCTACTAAAATGTAATAATTTAAAGTCCTATAAATGTGCTTAGAGTGAAGCATCATTTTTTTTCTAAACTTCTACTATTTTTTCAGTTACTCCATAAGTTTATAATACCAAAGGCCTTTTAGTTACGTGGTTAGCTTTTCAGCCTTTAAGTTTGTCTCCTTCACCTGTTCTTTTCACTTACCAATTTATAAGGTGCACCTTATTTGAGTGAGATATTTCTCCCTTTGCCTGAAGTTTAACATATATTGATACCGATAGGATACAAATTGAGCAACAGTTGTTTGGAGGTAGGTAGGGGTATGCTAGGGGCCAAACTTCAGTCCTCCCATCTCTCATCTCCCTGGGAAAAGCTTACTTGAATGATTTATCCAGCATCGCACAACCTGTTAATGGGACTTTGAAAGGAAAGCCCAGGACAGGCTGCTCTTTTTTTTTTTTTCTGCTGCTGCTACAACACAGGAGCCTTTCCATCACATAACACATGACAAACAATGGACAAGCAGCAAAATATTTCCCCCTAGCCAAGACATCAAACATTTTGAGAAAGGACAAGCATGGGGAGAGTGAAAAGTGCACAGTTTTCAAGTGCATTCTTCCGGGTTTCAATCCAGGTTTTGATCATTTATTTGCTCACAAGTTTCCATTAGATCAATATGCTTCATTAGCCTTCCTGTTCGCTCTTGTGAGAAAAATACAAGGGCCAGGGAAAAGTGGAGGGGAGATGAGCAAGCGTGTGATTTGCTAGAGAGATTAGAAAATCTCGTTAGGATCAATTCTATGTATTCACACCAACTCCCTAACTATTCCTCACCTCACCCCACAAAAACAGAGAGAACAGAGGGTAGGATAGAAATAAAAGAGTCTTCTAATACCAGGCATTAATAGGATTAGATATCACCAAACTGGGCCAGAAATAATGGATGGCAACCTCACCGTTGTACATCACCCCTAGTATCAATTCCTTTTTCTTTGTTCTCAACATCAGTGAGACCCACCCACAAGGGGGAAGATTTCCTCCCAGTGTGAAGAGACTTCCTAACAACTAAGAAAGTTGGATGTTTTTTCTGCTGAAAGGTTACATCTTGTTTATGGGTTGGGTTCTCTATTTTAAAAGTTCACGGGAAGAGGGGCCCTGTGGAGATGCATTATTCCCCATTCCCCCTAATTTAATCCCCTCATTCAATTCTCATTTTCTTTTCCTGTCTGCCTTCACCCTTTCTCATTCTCTTCCCTTCTCTCTTCCTGTTTTGCACCTCCATTTCATTTCTCTCCGCCCCCCTCTTTTAGCACATCAGTCTGTGTTTAGGGTATTTGATGTATTTCGGCAAAGTGACAAAGTCTCAATTCTGAAAGTCTGAGGTCTTCATTCTGAATTTTGCTTTGCCGGATGAAAGATCAGTTTAACTTTAAGAACTACAGGTGGTCTAGTGTCCCTTCTCATATCCACTCACCAAACAAGGTGGTCATATGTCTTTCTAGAGGTATTTTATAGGGCTGAATTTAGTATACATGCAATTTATGTATACGGGTACATTAAAGAATTTTCTGGATCTGTGTAGTGGCCTTTGAAGTCTCTTCTGCATGTTAATTTCTCTACTAATCCAGATGCCACTGCTCTTTGTGACATTTCGGAGAGGTCACTGAGCACCATCCTTATAACTTTCCAGAGAAGAACAATGAAATACCAGCACAGAACTATTTTTTTTTTATTACCTAACCTTTTAGTGTTTTCTCCTTTCAAGAAAAGTCACTCAAGTCCTAAGAGGTCTTACCAATAATACTAATTCCTCTCTAATGCAGCCCTACAGAGAATGTATCTGTGTCCACAGATTTATACATTTCCTGTTTTACTTGATTACTACCCAGAAGGAACTACCTTGAGCTCTCTGCCTCTGAACTGATCTTTCTGGCCTTTCCATAATTATGCAGTTCAAAGAATTATAGCTTCTACAAATGAACTTACCTTCTGACTTGGAATTCTAAGAGTTCTAACTTCAGTTAGCCTATATATAGGACTGTAGGGATTTGAAAGAGGTAACAAAGATTAGAGACAGTTATATATTTCAAAAACAAAATATCAGCTTAAATTAGAAGCTGGAAACAATATTTTTCTTTTAGCAGAGTCTTGAAATTTGCTAATAAAATGAAAAGTTCATAAATTCTTGAGGATTAACCTAAAATATTAAAAATTTCCACACAAATTTAACAAATGATCTCCATGTGTCTACCATGTGGTGACTTTCAGTTTTGGTTAGCACAAAAATAAGTTTTCTGACACTAGAATGGTTATTTGGAATTGGCTTTATACTGTATAAAAACAGTCTTACGCACCATGGATAGGGAAAATCCATGTGTGTTTTAAAAAAATCCTTCAGATATTTTAGATTCTTGCTCTGTAAAATAAATGTAAGGATAATTTATATGCTTAGTATAAAGTTGCATTTGTTGTTGAAACTTTGAAAAAATACAAAAGAATATAAAGAAGACAATTGACTGATGATTTCCTCCTCCAGATCCCCACTGTTCATATTTTCTTCCAGTCTCTTGACTATGCATCTATTCCTTGTTTTAAACTTTTACTATCCTGTTTTATGCAGTAATACTTCATGCTAAGGCATTATTCAGTTTTTCACAATAGGGAGGGGAAATCAAGACAGAAGAACAGGAAGACTGCAAGAATCTCTTACTTCTTTTTTTTTTAATTTTTATTTATTTATGATAGTCACAGAGAGAGAGAGAGAGAGGCAGAGACACAGGCAGAGGGAGAAGCAGGCTCCATGCACCAGGAGCCCGACGTGGGATTCGATCCCGGGTCTCCAGGATCGTGCCCTGGGCCAAAGGCAGGCGCTAAACCGCTGCGCCACCCAGGGATCCCAAGAATCTCTTACTTCTGATCCTCCTGATGGCTGACATTATTCCCCCACACCTTCCTCCCCAGAGGCACTCCCTCAAATCAAATAGAATAAAAAAAGCTCTTCCAAACCAGAAAAGCATTATAAGTGATTCAGTGTGAAGAAAGTATCAATATTCTGTATGTGGATACCTAGGTAATTTGTGGATTTTAAATTTTTGATTGTCATCTGTTTCTAGGCCTTTTAAAAATCGTGAACGAAGGAGGAGAAGGAGAAGAAAAAGAATTTTTTTAATCACCTGAAAACACCTTTTAGATTCTAAAGCAGGAATAATCATCATTCTGATCCCCCTGCCATGTAGTACTCTCCAGTTCGGCCTTCTATTTTTATAAGACATTTACTGAATTTCGGCAAGTTTGAGTAAATAATATGCTTTTCCAAGATAGATTGCATCATTATGGCCTGTAACTTGAGGCAATTAAGTTTATCTTCCTTTTCCTATAATTTTAAAGGGAAGAGCACATTTGCCACAACCCGTAACACGTATAGTAAGCATTCAAGCCTATAGTAAGCACTACGCTGTGAAAACAGAAGTCTGTAAGCCTCCTCAGAAAATGGCCACTGTCACCCTAGACCTATTTGCATCAAAGTCTCTAGGCATGACATTATTGTGCCCCTTCAGTGTGCTATTATGTCATCATGAGAAATTATACCTCTGGCTTCTGTTTCCAGCACTTTGGTAGATTAGATGCTGCTATGGTTAATTTTATGTGGCAGCTTGGTTAGGCAATGGTGCCCAGTGTTTGGCCAAAACACCAGTCTAAGATGTTGCTGTGAAGGTATTCCTTAGATGTGGTTAAAGCAGATTTTGAGTAAAGCAGATTACCCTCCATAATATGGGTGGGCCTCATCCACTTGGCTAAAGGCCTTAGGAGAAAAGACTGAGGTTCCCTGAGGAGGAAGAAACTCTGCCTTCAGACTTGCTTTTGGATTTTAGACTACAGCATCGACTCTTGCTGGCATTTCCAGCCTGCTGGCCTGCTCCATGGATTTTGGACTTGCAGCCCTCACAATCTCATGGGCCAATTCCTTAAAATCCTTCTATTTTTCTGTCTCTTATATATACTGTAATCTCTTTATATGGAGAACCCTGACTAATACAGATATCCTGAAAGATAACCTCAACTAAAATAAAATGCTTGATAAAGGTTTTTTAAAAGTGTTTCTTTCTGTTTTTAACTTCCTTAAGTAATTTTTAAGGACAACGTGGGGCTCAAACTCATGACCCCAGGATCAAGAGTCACATGCTCTATGGATTGAGCCAGCCAGGTACCTCCCACCCCCAACTGAGATATTTTTTCTTTTAAGATTTTATTTATTTATTCATGAGAGACACACACAGAGAGAGGCAGAGACACAGGCAGAGGGAGAAGCAGGCTCCATGCAGGGAGCCCAACCTATTCCGATTCTGGGTCTCTAGGATCACTCCCTGGGCCGCAGGCAGGCGCTAAACCACTGAGCCACCCAGGGATCCCCTCGATTGAAATATTTTTAAAACATCTTTTTAGGGGCACCTGGCTGGCTCTGTTAGTGGAATCTGTGGCTCTTCATCTCAGGGTTGTGAGTTTGAGTCCCACTTTGGGCATAGAGATTACTTAAAAAAATTTTTTTAAATTTAAAACAACAACAAAAAAGCCCCATCTTTTTAAATGCATCAGTGAGCCAGCACAAATAGGAGGGATTTTCAGATCCCAAAAAGCAAGTTGAAAACAGGAACCCTAGTAGGTAAGCAAGTTCCAAAGCCAGCTTTCACCCTGAGAGTTTCTGTCAGATTCTGAAGATCCTGAATCTCAACTTTGAGATAATGCTCAGAGAATGCCCAAGGTAAGGAACTGATTAGGAGAATCCTTGCATAAAAACTAAAAACACAAGGGGCTATATCCTCAGTGTAAAGATAAATTTAAAAATTTACCGGTAAATATATTTGCTATCTTACAGTTGATGCTGGGAAGACAGAAAGAAAACAAAACTTCCCTAAGAATTAGGAAGCACAGCTAGGTCTCACACAGGTTTTTCTATCTGGACCCATACCACTTGTGCAGTCAAAAAAACGTTAAATCCTAATAATAGAGTATCTCAACATAAAAGGATCCCAGGTAGTACAACCAGGTGACCTGACTAGAAAGGGCAAATGCAAATCCTCTCTGCACAAATTCATCTTCTACTTTGGCTTCTAAGAATCCCCAGAAAGAAAGCACCAAGACAATGAGAAGCTCAAAGGAGACAAAACCATCCCAAAGCCTAAGAAGAAACATGAAGGGAAAATCAGAAAAAGCAAGTCGCAGACACCAAAAGCAGTCCCTCACACCCATCAAATATTGACAGTATTAGTGACCAAATACAAATTTTATATGGTTGATGATAAATATAAAAGGAGCTTGTAAATATTAGCACGGAGTAAGAGATGGTGAGGAACATCCAAGCAGATCTAAAATGGAACCAAACAGTACTTGAAGAAATGAAAAATAAAATGATTACTTTTTAAAATGAGGGACTTAAACAGCTGCTTAGACCCAAAAGAAAAGAGAATCACTGGGAGACCTGATGGCTCAGTGGTTGAGTGTCTGCCTTCCAGCTCAGGTCCTGATCCTGGGATCCTGGTATCAAGTCTGACATTGGGCTCCCTGTGGAAAGTCTGCTTCACCCTCTGCCTATGTCTCTGCCTATTCTCTGCCTCTCTCATGAATAAATAAATAAAATATTTTTTTTATTTTTTTTTTAATTTTTATTTATGATAGTCACAGAGAGAGAGAGAGAGGCAGAGACAGAAGCAGGCTCCATACACCGGGAGCCCGATGTGGGACTCGATCCCGGGTCTCCAGGATCGCGCCCTGCGCCAAAGGCAGGCGCCAAACCGCTGCGCCACCTAGGGATCCCCAATAAATAAAATATTTTTTAAAAAAGTAGAGGAGAAAAACAGATCACCCTGTAAATGTGCTTTTCAACAGCAGTAAAAAGAACCAAACAAAAAAACCCCAAAGATAGTTGATCTTATCATCAATGTGTTGAGAGAAAATAACTTCAAATCAAGAATTATAGCCCCAGTTAAATACCTAAGAATGAGTGCAAGACATATTTTCAGTCAACCAAAAACTACGAGACTCTAACACCAACAGATCTGCAATGAAGAAAATTATAAAGGATATAATCAGCAAATATATAGGTAAATATTTGGGTAATCTAAATAAATTTGTTTATATTAATAATAATACCTATTCTGTGGAGGGAAAGGGATTAAGCTATAACTGGATCCCAGCACTAGAAAAGATGAGATGAAAAGATTTCTAAGGTTCTCATATTGTTCAAGAGGCAGAAAGATTAGTAGATTAGTAGATACTCAAAAAATATAACTTCCAAACAAGAGCAGGAGGAAACTACTAAGAGGGAGGAAAATCCTCAGCTGATATAAAAGAAGCAAAAAAGAAAGGAATGAAAAATAGAAATACAAAGCACCAAAAATATGGTAGTAGTAAATCCAGCATATCAGTATGTACAATAACATAAATGTACTAAAGACTCCAGTTAAATGACAAAGATTGTCAGATTGAATTTGTTTTAAAAGTTCTATACTGTTTACAAAAGATTCTTAAAACAAATACAAGAAAGTTTGAAAGTCAAAGGGTGGAAAACCAAAGAAGCCAGCTAGTTTCCCTAAATTAATATCAGAGAAAACAGACCACAGCCAAAACATTACTGGAAATGAAATGAATTGAGACTGAATTCACCAGAAGATATGCCAATTCTACACTCATATCCCATATGCACCAACAATCACATACTTTTCTTTACTATCAGGGAAAATGTAAAGTCACTGCCAGCACCACTGCTATTCAATATTGTATTTGTGTCCCTAAACCATATAAGTATGAAAAGAATAGAAACTAAATTACAGATTTAAGGATGAAAAAAAGAAAGATAAGAAACTGTCATATTTGCAGATGATATTATTGGCCACATAGAAAACTCAAGACAAAATACAGATAAATTATTAGAATTCATAAGAGAGTTTTTCTAATCACTATACATTTCTATAGAGCAAAAACAATAAGAAAACTGATTTTAAAAGAATGCCATTATAAGAGCAAAAATATATAATTTAATCAAAGTTGTGTACCTCATTTGTAAAGGAAAATTATACCTTATTTTTTGTAAGATTTTTTATTTATTCATTTGAAAGAGAGAGAGAGTGCATGCACATGAGTGGAGGTGAAGGGGCAGGGCAGAGGGAGAGGGAGAAGCACACTCCTTGCTGAGCAAGGGAGCCCCACATGGGGCTCAATCGCAGGACCCAGAGGTCATGACCTGAGCCAATGACAGACGCCTAACCATTTGGACCACCAAGGCGCCCCAAATGAAAGGCGCCCTTGTTGAAACACCATTAAAGAAGATTTAAATAAATAGAGAAATATCACGTTGTTAGTAGGAAACTTTGATAGCATGAAGATGTCAATTCTCCTCATTTTGACAAAATCCAATTCCAATGAAAAGCCCCAGCAATATGTTTTATGGAACCTAACAAACAAATTCTAAAATTGAAATGAAAGAAGAAAGGATAAAAAATTGTCAAGTCTCCCTAAGAAAAAAGTATAAGGTAAGGATAATTGCCCTCCCAGATATCAAGACGTAGTCTGTAAGCTATAGTAAGAAAATGAGATACTGGCCGAAGACTAGACAGAGGGGCCAAAGGAATACAATAGAGAACCTGGAAACAAATCAATACATATATAGAGACTTGTTTGTATAATGTAGCGGGCACTAGAGATAGAAGATTCGATCAATTACACTAGGAAAATGTATTAAGCAACTTTGAAAAAACAGAATTGGAGCCCTACCTCACACCATGCACAAAAATCAATTCCAGTTGGATTAGAGACTTAGACATGGAGGGAAAACCTATAAAATTTTTATTTATTTATATTTTAATTTAATCTATTTATTTAAAGATTTTTATGTATTTATTTGAGAGAGAGACAGAGAACAAGTGTGGAGGAGGGGCAGAGGGAGAGGGAGAAGCAGACTGCCTGCTGAGCAGGGAGCCCAATGTGGGGCTCCATCCAGGACCCTGGGATCATGACCTGAGCCAAAGGTAGGCGCTTAACCAACTGAGCCACCCAGGCTTCCTAAATCATAAAACTTTTAGAAAACAATTCAGGAGAATACCATTACAACCTCATAAAAGGGAAAGTTTTCTAAAACAAAACAGAATTATCAGTTTCTGGAGGAAAATATTGATAAATTCTACCACATAAAATTAAAACTTTCTCCTAAATCAAAGACATTAGGAGAGTAAAAAGACAGTCACTGAAGGTGAGAAAATATTTTCCATACATATAATTTTTTTAAGGGTTTTATTTATTTATTCATGAGAGACACACACACACACACACAGAGACCTAGGCAGAGGGAGAGGCAGGCTCCCCGCAAGAAGCCTGATGCACTACTCGATCCTGGACCCCAGGATCATGCCCTGAGCTGAAGGCAGAGGCTCAACTGCTGAGCTACCCAGGTGTCCCTGCCATACATATAATTAAGACAAAGGATTATTAGCCAAAATAGTTTGGGGTTTCTTTTAGATTTTATTTATTTATTTGAGACAGAGCACAAGCAGGGAGGAGGGTCAGAGGGAGAGGGAGAGGGAGAAGCAGACTCCCTACTAAGCAGCCCAACACAGGGCCGGATCCTAGGACCCCAAGATCATGGCCTGAGTTGAAGGCAGATGCTTAACCAACTGAGCCACCCAGGCGCCCCCCAAATAAAGTTTTTAAACTTCTATGAATCAAAAGAAAAACAACCGTATGGGAAAATAGCAAAAATCACATAGTTCATAAAAGAGAAAATAAAAATGGCCCACAGACACCTGAAAAAGACTCCACCCTAGTAGTAATCAGAGAAATGCAAATTAAAACTACAAAAAGCAATTTCTCCAATATGCATTATAAAAATTTATTTTTATTTTTATTTTTTAAAGATTTATTTATTTATGCATGAGAGACATGGGAGGGCGGGCACAGAGACACAGGCAGAGGGAGAAGCAGGCTCCATGCAGGGAGCCTGATGTGGGATTCGATCCTGGGTCTCCAGGATCCTGGGTCTCCAGGATCACACCCTGTGCTGAAGGCGGCACTAAACTGCTGAGCCACCGGGGCTGCCCCCATTATAAAAATTTTAAAATAAGTCTAATAAGTGTTAACAAGGATGGAAGCAACAATAATTCATCACTTCCTGGTAGGAGTGTAAATAAATACAACCACTAAGGGAAATAGTACCTAGTAAAATTGAATAAGAAAGCAATTCTAAGGGTACCTGGGTGGCTCTGTCAGTTAAGCGTCTGACTCTTGATTTAGCTAGGTCATGGTCTCAGGGTTGTGGGACGGAGCCCCCCCCCCCCCAATTGGGCTCCAAGCTCAGCAGGGAGTCTGCTGGAGATTCTCTCTCTCCCTCTCCCTTTGCCCCTTCCTCCTCCTGCCCTCTAATTAAAAAAAAAAAAAAATTCTATGTCTGGGTTTATATGCTAGAGAAACTTTGGCATATGTGCATACCAGGAGGTATGCACAAGAGACACACATAGAAGCATCTATTATAATTACAAAAGAAAGAAAGGAGAGAGAGAGAGAGAGAGAGAGAGAAAGGAAAGAAGAAAGAAAGAAAGAAGGAAGGAAAGAAAGAAAGAAAGAAAGAAAGAAAGAAAGAAAGAAAGAGAGAAAGAAAGAGAGAGAGAGAGAAAGAAAGAGAGAGAGAAAGGAAGAGAAGAACCCAGATGTCTATTCACAGTAGTGAGGACTAATCACTGTGGCATGCTCACTCAGTAGAGTTCTCTACAACAGAGGGAAGGAGGAAACCACATTGGCTGGATGTACTACAATTAATTTAATACCAACATTAAACAGTGTTGAGAGAAAAAACACATCACTGCAGACTCCAAAATATATGCTTCTGTTTATATCAAGTTTTTCTTTTTTTTTTTTTAAGACTTTATTTATTCATGAGAGACAGACAGAGACACAGGCAGAGGAGAAGCAGGCTCCATGCAGGGAACCTGACGTGGGACTCGATCCAGGGTCTCCAGGATCAGGTCCTGGGCTGAAGGTGGCGTTAAACCACTGAGCCATCCGGGCTGCCCTATATCAAGTTTTTCAAGAGCAAAACTCCATACTATATTACTTAGGGATATGTACATAAGTAGTAAGCTTATAAAGAAAATAAACGAATGAGCAAAACACAGCTCAAGGTGCTGATGACTTCTACTATGTGTTGGTGGGGAGAAGACATGCAACCCAAGAGGGCACAAAGAAACCTCCCTACTACTGAGATCCTATTTTTAAAACATAGCTGTTTGGGGGCAACAGCTGGGTGGCTCAGTCTGTTAAGCAGCTGCCTTTGGCTCTGGTCATGATCCCAGCATCCTGGGATGGAGCCCCGCATTGGCCTGCGTTGGGCTCCTGGCTCACTAGAGAACCTGCTTCTCCCTCTCCTGCGCTTCCCCCTGCTTGTGCTCTCTCTCTCTGTCTCTCTGTCAAATAAATGCATAAAATCTTTTTTTTTAAATGTAGCTGCCAGGATATGAGCATTTATTTTTATTTCATTCTTTAAATTGTGTAGATACCTTCATATGGTATTTTATATATATGATACATTTCACGATCAAATGTTAGCTATTTTATTTCTAGAATCTTGGCTATTATACTAAAGCTCAACGGCTATGTCTCCTTTGTTTTTCCTCTCCAAGGAAAAGCCATTAGAAAACGCCATTCCTTTACTGATTTAAAAAATCTAGTCCAAAAAAAAAAAAAAATCTAGTCCACTCCTAGATGGAGCGCTCCTTCTTTTTGGCTCATGACTACCGTATTCTAGGTCCAGTGCTGTACTTGCCCCTGCACTGCCATTATCAGAGGTCAGATTTCTGTACTTTTCTGGCAACCTAACTGAGGGTACCAGGATCATTCTTTCTTTCCTGCAGTGTTTGCTCAGCCAGCAAGTATAAGTGAAAAAAAATTGAAGTTTAATTATAATCAGATCTCCAGGAGTTTTTTTCCTCTAATGATGGTCACATCAAATGACTCCAAAGTAATTCCTTCTAAAAAACAGAGGGTAGTAATTCAAGGCCTTCAAAGCTAACCAGAGTGACGAAACGGCCCAATGCCAGTACATCATCCCTTTCATGAGTGGACCTTATTAAAATCACCTTGTGTCCCCTTCTCTGATGAATTTCTTCTGTAAAATATAAATGATAAGCAACCATGCTGGGTGTTCCTAGAAGCTGTGGTCATAAGCTTTCCATTAATAGACAGTTGAGCCCATCATCAGTTTTGTCTACACCTACACACTGAGGTTGGAAGCTTCATCACTCTGATTCATACTTGTATTTTCTTTTTTTCTTCCTAATAATGCAACATCTCAATCTTTCCACCCTCACCCAACTTTCCCCGGCATGGACACACTCAGCATTGTCACACTTGGACAATAGAAGTTGAATATTAAATACATTTTTGGTAGGCTTTAATAACTTCCACAATAAGCTGAATGTCCTATCATTTATTTGCTTTGAACTTGCAATGGCGTCAATAAACTCAAAGAAAGCACGCTGAGAATGGGTGGAAGAAAGATGTTGATCCCCCCAATCTATCTTTTGGAAATTCAAAATACACAATGGAATAACAGCTGTTCTAGATTTCCATCAGAGATTAGCAGATAAATTATTATTGAAATTCAAAGTTGTGACATCTTTAGATAAATATTTGCCCTTGATTTTCACAGCCTCTGATTCAACAGAAATCTGGAAGGGTCCCCAGTCTGGCCCAGAAAGGATCGTTTTCAATCTACGCTGTGGTTAAAAAGGAGCCCAGGCCGAATCGTACCAGCAGGTCCCTCTTGGGCTGTTGCTCCCTGATGTCAATGGCTAGCTCTCTCTGCCTGCAGCCTTGTTTCAGCCTGCCCCCCCCCCAAGGCTTGTTCACCCCTCTTCCTGAGCCTGCCACAGATTCAGCACCTGCCATCAGAGCTCCCCTCCAGCGTGCCCACCTAGACGCGTGCCAACACCCTGGCCTGATGCCTCTAGGGGGTCTCTATAGGAAAGCCTAGCTGTTGAAGACTTCAACGCACCAGCCTGAGAGCACGCAAGTGCCTGCTGATCCAAGAGCAGAAGTATCTTCCATAAAGACCTTGTAATTTAATCTCTTAGCGGAGGCTCGAGCCCTCCATCAACAGATGGCTTCCCTTACACCTGCGCGTGGTCCCTCCTCCCAAGGGATTCACTGGGAAAGCCGGTCCTCCAAGAAGACTATTGGCCTTTGCACTAGCCAGGAGGACTGGGGTGTCTGGTATGCAACCATTGCCTACCCAGCTTGGAACGGAGGCTTGGAGGCAGAGACTGCATCGAGTCTTATTATTAAAGGAATCTCCTGCCTCTCCCAGTGTCCTGCTGAAGACCCCTCTGCACCCCTTCTCCTATCTTGAAAGGAGAGAAACAGAGGAGACTATTTCTCTATAGAGAACTCCTGGCCCCTCCATCCTGGATCTTCAGACCGTCACTACCTTGACCCTACAATTTTTAATGACTGCCACTTCTCACAGTAGGGTGGGCCTACAAGGTAATCAGTAGGACTATGGAATCCATAGTTTCCACGGGCAAGTCTGTCTTGTAACTTTACAGAAGGCTGGTGGTGCTCAGGCCTTCCTTCGGGACCCCCATCCTGGCAAGCCCCTCCCCACACCCGCTAATTGATTTGGGAGTCAGCCTTCCCACTTGTGTGTAAATTGAGAGCAGGGACGCCTGGGTGGCTCAGCGGTTGAGCGTCTGCCTTGGGCCCAGGCTGTGATCCTGGAGACCCAGGATCGAGTCCCACATCGGGCTCCCTGCGTGGAGCCTGCTTCTCCCTCTGCCTGTGTCCCTGCCTCTCTCTCTGTGTGTGTCTTATGAATAAATAAATAAAATCTTAAAAAAAATAAATTGAGAGCAAACTCGCTTTTGTCCCCGCTTCGCAGTAGTAGTTGCTCAATAAATACCTGACGAACGGTCACCCCTCCGGAGAGGCCTCTTTTCCCTCCTCCTACATCACCTGCCTGTACTCCCCCCAGCTGGGCGGCCCCGCCCCTCACCTGGGCCTCCCCCCGCGGCTGCCGGGCCCCCTGCAAGGGTCCGAGCTCCCACCTGGAGGTCAGGTGCGACCAGGAGGGCGCGCCTCGGGTCGGCACCGCGGACAGCGCAGGCCCCCGCAGCCACCCCGCGTCCCCTGCCAATCCCGTCCGCGCCCCGGCGCCCCGACACCCCGACACCCCGACACCCCTCTCCTCCCCGCGCACCCCCGCCCCCACCCCCACCCCCACCCCCCTGCGCTGCAAGAATGTGGCGCAGGAGCCAGTGGAGAATCTTGGCCGCGGCCCCCTCCCCCGCCTTATAAAAAAGAAATTGACTTTTGTTTGGAGTTTGTGAAAAGTGGGGCTCGGGGCCCAGTCAATGGGGCGCCCCGCGGCGCGGGCTGAGTGGAGCTAGCGCGAACCGCTCAGCCGCGGCCCCAATTAATCCGCCCTTTGTGCGGCCCGCGCGGCCGCCCCCGCCGCAGCAGCACCAGCGGCCCATTGTTCCCCTCGCCGGGCCGCGGGATTTACCCTTTTCAAACAGCCGGTTTTGTCCAGGGCAGTTCGAGCGGAAGTTTCTCACTGACAATTTGCCCCAAATAGATAGATTTGTCAGAAACGACCTTCGGGAAGGAAGCAAAAAGCCACCGGGCCCGAAGGTTGGGCCGGAGACGGGGGCCTCGACGTCCCTCCCGCGGCCGCGCTGCCCCCCCCCACGCGCCCCAAAGCCCCGCGGGGGTCCCCGGCGCCCGCTGGCACCTGCTGAGCCCGCCCCTCCGCGGACCTGACCTCCACTTACCCATCTGTAAAATGGGACAGCGCGGCGCTGGCGGGCCGTAAGTGCAGAGCTTTGCAGAGCTTTGGGTCATTTGGCGTGGATAACCTTCCTTTCCTTTCTCCCCACTTCCTTTTTTAAGACTCTAAGCTAAAAAAAAAAAAAAACAAAAAAAAAACAAAAACAAAAAACAAAAAAACTCTAAGCTAAAAAAACCCAACCAAACAAAAAAAAAACCCTAAAACCCTGATGAGGCCTGGGCCACGTTATGAAATGGCCCTTGAAGGTGGGGCTCGGTCACCAGTTCCGGATTGTGCACGTGCTGTTTTCTCTTCTGCCCTCCGGCTCCTCCTTAACAAAGATGTCAACCGTGCTAAATCACAGGTGGTGCCTTTGTAAGACTGGCTATTGTCCCCTCATAAGTCAAGATATAAAACGCTTTGTACTGAATGGCCCGTGATCTGGAGCTCTCAACTTGGGAGTCGGGCTGTTAGATTTTTTTTTTTTTCCCACCCACCAGAGCCGCTCTTCTCCCAAATGACCTCACTTAATAAGCAAAACCGAAATGGGGGAGGAAAAAAAAAAAAAACTAACATGCTGTTGATGAAAAGAATAGTTACTGATTTCTTCACACTTAATGGCAAGTATGAGTCTTTTAAAATACAGTCTCATACCAAACAGATCTGTGAATTTTAAGCAGAACTGAATTGTATTAATCAGTTGATGGGTTTGTTCATTTTCTATCACTAGAGGAGAAATACGAAGGTTGGGACCCCCAGCGGCTATTTCTACTGTACTCAGGCAATCTCCGGCTTTAGTTCAGAAAATTTCCTGCTAGTGGCACAGGAGAGAAAAATTGAAACAAAAAAAATCTGGTTTTTGTTTATCCATCAGGTGAATACACAATTCAGCATCATACAGAGGAAACCCTAGGTGGTCTTTAACAAGATCTCAGTGGCTAAGAGCTACAATTTAGAGAAGATGACAATACATACACAGTGTCAATAGTATTTAAACAAACATCCCAGACAACAGAATAATGGTTATTAACTATGATGCTTTGGGCTTCTGACTAATTTCCCATGCCTGTCTGCAGCCAAACAGCTGCAGGATTTTCCCCCTTTAAAACTGTTTATGCGCATCATTTTAAAAATTGCATTTAACAGCCATATCCTTCAGAACAGTCCCTCTGTGTGGAACAGAAGTGAATGGCTTAGTAATAATGATGAAGCCAGTGGCAAGAATGTCTTTCATGCCAAAAGAACTCTAACCACTCTGCTAGAAACCTACTCCTTCAAAAGCTTCTGCACCTCTCTGAAATGTGGACAGCTGTCTGATGTTGTATGCCCTGCAGTATGGGTTGACGTGTTTAAATAAAGGAAGTTCTTTAACCCTGCTCACACTTGCAGAAGTGTTTTCAAAATTGGTTAAATTGTGCAACTGTACTAAACATGTGCCCCTCCTGGGGTTTGAAAATGTTAAAGAAATCAAAAGAGGGACGCCCGGGTGGCTCAGCGGTTTGGTGCCTGCCTGCCGCCAACGGTGTGATCCTGGGGTCCCGGGATCGAGTCCCACATCAGGCTCCCTGCATGGAGCCTGCTTCTCCCTCTGCCTGTGTCTCTGCCTCTCTCTCTCTGTGTCTCTCATGAATGAATGAATGAATGAATGAATGAATGAATAAATAAATAAATAAATAAATATTTTTTAAAAAGGAAAGAAATCAAAAGAGAAGGTAAGATTATCTTGCATTATTCCTTTCTCACTTCCAGACAAAGACTAAGTTTTAAAAATTACTTTAGCAACCAGGACATTAAAATGAATGCATTCCTTGTACACTCCAAACATGCAACTCAATCATTATTGAGCTAATGCAACTGGAAATAGATATATTTAGGGACCCAAATACGTGCAGTTATGACCTTGGGTAGCTATATATTATTTTAGCTAATCAAAAATGCATGGACTACAGTTGAATTACTTCCACTATTTCCATTGTTGCTGTTGTTTAACATTTATTAAGCTTCCACTTTGCACTAAAAGATGTTCAAAACACATCAAAGAACCTCAGCCTTCACACACACACAAAACGGCATCCAAATATTTGTATTTATCTATAGAGAGATACACATATGTTGTATGTGACGTGTGTGGGTATTTCGAACATCTCGTTATTCAATGTCCTGATCTGATTTCAAATCGCTGTTTCATCTACTCCAAAATCATGTCAATTATACCTGAAATTTTAGAAACTGGGAGAAATACCAGCAACCTACCTCCTGAGTTGTGAACTGCTTTACCTGAAAGGCCAAATCCCCCCCCCTCCCAGCAGGCAATCATCTTATGCCCTGAAGCATGAGATCTGATTACCCCTATCATCATCTTAGCTTGCATAGATACAGATGTTATTAACGGCTGTAGTTTATCCAACCCTTTTTAAAAACGCAGCTGCAGCATTTGACTTGGGGACCTCCTGTGAATCCCACTGGTTGACTCCGTCTTGCACAAAGCGCGTGGGGTTTGGGGGAGGGAGAAGAGAGGGGGAGGTTTGTTTTGTTTTGGAGGGTTTTTTTTTTTTTTTTTTTTTTTTGAATCAGACTTCCCTAAATAGCCACTCGGCATCTTTGTAAGTGATGTGAATTCTGAAATTACTTACTAGAATAGGAGGACAACAGGGTACTGTGTGAACTAGATCATTTGGAAACAAAGCATACTAGAATGTATGATGCTTTTCACTGCATTGGCAGAGATCAAATATGTGATCCTGATATACTTATTCATGCAATAAAGAATTGTAGTTTATTCTCAAATATGTTAGCCACATTTAAACGGGCTACCCCGTTTTACATAACAATTGTTTCTACTAGTGTTGAAACAGTAATCTGGATAAAGCAGGTCCCTGCTGTGGAGGGACTAGAGGGATGTTTTTAAAATCTGAAAGGCCCGGATTGGCAATCTACACCGATCAAATTTAGTAATTAATTGTTCAGTCTAATCATTGACTTTTTCTCAGCGTCTACAATTAGTATCTCTAAGTAGTTCCTCTTGTAGCTCAAATCATTCCCTCCACAAAACGGAAAAAGACCTCACGAGTCTGCTCTCCATTGGGACACAGCAAATTTTAAAGACTGTCAGAGAGAGAATTTGAAGGAAAATTTGGGAAGTGGGGGAGTTGGAAGCACTAGAAATACCAAACTATTGCTTCAAGATGCATACAACACTTCTCTTAGTTCTGATTACTTCACTTGTGAGTGAATTTGGCTTCACTGGAGATTCTAGAAGCCCTTCTGAGAAATGGGATGGGAGGTAGCTCAGTGCAGTGGATTTAATATTTCAAAGAGCATTAGTCTCAGCATCAAGAGATATGGGTTCTGGTGATGGCCTCTGTCTCTAGGTGAGTGACCTAAGACAAACTTTGTCTCTAAGGATCTCAGTTTTTCTCATCTGTGAAATGATGGAATTAGAAGAGTACTGATCTCTAAGGTCCCTTCCAACTTGTATGCTCTGTAGTTCTGGGCTAAATGGAAACTGAGTCACATTGTGTCATTGACAGGAAATTAAGAGGTTGTGGAAGGCTCGGTGGCCAATCTCTCCCTGGATGTAGTCTGCTTCCTAGCCTTTCTTTTTTGTTTTAGAAAGCCAAACAATTACCTGCATTGCTTCCCACGGTTTGAAGGTCTAGAGGACCTGTCTCTACTCCCCACCAACCCCATTGCTGGGACAAAGTAAAGGCAAGCCCCGCCCCCCTCGCCCCCCACCTCAAGCCTCAGCTTTCACTGTGAGTACCAAGAAGCAGGGTCACTTAGACATTGCACATTTATAAAGCACCATTATGTGCCAGAGTGCGAACACCGACACTCCGAAGATGAATCAGGTAGTCTCTACTCCAAGAGCTCCTTGGCTAGTTGGAGAGCTGGGTATCCCTTATGTCTCTTCCAAACCTCTAACTCTTGCCATTAGGAAATAAGAAACAGACAGCTTTGTCCCTGTTGACCCATTTTCCTGGGGGAAAAGAAGGAGACCACAATATTTTCTTGCGCTTATGTTTCTGTTAACATCTTTGGTTGTTTATGTTTTAAATACATCTCAAGTGAGTCCTCTTTTAGGGACAGAGCCCAGGTCACAAATTAAAGCACTTTGACAAGAGAGCCATTGATAAATTCTTCTGGCACCAAGGCAGGCTATCAATAAATAGAATATTTTATGTAGGAAATAAAATAAGAGATGGAGAAAGATGTTTCTATTTGATCATTCTTAGGGCAAGAAGAATGTCAAACTATAGTAGGACTCAGACGCCCCTAATCTTCAGCCTGCCTCTAGACTTGAATTTCTTCAGCTTCTGTGGCTCTAAGGGAGGAGGGTGTGGATGAATGCCAAGACAATGTTATTTGTTAAGGGGGTTGGGGGAAAAAAGGGGGGGGATTTGGGGGAGAAGCCAGTCACACCAAGCATTGTCTTAATCCTTTTACTGGGAACAGTGTTTGTCTTCCCATCTGGTGGGGAAGAAGAGACAACTCTTAGCCAACAAGTCCTGGGAAATGTAAGGAACAACTTCACAATTCAGCACCATTGGGTTCTGGAGCATCTGTATCTCTGTTCTGGGTTGTTCTCAGTGTGTCTTTCCTAAGTAGAATTAGATAGGACCCAAACAGCTTGTAGAGAGGCCCTCAGCAGAATCAGGAGCAAGTTTGATGAGATGGTGTCTTTCATTCCATCACTTAGAGCAAGCCCTCACTGAGCATCTACTTTGTGCTAGACCATCTTCCCCATCCACCGGGAAAGCAACAACCAACCCAGAGGTTGACGTATGGTTTGGAAACAAATGAGAATCAGCTTTTTCCTCATGTAAACAAACAAATAAATAAATAAACAAAACTTGTGTCCAAGCATCTTTGGGAGACTGAATATCAAACCCACGCCAAGCTTAACTGGTAGCTTTTCTCAGACATTTTCTGGGTCTGGGTATCTCTCAACTCTGCTTGTCAGTGAGGTAAAGGGCATCTTAAAGAAAGGAATCTCTACAGGTAGAAGGGCCTCTGAGAGGGGGTTGATTATTGGTTGGGGAGGCCGTCTCTCTGTTCCACACCAACTTCAGCTCTGTTTGCTGATGGAAAGGCTGTTTCTTTCTCCTTTGCTGTTTTAATTAAGAAGAATGCAGGGTGGGGGGCAGTTAATGGAGAAGATAGCACCATTTTTAGCGATGCTAGTAAAGAGAGAGGTAGGGGTGAGACCGACATAACCTGATGCTAGAGGCCTGCCTTGCACCTTTGCCTCTCTTACACCATTTAGTTAATAGGACTCTACTGCCCTCTTTAAATGGATGGGAAGAGGCATTACTAAGAATAATGGAGTAAGGGAGAGTAGGCTCTAATATAAGACTGGGTTCAGAGACAACAGATTCCCCTAACACAAGACCAGCTTTTCAGGCAGCCCATGATAGCCTACTCCACTCCACACTGGTTTAGGGTCCCTTGTGTATTTCCCCAGAATGTCCTGTGTTTTAGTCCAAGCCAATGCATTTAGCACCTCTTATGTGTCTGCTCTCTCTGTAGACTCCTTGAGAAAGGGATCATGTCATGAATCTGTGACACAGAGCAGGTACTCAGGATGTGAGGAAGGGGGGGGGTGATGATTGGTGGATGGACAGAGAGACCCTTAGATTCTGTGGTCCTTCTCATAATTTTATTTCTTAACTCCTGGGCCAACATATAAACATCCTGTAATGAAAGTATGTTTTTGGTTTTGATTTTTGGTGGAGAGTCCCATACTCACAAAAGGCTAAAGAGGAAGTTAGGGGCTGTGTTTAGAGCTGGTCCGAAGGGCTTCGGGACCTCTGGGATGTGGCTCCACTCCTTCCCCAAGAAAACTACTATAAACTCATCCTTGAACTTGTCTCTGTTAAAAAGTACTGCTGAGCTAGGTGGCATTTGCCCCTTAGCAACCATTTCCCGTCCTGCACTCATAGGAAAAATCTTTGAAAGTTAAGGTTGAATCATTTACTGACAGTTGGAGCCCAGGGAGGTCGCTTGCCCAAGGTTACACAGCTAGTTGGGACAAGAGTCTGAACCTCCACCTCCTGGCTTCCAGTGGTTAGCCTTATTGTGCCTCCAGGGGCTTCTTGGGAATTCTGCAGGAGACTTTCCTCCTTTATTTATCCACACAACATTTATGCAGCATCTACAATGATTCACACTGCACGCATTGATAGAAAGACGGAAAATAACAGTCCCGAGTTTCTAACCTTAGATCCGAGGTCCCTGTGGCCTGCAGCAGCTTCCACCGAGCAGAAGCCTGCAGGCCCTTGGGCTCTAGGCTCCTCTTGGACCCCATGGGCGGGTGCACCCCAGCCCCTCCCGCCCACCCTGGATCTTGTAGCTGCCGTTGCCACCGAACCAATCATGCCAGAAAGTCATCATGATGATTTCAGAATTGCATTGTGATTTATGCAAAGCGCGCGGATAATTACAGCCGGGCGCGCAGAACACGGGACGAACATGCTGTGGGTGTGTGTGCGGTGCCTTTTGCCAGGGCTGGATGGTGTGGTGGTGCTGGTGATGGTGTGTGTGTGTGTGTGTGTGTGTGTCTATTCAATGGCCTTCTGGATGGATACCCTGCTTGATTACGGACTGGTGACAGGAAAAAAAAAGGGGGTCATTCCCATTTTGAATTTGAGACAATTTGGTGAGCCTCAGGAGTATTTCCCACAAGTTTTGGTCCCTACAAATGAGCCAGCAGGGCGAAAATGTCGGGGAGTATGGAGATGGAGGGAGGTAGTTTCACTCCTGGAGAGCCAGAGTCTTCCTACTTCCAAGCCCCCCATCCCGAAGAGCGGCTTCTGGGTCTCCTTCTTGCCACCGGCTCCTAAACTTTCCCCCCCTGGAGACAGGCCCAGGTCTAGTCTCTGACACTGGCCTTCATTTTTGCCCGAGATCCGTTACTGTACTTGGATCTCATGCTTTGTCCTTAACCAAGGGCCCACTCTGCGTCCACGTGATGGTGGTGGTGGCGGTGGAGCAAGTGGGTTTCCAGCGGGAGCCAGAACCTCAAGCTCCGACCCCAGCCTGGCACACTAACTGCGTGTCTCTAACGACGCTCGGTTCCCTTTCTGGACGCGGAATTCCCTTTCTGGCGCGTGCGGCCAGTACACTGCCCAACTTAGCCGTCCACAATTTTGATGTCTTGTCCTGTCTCCTAAAGAAATACCCTCAGCTTTATGGTTCCGGGCCACAATTCCCCAATCTCGTCCCAATACCAAAACCCGAGGAGGGCTCACTTGGGAAAGAGTCGTCCTCTTTCTTGCCGGTTCCGCGTGTCCCTGGGACCGCGGCGGGGACGCGGGGGCAGCGTGCGGTGCTGGTGCGCGGGGCCGTGCGGAGGAGGCTGCTGCGGGAAGTTGCGCTCACGTGCGGAGGCCGCGGGCAGGAGCGCACGGCCCGCGCCCCGGAGACGCCGCGGGGCGGAGGGGCTGCTGCGCCCTCCGAGGGCTCGGGAACGCGGGCGCTCGCTTGCACACACTAAGTGTCCTCGGAAGCCCGGGGTGCCCCGGAGTCTGCGGAAAGTGGGGCTAGAGGAGGGCGGGGAGGATTGCGGAGCGCGGGTCTCAGTTCTCCTCCGCGCTCCCCGCGCCCCCCCATCCCCGCCCCCCCCCCAAAGCGCTGCGGAGGGCGGGAGAGCTGGAGGTGCGACCCCTGACCTCCAGCCGGCCCACGCCCGGAGGACTGGCTGGCAAGCTCTTGTTCGACAAGTTCAAGCTGCAGGGAGAGCTTAAATAAGAATTAATCTCTTCGAGATCTGGGCTCCCCGCTCCCTCGGCGTGCGCTCTCCCGGTGCGGCGCAGGGACCCGGAGCGGGAGAGCGCAGGAGAGAGCCGCGCCTGGCGGGAGGGATGGGGGGCCCAAGGCGGAGGAGCTCTCCAGAATCCCCGGCCGCGACCCGGACGGGGGGAGCCAGCGAAGCCTCCTGGGGGTGGGGTGGGGGGGCTGCAGGAGGGAAAGTTGCGCCCTCCAGCCGCCTCCAGTGTAGATAATGAGGGCGACAGGAGCTTCGCGGAGCTCCGGCTGGGCTTGGCTTTGGGGGAGCGGCCGGCGCCCTCCCCGCAGCTGGTGCCCAGGTGGACCCCGCGAAGGCCGCAGGAGCGGAGCCTCCAGCAGACCCCATCCCAGGCCCCAAGTCCGCACGCGGCGTGCTCAGCCACAACTTTCCGTAGATAGTTGCAAAATGAATAATTACTCACCTCGGACCAGATCCAAGTTTTACCCAACAGAAGGGGGCACGGGCCCAAGAATGAACCAACTCACATGGCCATATCCGGTGCGCACAATCACACACAAACACACAGCCACCCAGTTTCTTCCTCGAATCTGTCTGGCGCTCTGGAGAGAAGGGGGGGGGCAGCGTTTGGAGAATGCTCCGTCTCCCCTCCCCTTCCCCCTTTGCCATGAAATATAATAATTCATTTTTATTACGGGAGCCGCACGGTCCTCACCATCACGCACGCACAGAGCCCCACTCCCCTGTTCACACTCTAACTCGTCAGCTCCGACAGCGCCTGCATTTTCTTTGGGAGCCGCTTGGAGGTTCATTAATATCATTAGCATTTAACCCCCTCCCTCTTCCCATCCCCTCCCCGCACATGGCTGACGTCAGACCCCGCCAGGAGTTGGGGGAAAAGCTAAGTGGGCCAGGGACGCCCTATTCCCCTCCCCGCGGCTGCCTGTCAGAGCGCTTCTGGAGATATTACAGGGGACCCAGCCCGCAGCGACAAGCACAAAGTCACGGGGTAATGAACTTCGGGGACCCCTGGCCGCTCCGCGCGCGGCTCTCCCCGCACCCCGGGACCCGGCCGCGCGCTCGCTCGGGAGACCTGCGGGCAATCTAGGCCCCCTCGGCTCTGGGCTGGGCGGCGCGGAGGAGCGCGTCCGCCGGAGCCTGCGCGGCTGTTCGCCTTCCTTCCTTGCAAGAGCAGCGGTCTGTCGGGGTCTGGCCGCGCTCCGCAAGCCTAACGGAGGAGGAGAAATTGAAGACCGAGACCGGAATGGGGAAGGAGGGGGGTTCGGTCCGGTTTGCTCCGTAGGAAGACCGTTGTCGTGTCACCATCCCTGCCCTTCACTCTTCCCCTCTCGCTGTCCTCACCCTTCTTCCTCGATCCGCCCGCCTGTCCGTCTCTCCGTTTGTCTGTCCATGCGTGTGTCCGTACCAAGCAACATCCCCAGCAGCTGCGGTTTTGCAAGAGCCGGGAAGAAACTTGAGGATGCTTGAATTCCCACTGTGGAACGAATTCTGAGCGCCCGGGGAGCAGCGCGGCGCGCAACCGACACCCACCTGTCCGGCCCGGGAGCCTGCAGGCTGGAGGGCGGCTGGAGAGCGGCGGCGCCCGGCGGCGAGGCGGGCGCTGCCGGCCGGGACTCGGGCAGCGCCCACCAGCCGCTCCGCCCCGGGACAGCCAGCATGAGCAAGCCGGCCGGATCAACAAGTGGGTACCCTGGGGGCCGCCGCGGGGCTCAGGAGCGCAGCCCGGGGAGGGCGGGAGGGGAGGCCGGGGCGGTCCTGCAGCTCCGAGCCCGGGAAAGGGGAGTCCGGCGGCGGGTGCGCGTTGGCCCAGCTCCTTGCAGCCCGCGAGTCGGGATGCTTCGTGCAGAGGGAAGAAGAATTTCGTTAACCTCCGGATTGCTTGATTGCCCAGCCACCCCCCCCACCCCACCCCACCCCAGCCCACCCCAGCCCACCCCGCCTTGGTAGGGTGGGAAGATTGAGACCCCTGCAGCCCACCGGGCCCCCGAGTTGCCTCGGCCGGGCCGCCAGGTGCGGGGAGCGGGGGGCGCGACGGGGGCGGGAACTAGGCCGCAGCTCCAGGCGGCAGCACAATAACACGCTCGCTCAAAACTCCGAGCTCCAGCGCGCAAAAGCAACTCTGCGCAAAGCGGATTTGAATGGAATGCTTTGCACCCCGTTTCTAGCTATTTCAAATAATCCTGCAAACTGGGAAGCCGAAACAATTTAAAAGTCACATTTTCCTTAATCCTAAATCCGCGTAGGTCATAACTGGGGAATTTAAAGTATGGCGAACCGCTCCAGCAAAGAGGGGACCAAATCCCTAATCCCAAGGATTTTTCGAGCGGGAGCTCGGCAGAGGCAGGAGTGTGCGGCCTGTTCCCTTCGCGGGCTTCTCTCCTTCCTCAAACTTGCCTCGCTGGTGGCTCCCGTTCGGGGTTCAGGATGCCGAGCCCCGGCGGATCCCTAACCGCCCCTGGACGCCACAGTGCGGGCCTGAGCCGTGTGCGCGCGGGCATCTCCGGCCGAGCCTGCCCAACCTGAGCGCGGAGGCCCGAGCCGCCGTGGGGCGGGCGTTGTCGCAGGGCTCGGATCTCCCCGGGGCATTTCAGTTCCCGCCTTCCGGTGGCCTGGAGCTGCCTTTCCGGGGCCCGAGGCTGGGGGGTGGCCCCTGTCGCAGTCCCCACACCCCGGGGTCCTCTCGCCTCCCTTGTTACCGTGGCCCATAGCATTTAGGGTGCTCCTTGCTTTCCTCCGACCCCCCCTCCCCTCCCTGGCCCTCATTGTCCCGAGTCTTTGAAAGTTGGGAGATTCCCAGATACTTCTGAGGACCCATGATGATCAAGTCCCACTCAAGTGGGAAGCAATTCACGTTGTTCGTTGGCTTTGGTTTGGGTGGTACCATTTTTGAAATTCAAGTAAAGTGAACATGAACAAAAAAAACAGAGAGAGAGAGAGAAGGAGAAATGGTAAAACTAGGGCAGAGGGAAGAGAGAAGGAAAAACTTTGCCGCCGCCCCAATGGGAGCCGACCCTTGCGGAGGCCTGGTGTTTTCAGTTAGCCTCGGGCCTACCCCGGGCCTTGCGCTGGGGGGTCTCTGGGCAGCGAGGTGGGCTCGCTTTTTTGTGACCCGCGTTCTGGGGTGTGAGGTCCTTGCAGGAGGCGCAGAAGGAAACCTTTTCTGCTGCATTCTGAGCCTCTGTTGGAAAAACCAGAGCCCGCGGGGCTTGGGCAGGCCTCCTGGCGGCCTCGCCCTGTGACAGGCCTTCCCTAGAAGTCAGGAGCCTCGGGCTGGTTGGCCCACTTGGGGTGCTGAGTCGCGGGGGTCGGTGTGGGGTCAGGGGGAGCTTGAGAGGAGGCCTCGGGTTAGAGGGAAGGGCTGGGCGCTAAGCTGGGGTCCCTGGGGGCCGCCCCAGCTGCGGTGGACTGGGACTCCGGGTGGCAGGGGGATGGGGGAGGCTGAGTGACTCGCTGGGGGGACTTGGGAGCTCTCCAGCTTCCCAAGAGCCCGAGTTGGGCCTGGGAAGCCCGGGGCCCGCCGCGGGGTCGGCCTCCGCTGTTGAAGTTGCCGGGGCCGCAGCAAGGCCGCCCCGCCCGCGGCGCCGGGGCCTCCCGGCCGTCCCCAGACAGGTGGCGGCAGCCGGGCCCCGAGACTGCGGCCCTCGGGCCCCGGGCGGCGAGGAGGTCGGCGCGCAGCGGGCGAGGTCAGGACCGGGCCGGGCCGCGAGGTCTGCAGCCCCCGCCTCGCTGGGTTTCGCACAGCTGGAGGGCAGAGCGGTGTCACCCGGGAGCCCCGCCTGGGTGGTAACGAGACCCCGGCCAGTCACCCCTGCAGCCCAGACTAACTTCTTTCAACAGCCTCTGATGGTAATTACAGTAATCGAAGCTGCCATATATCTTTAGGCAATTATGACACACAAAAAGCCCCGAGGGGACCCCCTGGCGAGGGAAGTTAAGAACGGTTTTCCAGCCTCAGGAAACTCCCGCCCGCCTCACGTCGGAGCTCGCTCGGTTTGCTAAATGAGAGGAGCTTTGCAACGGGGTCAACCAGCTTGTCTCGTGACCCCAAGTCACCTTAACGTGGCTGGGTGGCGGAGGCCGAGGCGCACACCCGCTCGGGCCGGAATTGCGGCGTCTCCCTCCTGTGCCCCGCCCGGGCCGGCCGGCCTCTGAGCTGCCCCGGGGCCCGGCTCGGAGCGCTGCGCCCAGGCCAGTCGCGGGGTGACTGCGGAGCCCCCCGCGCCCCCCACCGCCGCGGAGGGGTCACTCGCGCGCCCTGGTCCTCCCTGCACCCCGGGGGGTTCTGCAGGGATGTGGTGCGCCCCCGTGCTCCTGTCTGGATGGGAAGGGGAGGGGAGAGCCACCCCCGCGGCGCCTCCTGCGCGCTCCTCTTGGCACCATCGAAAGTGCCCCCGGGCAGAGGACAGCTGGGGCGACAGGACTGCCGAACCCCAAACCCGGACCCCAGCTCTGCCAGAGGGCGCGTGTCGTGCTGGGAAGGATGGTTGCAAAAGAAGGGAACCAAGTTGACTGTCGCCCGGGATGCAGCAGGGCTGGGCCCCGCGGCTGCGCGGCTGTGGGTTCCCAGGGGTGCAGAGCCAGGCCCCGGGGGTGAGGCCCAGCCCCGCTGCGGCTTCGCCCGGCTCCCTCCAGCCGCTTCCTCCCCCACCCCCAGCACAACCTCTCCTCCCACCCTTCGCGGAAAGGGGCGCAGAGGCGGTGGTCGCCGCGCCTCGCGCCTCCCCCACCGGCCTTTGTCGCCGTCTGAATTCCCATGCTACTCTTTTTGACGGGTCACTGGTGGCTCTATAGGCAGGTGCTACGGCGGGGTTGTAATTACCCCGGCCGAGCTTGGTCGTTACGGGACCCCCACCCCCACCCTGGCCTCTGGGCTCTCCCGCTCCCCCCTCCTCCCCGGCCCCCAGCAGCTCTCCAGGGCCTTGCTCAGGGATTCGCGCCCTCCCAGGACGCCTCGGGATCCGCCACCAGTTTCCACTCCTGAGACCTGGTGGGGGGGTGGGGGGCCTCCACGTGGCAACCTCGCCTCCTCAGTCCCCCCCCAGGCCCGGGGTTGGGACTCCCTTCCCCGCACCCCAGCCTGAGCGCTGGGGGAGCAACTGTCCAGTTTCACCGAGGCCGAGGCCTGCAGGCCGGACTCTGAGGCCTTGGGTGGAGGAGCCACAGGGAAAAATGTCATGTAAAGAAGTTAATTATGACCGTCACCCTATCACCAAAGTGTTGACACTTCAGCACTTGGTTTGCCAGAGGACAGATTTCTTTTTTTTTTTTTTTTTTTTTTTTTTTTAAAGATTTTATTTTATTTATTCATAAGAGACACACACAGAGAGAGAGAGAGAGAGAGACAGAGCCACAGAGGAGAAGCAGGCTCCATGCAGGAAGCCTGATGTGGGACTCGATCCCGGGACTCTAGAATCACACCCTGGCCTAAAGGCAGGTGCCAAACCGCTAAGCCACCCAGGGATTCCCCAGAGGACAGATTTCTAAGTCCCTCCGCATCCCTTGAGGCTTGTTGGACTCTTGAACCTGAGAAAATAGTTGCCTCCCTCCCGAATTTGGGAATACTATCCTCTCCCTGACGTTCCCCCAAGGTCTGCAGCCACTCCGGCCTTGGGGTGGGGGGGGTCCCAAGGAAAGTTCTCCTAAGCCAGGCGACAGTCGAGGCCAGCTGGGGTGGAGGACAGTCTAGAGACACCAGCTAGATCCTTGAAAATATCAGCCTCCCACAGCGGAGGAAACGCAGACAGGAGGGGACCCACCCGGGACCTAGTGAGAGGAGGTAGGTCTCCGAGGCCGAACTTGGGGAGTGGAGGGAGAAGGGGGTGGCCTTGCCAGGGCCAACCTGCCGAGGCACCGAGCACGCATCACTCCCTCATTTGCTCAGCCCGGTGCTAGTTACTTTTGGGGGGAACATGTGTGTTGTGTTGTGTGTGTGTGTGTGTGTGTGTTTTTTCCTAAAAGAAATAATTTCTCCAAAGCGATCCACTAAGCATTTTTTAAAATAGGTAAAGCGAAAGTTGGGCAATTACCACTACCCTTATTATCATTAATAATCCTAGTATTAGCATTACAATAATAATCCTAATAATAACAAGCGCCCGGCAGCTCAGAGAAAACTCGATTGCCTTCCAGCTGCCATCCCCGGTTCCAGCCGTGTTTGTTTTTCTTCTTTCCCCTTTTACATTTCAAGTTTGTCTCCTCGCGCGCTAACAACTTTCTCTGTTAAATGCGAGAGCGGGGGAGGGAGGCGGCCCAACTTTCCCGGAGCAGAAAGGCAGCGGCGGGCCGCGCGGCCCCGGCCTGCTGTAATCTTTTATTCCAAAATGGGTCTCGGCGATTAGAAGAGACCCAAATACATGTAGCGGTGCATGAATAATGCTCATTGTAGGAAACTGACACTTGCTCAAGGAAAAAAAGTTTGGCTATAAAATCACTTCATTATTTGCTTTTACCGCAGCTTCGGTGCTAATCCCTTCAGAGGTCAGATTGCTTAGCATCTCTCTCCCGCTCCCCTCGCCTCCCTCTTCTCCGCCCTCCTCTCCCTCTCGTCCCTTCCCACCCCCCCACCCCCCTTGCCTGTCTTTCCTGTGATTTCAGGCCGTATCTTAGATATCCCCTGTAAAGTGTGTGGCGACCGCAGCTCGGGGAAACACTACGGGGTGTACGCCTGCGACGGCTGCTCGGGGTTTTTCAAACGGAGCATCCGGAGGAATCGGACGTATGTCTGCAAATCTGGAAACCAGGTACCTCGGCCGGGGCTGTGCGCCCGGCTCCCCTCTGCTGCCTCCCCCTCCTTTGTTCGTGCCCAGGCCTCCTCCCAGGTTCCAAGCTGCGGAGGGAGGACCCAGCCCTGACCTCTCCCTTCCTCTCCCCTCCTTCCCGCCTCGACTCTCAGAGGCCCTTTTGCTGGGGACAGGGGAGGAAGAGGTAAGGGGAGATACCAGAGTCTGCGGAGGGGAGGGGGGCATAGCTGAAATCTGGGCTCCTCCCTGAGCACGCACACCCACTCCGCTTTGGTAACCTTCTCACAGACTTGGACACTCACAATGGCCCACACCCAGTGGCCTTAAAGCCAGCTCAGGGGACCTAAGGAACTTTAGAACCTAAACCACCCGGGAACCCTGGAGAAAAGGCTCTATTATGTCGCCTGCGCTCTAACCCTCCATTCCTAGCAGCACCCCAAGCTCGATGCCCTGACCACTGCCTGCCACGGCCGAAGTAAAAGGCCCAAGGCATCCCAGGCAAGGTTGTCACCTGAGGTGAGCGTGATGATTTGGAACACGGAGGACTTTCAACTTTGCAGAAGCAGGACTGCTCTGGGACTGGGCAGTGGTGCTTTAGCACCCATGTGACTCTAGCTAGCCCTGGTCAGGAGAGGGGAGAGTGGCAAGAAGAGAAGACTCTCGAGGAAGGGGTCTCTGAGGTCCTCTCCAAGGTTCTCATAGGTTCCCTTTCTCTGTTTAGAAGATGTGCCTGGTTGGTTGTGTTTTGGTCTTGAGAAGGCATAACTGTCTCAAAGAGACAAGGGAGTTAGAGCGTGGGCTGAGAGTGAGCCAAAGCTTCCAGAAAGAACAAGTAGGACCCTCGACTCAGTTTCCAGCTCAGCGGTAGGCTCATTTTAGGGAGATCAGCCTTTTGGTCCCACGCTGCCTTCTCCGCAGCCTGGCACACAGACCCTCAGCACAGAAGCCACCACCTTGACTTCCAAGAAGACCCTGGAGGGTGTATTAGTCAGAAGTCATCCTTTGGTAACCAAAATGGTAACACATCTTCACTAATTAATATTTATATATGATATATGAATATATATACATACACATTGTAGCTAGCAAATTACTTTTTCTAAAACAATGTCTGCTCACATCCATTTCTAATAGATTTGAATTTGAATTATCAACAAAAGTTAGAAGATACTTACATTTGGATAAGTTATTTTGAACTCCAGCCCTGGTATCTGTTTAATCGGGTACACAGCTCTGTATCAGTTTCTAGCTCACCACATGGACACAGCACGTTATAACATGCAGGACTGTCTCCCTGTAGCCCCACAGGAATGGGGAATTACTGTGGGTAGTCAGATTTGAGCAGGCTTCCACTTAAATTACCTTTTAATTTTATGCAATGCACAGAATTGGGGAATCAAAATCTCAGATGTTATGCTTGATATTTTCAAAGGGGTTGGCTATCAATTCGAACATATTGATGTCAGTCCAAGTCCTTGTAAAGGACTGATAATAGACTCATCAGGCTTGGTGTCCTCTCCTTGCAGAGAGAATAAATGGGCTGAGCTCAAGCACTCATCTTTCTCTCAAGCTTCAGATATTTATATACATATGATCTGATTTGAAGACACTCCTAAGAACAAATGAAGGCTTCCATTTTGCATTAGCTTGTTTATCAGAATACTAGGAAGATAACACTTGAGGAGAGACATACGATTGCATTTAATAACAAGTTCTTTAAACCTCTTTACGTTGAGCTATTACACTGGCCAGCAAAGATGCCCTGAAGAATTCACTTAAAAAGCAAAAATTATTTCCTTTACCTCTTTTGTTTAAAGGTTAGGTAAGGAATATTCCAATTTATTATTAACAAGAATGAGAACATGGTTGCAGCCCCGGTGACTCAGCGGTTTAGTGCCCGCTTTCAGCCCAGGGCCTGATCCTGGAGACCCGGGATCGAGTCCCACATCGGGCTCCTTGCATGGGGCCTGCTTGGCCTGCTTCTCTCTCTCTCTGTCCCTCATGAGTAAATAAATAAAATATTAAAAAAAAAAAGAATGAGAACATATAGAAATTGTTATGAATCTCTGCCCTGCCTTTGTTCTAAATACCTCAGCATATTTTAAATCAGAAGGTGGGATCTCATTAAATAAAGTGTATTCAGGTGTATAATTTTTTTGCCAAGGGCTACTTCAGAAAATGTGCCTACCCCAAATTCACAGTTTACGAACTTTATAGATTATAAAGGAAAATAAAAATACATTTATTTTATTCTCTTTCTTCCCACAGCACATGTAACAGTCGCAAATCCTATAAACCCAGGAGAGCACCAAACTTCTCACATACTTTTGATATATAAAATGCACATATAGATATGACTCTTTATGTAGCTATGTATATGTTCCCTCAGTAATAACACCTAACACTGAATAAATTCCATAAGAAAGTTCCTCTGTAAATCTCCTCTTCTGATAGCCAATATTTTTCCAGAAAATTGCATTAGTTAAAATATTTTTTCTTGTGCATCTCAAATAAATATTTCTAAGGCAGTAATTAGCTTTTTTCCCCCAATTATCATGCCACTGTTCTCAGTCCATATGATCATTTTGTCACACCGCCCATCACATTATCACCCTGCCTGTGTCCTATTTACACAGTGGGCATTTCTAGATTTTGCGAAGGCCTTGGGCTCTTCCCTTCCCATCCTCACCTCTCGTAGGCCTTGCTCTGCTAACTAACCACTGGGGCTTCTGCCACACTTTCCAGGAACGGCTGTTTCCATTAATTCTGGGCTGAGGCCAGCCCTTTAAGACAACTTTGACATGCTGATTATAAGGATGGCTTCAAGTACAAAGGCAAGAGTCAGGAGACAGGAGAGCGAAGAATAAAGGGAAGATATTTATCTGACAGATAAATGCCCCCAAAGTGACAGAAAGAAGTAGACTCAAGACCTGAAGGAGGGAGGAAGAATGAGCGGGAGGGGGGCGCGGTGGGGCTCGGCGGGGGCCTGCATCCTGCGGGGCCCGGTCGCTGTCTTCGGTCCTGAAAGTCTGGCCCCCGCGCTCCAGCCCCTCCGAGCCCCCGGCGGCTCCGCTGCAGCTTCCCCTCCCAGCGCCGCAGCCCCGGGCAGACCAGGTGCTTTGACCCTCCACCTGCTTGGCCAAGGACTTGGCTTCCTCGGCCCACTTTCCCAGGGCCAGGGGCTGTTCTCTTTGAAGTAGCCCCGGGCATCCCGGCCCTCTCTCTACCTGGCCCTGCTCGTGCCCAAGGCCTTCGAGCTTCTCCTCAGACCCAGGCTTGCAGCTCTGGGATGGGTGACGGGGTCCATTCCGCCTCCACGTTTCCCCACCCCTCCACCCCCCTCCCATCCGGCGCCGTCTAGAAGCCCTGGGGGCCGCTGACCGCCTGCGCTCTGTTCCAGGGAGGCTGCCCCGTGGACAAGACGCACAGAAACCAGTGCAGGGCGTGTCGGCTGAAGAAGTGTTTGGAAGTCAACATGAACAAAGACGGTAATCAGCACAGCTTTTTATTTCTCTAATGTTGGTTGACTACTAAGTAAATTATATGTACAGAAAATACATGGCGCTCCAATGCATGTAAATCATCTCCGCAGCAGTTGTTTCCAGATGCTGGGAATTGGCCTCGGACTTTCAGTCATACCCTTCCATCTCTCTGCATGAACTCCCCCCCCACCTCCCATTGAACTCCCTAGGTATGGCCCGAGCCCACATAGGAAACTTGCGCCCCACAACCACCCCCACCCCAGACAGCGTTCGGGACCCCGCTCTGCTGGGCACACACGTGCAGTTTTCCGCCCCCGCTTCACGTCCTAATACCTCTTCTCGCCTCTCCTTGCAGCTTGTGGCCACCTCTAAGCCCGTTAGCCTTCCGCAGGACCTCCCTGCCTTGATAGTCTCCGAGGGTGGAGATTGTGGGGACGAGGGGACTGTGTGGACGAGGGAGGGCAGAGACACAAGCCCGCCGGAATTTCCAGGCGGTCGGTGTTGGCTAATTCACCAAGATCCCCAAATCAGGAAAGCCATTGTGGCGATCTGGCCTTTTTCTCTCGGTTCCACAAAAAGGCTGGAGAGGCAGGGTGACGCCTGTGGGTGCCTCAGACACCCCCATATTCAGAAAGCTCTTAAACACACGCAGCAAGAACTGGGGCATCAGACGCTTCTCGAGCGAGAGCGCAGTCCAAGTGCGGGCCGGTGGCGGCCTGGGGCGGGGGGGTCAAGGCCGGGGAGAGGCGTGGGGCCTCAGGACAGGATGCTCGGAGGGTGTGCCTTGGCGACGGGCCTGGCCGGGTGGCAGCTCCAGGAGGCACAGCGCCCACTGGGGAGACTCCTTCCTCGGCGGCGCAGGAAGCAGGAGGGAACGTCCAACCTGTTGAACTTGTGTATTGACAAGTTGTCAAGCTCCGCGAGCGGAAGATTGCCCTGAATTAATTTGTTTGTTTAAACTGTTGGCGGTAATTGTCACATCTCCCCTGCCTTCTTCCAGCACACTCCAAGACGAGCTCTCCCTCGTTGCATCCCCCCGCGTGTCCCAGCCCAGGGCCCTTTCTCCCCAGGAGAAAGGAGGCCAATCGCCTTTTCGGTGGGGGTGGAGGTGGGGGGGTCGTTGGCTGAGCGGGGAAGGTCTGTGCCCGCCTGGGCGCAGTGCTCCCTCTCCCCTTTGTCGGGGACAAGGGTACCTAAGTTGTCCCCCCAGAGGGTCTCGGGTTTCCCTGCAACCTCCCCTGGGTGGGGAAGAGCCCCTGACAGCCAGCGCACCTAGTCTTGCTGGAGGCTTGGCTATTATCGGGGCACTTGGGGTCGGGCTCCCCACGAAGAGCCCATCTGGAGTGGGGGGCGGCCTCACCGCAACCCCTGTCCCTCGCTGCCTGCACCTCCCCAGTGACCCTGCCTGCCCAGACGTGGCGTTTGGCCTGGGAGCTCGGGAGCTCGGCAGTGGCCAAGGGTGGTCGAGCCTCCCTGATCGCGGGCATTCGTCCATCTGTCTGTCTCTGCAGCCGTGCAGCACGAGCGGGGCCCTCGGACGTCCACCATTCGCAAGCAGGTGGCCCTCTACTTCCGTGGACACAAGGAGGAGAACGGGGCGGCAGCGCACTTCCCCTCCGCAGCGCTGCCCGCGCCCGCCTTCTTCACCGCAGTCACGCAGCTGGAGCCCCACGGCTTGGAGCTGGCCGCCGTGTCCGCCACCCCGGAGCGGCAGACTCTCGTGAGCCTGGCTCAGCCCACGCCCAAGGTCTGTGTCCTTGCAGGCCCCAGAGGAGTCTGCTGGCTAGCGGAGGGCGGGGTGGGAGGCACCCATGTCTTCTGAGCTGGGATGGGGTCACCCTAAAGACAGAGAGAACTTGCATGGTCCTGGGTTGGGCTCTGCAGGGAGCTGTTGGCCCCGGCTGCACTCTGCCCTGTTAAGCCAGAAGGGTTCAAATTTTAGTGTGTGCTACAGTCGCTCTCTGAGCTGGCTACAAATGTGGACCCCTTGGCCCAGTCCCCCAAAGAGTCCCTTTGCACAGGTTTGAGGTGGGGTCCAGGAACCCACATCTTTAAAAAAAAAAAAAAAAAAAAAGCCCTGGTGTGAAGTCCTGGCTGAACAGAGAGGCATCCTAGGGATTTCTGCAGACCAGAAGAGCCCTTTTGTTTTTAGGAAAAAGGAGTTGGCTACCGCTGGCAGAGAAGAGTCCCCGTGGTGTTGCAGGTCTCAGGGATCTGTCTTCTTGGGCAAGGCTGTGGGTCCCCAATTCAACCCACAACACGTGGAGCTCACCCTGTTAGGACAATTTGAGGAAGCCGCCTCGTCTTCCACTTCCCCTGCACTCCCTCCTGAGATGCATGTATTTATACCAGGATTGAGTCTCTACTTAGCAGGGCCACAGCCTGAACCACTTCAAAAGGCTGCCACCTAGGGACTACCTTCCAAGCTTCCAGCTGGTACCTACCCAAAGCACCCACTCCAGGCCGCGAAGGGGAGGGCCAGCTGCAGCCCCAAACTGCAGGGAAGCCAAACACCTGGGCACACGCACAAGCACAATATTTAATATTGCTTTCTTACCCTTGATGTGTATAATAAGCTTGGGAAAGTAGTGTTATGAATATGTTGTCAGTTATGAATGGGAATGCTCTGTGAATGATTAAGATGTCTAATTGAAATATTTCCATAATATACTAATCCTTTCTAAAAATACTCATATGCATATTTGTGTTTGGGATGCCTATTAATTTATACTTTTTTCACATCTATTTTTATTTACACAAATGCAAGCAGCTCTTGTCTAAATTGGGAGACAGGCCTGGCACTTGGCTCAGTCGGAGGAAAATTTGCTGCAGGGGATAGAAAAGCCAGATGCCCCTCTGGAAGGAACAGGCCCCCAAAGACTGGAAATGGGCCTTTCCCAATGGTTATTATTTCTCAAATTCTATACATATAGATGTTTGTTTTTTTTTGTCTACCAACTGGCAACTGCATGTTTAAGCAGAACATCCAGATGCCTATCTCCTTCCCTATTCTAATTGGAAAATTAAAAGGTTGGCTCTTCTTGCAAAGCAGTGGTTTCCTCACTCCCTGGTGTTTCTCTTTCTTCTCCGCTCAGTACCCCCATGAAGTGAATGGGACCCCAATGTATCTGTATGAAGTGGCCACAGAGTCAGTGTGTGAATCGGCTGCCAGGCTTCTGTTTATGAGCATCAAGTGGGCTAAGAGTGTACCGGCTTTCTCCACGCTATCTTTGCAGGACCAGGTATGACCGAGAGGGCGCTGAACTCTTGGGGCAGGGGGCTGGGGAAAACCCACCCACAGTGGTTAGCCTTATCACACTGGAAGTGACCTGGATAAATCAAGAAGGCCAGGCACCTGTTCTTAACAGCAATGAGGAAACAATTTTAATTAGCTTCCTACTATGGGTTCAAAATAATCTGGCTATGGAATCCTTACTAAGAAACATAATTATGTTATTTCAGGAAAGTTGGATCCAGTCTATGAAAAACAAATATACAAGAACACTCTCTCTCTCTTTCTCTTTTTAGTTTAGTTGAAACATCAAATGTAATCACACATTTAAAAAAAAATCCTAATATTTAAAATTTCTAATAAAACAGTATTTCTTAAGAATATTGGGTCTGAAACAGATGATGAGGTATTCACCTGTAAGATTTTCAGAGCAAGTCTCATTATTTTATGTTCACAGCTTTATGTTTTCCATTGTGATACTCACAGCCTTAGGCACTAATTGATCAGCATGTAAGGTTATGGGGTGCACTGCACACTTCCTGCAGGCCAGGATCTCCCTTGATACTTTTAGAGATTTTGTAAACAAATGGGCATTGTGCATACTTCTGTGGTTGTAAATGACATTCAGAGGGAGAAAAATTATATGCTGCTAAAAATTACATCGTGCCAAAAGCCAGAAATTTTGTTGTTAGAAATATGAGAAACAGCCTCTGCTAGAATTTTTCTAATCTTAAGGGAAAGAGAGAAACTGAATGTTCGTAACCGTTGGCTATTACCGGTACATTCATGGAAATTAATGACAAATTTCTCAAAAGGCTAATAAGTAGTTTTGAAAGCAAGTGGTTTTTCTTTAATTCATTTTATACCTAATTAAAGCATAATGGTGCCCTTTAATATGAAGTATGTTTCTTACAGAGAGACCCAGCAATGTGCTCAAAACATTTAATCGTCTAGCATGGGATGGTCTTTTTTTCCATAGCCGGGACTTTCAGACATGGTCAGAATTAGATATCGTTTAACCTTGCATTTTTAAAGTATTATTTTCTGTACCTAATGCAATAAACCTAAAAATAAAGCATTTTCAAAATTAAACCTTTTGGTCTGATTGTGATTTTGGTTACAAGCCTTCACAATTCAGCTCTTAGCTCCCGAAAGGAAATCCCTTCACATAAATCATCCAGAATTGGCTGGTTTTTGAGAGATTTTCCAAAAACAGATTTTTTTTTTTCCAAAATAGTTAGGTTCTGTCTTTGACCAGGTTCTCTGATTGTCTCTAATCATTTGTTCTCTGTGTGTGTGTGTGTGTGTGTGTATGTGCACGTGCACACACACACATGGGTACGTACACTGGCTACTTTCTCTGAGCACAGGTATTTGTATACTCTTTAATACAAACAAAATTTACTTACTATCTGCCACTTAGCCCTTCGGTGGAAACCCTTCAACAACAAGCAAACTGCAATGAAGTGGAATCCAGTATATTAATTTGGAAAAGGAGCCAGATTTTCATTTTAAAATATTCAGTAGCACATTTTATTAGAATAAAAATGACAAGCACCTTGATGCTGTCCACTTATGAGTCTCAGAAAAATCAGGCAGTGAGATGAGGTAAACTCAGCACAACCCGATTAACATAATTACACCCTGATTTCCCTGCATGCCTCTTGGGAATTAGTGATCTCTCTCTCTCTCTCTCTCTCTCTCTCTCTCTCCCCCCCCCCAGCCCAGCCCCCCAACCCTCTAGGAAGATGGGGCCCCCCCCATCTGCACTCTCAGTCTATAATCCTCAACCCTGATAATATCAGCATTTTATATGAAAGGGCTCTGCCTGCTAAGCTGCTGGTGGCGTTTCATAGAGCCTGGGTCTCTGGAGAAGTTTCTAGGTGGTCGGGGAATGAATAGCTGCAAGGACAAGAAGGGTAAACCCTTTACCAGAGGAAGCAAAGTTTGGGGAATTGGGATGGAGATGCTCAGATGCTTATCTATAGGCACCTTCTCAGAAATGAAAATATGGAAAATAAAGGAAAGCTGGAATATTCAGAGGAAAGATAGGCATTTAAAACACTTTTTAAAATAATGGAAATTTACATATTGAAATTGTTTATAAATTTATAAATTACACACTATATTATATTATACATCTATTGTATGACAGCTGATGCTTTTGGAAGATGCTTGGAGAGAACTGTTTGTTCTAGGAATAGCACAATGGGCCATTCCGGTTGATGCTAACACTCTACTGGCTGTATCTGGTAAGAATTGCACAATTTAATGACTTTGTTGTAGAAATTACCATAAAAATACATTACTGAAAAAAGAACAACATGTAAAGAATAACAAATTCCTGCTGAACAATAGAGTATACCTGTCATTTATAAATCTATATTTAAATGCAAATAATGTTGTTTTGTTGTATTCATGACTGCTTGCATTGTTATTTAAATGCAAATTACTGTGTTTGTTATCATCCAAGAGAAGATTTTATATTAACTTTCATACAATATAGCCAGTTTACATGGAATCAGATATCTTAGAGTGACAATTGAATAGATATTGATATGCAGAATTCTGTCAAAAATCAATATTAAATCACGAAAATGCCTTCATATTAGAGCATTTATTCCATATTTCTATTCTAGGCATGAACGGTGACAACACAGATTCCCAGAAGCTGAACAAGATCATATCTGAAATACAAGCTTTACAAGAGGTGGTGGCTCGGTTCAGACAACTCCGGTTAGATGCTACTGAATTTGCCTGTCTAAAATGCATCGTCACTTTCAAAGCTGGTAAGCCGATGCAAACCCAGTCTCTTCTACCTCCCCAGGTTTGCCACCTGGCTAATTCAGCCACCTCAGAGTCCAGACTGATGATTGCAAAAAAAGAGGTGATGGTTTTTAAGGGAGCTGATACTCTTGGGCTGGCCCCATTTTCCATGGTGGCGGCCCTACTTGTTCTCCTGCTGGGCCATTCGATTCCAGAGAGGTGCTTTCCCATCTGCATTGCATGTGCTGCTCATCATAGTTTCCCCCATCTTTGCTTCTAGTTCCTACACACAGTGGTTCTGAACTGAGAAGTTTCCGGAATGCTGCTGCCATCGCAGCCCTGCAAGACGAGGCCCAGCTAACCCTCAACAGCTACATCCATACCAGGTGACTCTTGTTTGCCTTGACCGTGTACTTAAGGAAATTGCTTCCATTGTGAATGTGTGAGCAAGCAGTAATCAGCCAGTTCAAACACTGTGGCTAATTATCCTGTTGCCCGCCAGTTAATATACTCTGTGTCCTCACCTATCTCGCAGGGTGGGTGGGAGGAGCAGATCAGATGTGATTATCAAAGTGAAAGCACTGCCAGACCCCTTATGGCTATCCTGGCGAAAAAAAAAATTGATCCATCAAAACATTTGAACGCATTTGTGTGAAAGGACCTCAGTATGGGCAAGAAAAAAAATGAAGGCCAAGGAGTTATGATATATTACTTAATATATCATGGTCATGTCATCCCAGAGAGGCCCCATCTTTAGCCCCATCAGACTGCTGTTTGCCTTGGGGGACTGGTATCTGTTGAGTTATCTTGAGTCAGGCAAGTTATCCATCAGGCAACTCTGGGCAAGCAGAGCCCAGTGGCAGAGGCTGTTCTTGGCTAGTTCTAGAAACTCTCAGCCATTGGGGCTCCAGCAGTGCTCCTCCTGGCCCACCAATGGACATGTCTACCAAGAGGTATAGACTGACTTTCTTTCTTTCTTTCTTTCTTTCTTTCTTTCTTTCTTTCTTTCTTTCTTTCTTTCTTCTTCTTTCTTTCTTTTTCTTCTTTCTTTCTTTCTTTCTTTCTTTCTTTTTCTTCCTTCCTTCCTTCCTTCCTTCCTTCCTTCCTTCCTTCTTTCTTTTTTTCTTTCTTTCTTTCTTTCTTTTTTTAAGATTGTATTTATTTGAGACAGAGAACACAGCAGGGGGAGCAGCAAAGGGAGAGGGAGAAGCAGGCTCCCCACCAAGCAGGGAGCACAACATGGGGCTCCATCCCAGGACTCTGGGATCATGATCTGAGCTGATGGCAGATGTTTCACCAACTGAGCCATTTTCAGGTGAAAAAAAGCAAGGCTTTTAAAGCGTAGTGGAACGCTGCTAGCTTCCTAGGTTAGGATTGCAGTGGATCTGAGGTTAGAATAGAGTTGTTTATTATTGTTAATTCTTAGATTGACCTTGAAAGGAAGTCCATGGAAGCCTGTCTCCATCATTTCAACATCACCCGCAGACTCTGTGCTGGGAGTAATTAAATTGAGTGGGTAGAGGCAGTTAATGCCTTCCTCACCTAAGGGGTGGGATACCCCTTCACTGGGGGTGATACCACTTCTGCTACGAATCTGCTTATTTCTTTAACAAATCCTCTTTTGAAAACTAATGAATGAAACCGTTTCCTGTCTGTGGAATATCACTGAAACTATGTTGAGTGATAGCGCACGTGTACGTGTCTTTCAAATTAAAGTGCTATGGCTTTAAAATTTTAAACCCATGTTAAATTTCAGAATGTATAGTAAGCTCTTCATATTTGTTCAAAATTATAAAATGGAGCAGTATATACTTTGGGTACTCCCTCACCCCCCCCCCACTAAAAATGAACTTGTATATCATGACTAACCTTGGACATTTAGAATCATTGAGGTATGAAGAACATCACACTGAGAAGATTATGATACCCACTTATTGATTCAGTCAAGCCTTGCTGAGTACTCACTTCATGTGAGGCTCCCGGTAAACATTGTGGGACACCAGAAAGAGTGAGACACTCCCCCCTTATCATTGCGTGAAGTAGGCAGAAGTGTTCATTCAATTCATACCAGAGGACAGAGAAAAAGCAAAGTGGAAAGTGGGAGAGATGAATTCTAGGTGGCGAGGGAAAGTCAGGAAAGGCTGGGTAATGGAGGAGACAACCTGTGAGCCGATCCTTGAATGGCAGGACTGCAGGAGGGGAGAAGGATGGTGAGGAGAGCCAGGCAGGGGCTGGTAGAGGCACGATGGAGGTGCCAGAGTCTAGGAAGGGGAGCCTGATAGGGCCGAGCGAGCTTCTTCTAGGGTCACCTGAGAGAGTTAAACCACAGATTAACAAAAAGTCCATTTTAGGAAAATTGGCAAGTATAGTACTTCTCCCCAAGCCTCGAAAAAGGCAATTATTCATTGAAGGAACACATTTGCTATTTCATGATATGAGCTATAGCTATAATTTAAATTTTTAGGGGGGGGAGAGGGGCACAGAGAGGGGGGGAGAGAGAATCTCACGCAGACTCCACACTCCATCCCATGACCCTGAGATTATGACCTGAGCTGAAACCAAGAGTCAGACACTCAACTGACTGAGCCACCCAGGCACCCCTATAAGTAATACCCATACCTGGAGTCGTACATAGGCCAAAACAGCCTATGCCTTATTTCTTAGCTCCTTCAAATCAGAGAACATTCTCCTCTATAGCACTTCCCTGTCTAGAAAAATAAAATGTGAAATTGAAATGAAAAGTCAATGAGCTAATACATTAATTGTTAAAATTGCAAACTCAGCTCTGTAGGCTACTTCTCTAATTGTCTAGGACATAAGGAAAAGGCGAGGGGGAATTGGCATTTCACACAAACTTTATGCTATAATTGAAGATCAAATATACAAATCTGCGACAGACACAAAACACTTATGCCTGAAAAGAAAACTTCCAGTTATTCATGCTAATGGATGAAATCAGGGACATAGATATTCTAAAAAATAATATTGCGTAGTTAGACTCTCTCTCTTTCTCTCTCTCACGCACACATACATTGTTATTGTTTCTAGGTAGTACAGTACTCCGCATGTAACAGACAATTAATTCGTGTTGACTAACCAGCCCCTTCCTAACTAGGAAATGAAAGAAGTGGGTGAGTAGGTGAGTGGATAATCCGCTTTGCAGAAAATCAAGAGTTAATGGTCTATGGATTCTCCTAAATCTATCCTTTTGAAAGTTACCATTTCCCACAGTGGTTCCTCACCATGGGAAACCTCCAGCATGTTGGATGAGTGCTGCACATATGGTGGAGGCTTGCCTCGGCCTTGTGGCCATAGGGTTCTTGCTCCTTGGCCTGACCCTGGGAGGGGAAACAGAGCAGTTGGAGAGAGTAACGTAGAAGGGAGACGTGGTGTCTTGGGATTACATCTCAGTAAACACAGAAGACACAATCAGCAAGGAGGGCAAATGATGGGACTTAGCTATTTTTTAAATGCAGATGAGCTCCAGACCACATCGTTAAATAAGGTCTGGTGGTCCTTGTCAATGGGTGATAATGAAGCTGGGCAGTAGAAGAGCCCAGTGAGGTCCCCAGAGGCCCAGAAAGAGTGATCAGCCGAGTATCCAGTTGAAGAGAGGGACTCCTGGGTGCCCAAAGCTCAGAGACCGCCATGAGAGTTGCTCCCCTGGATTCTATTTGCAGGGTGGTCAGTCAAGCTCAGTGTTCAGCTGCCTTACTCCTACGAAGGAACGTTGATGGCTGTCGTTTCTAGCACCCTGTGGCCAGGGAGGGGTTAAACCTAGCTTGGTCACCAGTAGTTGTCCCTGGAGCTCAGTCCTCCAGGTGGCTTGTTGTCGTGGAGGGAGTCCTCCTTGTAGAATGTGTCGATACCTGATTCCAAACACCTGACTGGGGAAGCGTCAGGGCCGCAGTGAGGAAGTGGCTTACAGGCATCTAAAGGCAGCAGAAAAATTGAACTTGCACATCTGAGCACAGACGTATGTTGGACATCAAGAGAGGAAATTGTTAAGCAATTTCTCACATCTTTAATTATATGCCAATTTCATTGACATGAAAGTTGGATGGCACTACCACCCAACAGAACTTAGTCTTTAATTTGCAGGGTAATAAGGATAGAATTATTCCTGAGAGTGACTAAGTATAATGCCTGAATAATAATTTGGAGAACTGCTTAGAAAAGGAATGCATTTTTTCTGAGGGAACTAGGCTGATGAAGGAGCCTTGAAAATCAGAAAACGTGGTCATTCGCGCTACCTGTATTGTCACCAGCGGGGTTATTTCCTACCCTTTGGCGTATTATCATCTGACCTAGCTTAATACCAGGCTTCTCAAAATTATTATTATTTTTTTTTCTCCAAACAAAGTGCAACCCCCTTGTTGGCTAACCCAGAGACAGTCCGCACGTGATCTTGGCAGCATCACGGATGCTCTGCATGCCCCCCCCCCCCCCCGCTGGTCAGCCTGTGGACCAAGGCCAGCAGCGCCCGCGGGGGGCCTCTGTGGCAGGGGGAGGCGGGGAGCAGAGACCCAGGCAGGACATTATGCGGAGGATGGGGCAAGCACGCGGCAGGAGTGTCCACGGGCCATGGATCTTACCTTGCTCTCCCGCCTTGTCCTCTTCCAGATATCCCACTCAACCCTGTCGCTTTGGAAAACTCCTGTTGCTTTTGCCAGCTTTACGTTCTATTAGTCCGTCAACCATAGAAGAAGTGTTCTTCAAAAAGACCATCGGCAACGTGCCAATTACAAGACTGCTCTCAGATATGTACAAATCCAGTGATATCTAAGCTCCGGAGTCCTCGCTTTGCAGGAGGGGACAGTATCTGATGAACTTCTACCCACGGAGAACAAGCCTCAACTAACAAACCCTTCAGGAAGCATAAATCTGGGAATGTGCAGCCTTTGGGGAGAAAAAAAAGAAAAGCCAATTGACACGACACCATTCCAGTCGCTTTGACCCGCTGCCTCACCCGGGGTAGGGCAGCCCGGAAGGAAGGGAGGCGGCATGGGGCCACCTGGGCAGAGGGAACCCCCTGCTGCCCCGCCCGGGGAGGGGGGACCCCGAATCGGGGGTCCCCGCAGGCCGTGCCACTCTGCCTCTTACCTTGGAAGACCGGGCTGGACTCTCGAAAGCTGAAGCATCGCTAGAACTTTCTTTTTCCCTTTTTAGCATATAAAGTTGGGTAACCAAATATAGCTCTGTGTATAACATCATACGGCAGCCTTCAGAACTATTTTATGTTGGAGAATTTATTTTAAAAAATAATGGTTAGGTTTTAAAATCAAAAGTTTTATCAAAAGTTTTTCTTCTATCGTAATACAACATGAAGTGGCCTTCAGAACTGAGTTAGCAAAAGGAAAGGTAGCTTATGCCGTGAGACTTGCTTTTTCTCTCTCTCTCTTTTCTTTGCCTTTCCTCTTTCTTTTGTTCTCCTTCTCCTTCTTCCCCTCCTCCTCCTCTTCCTCCTCCTTCTTCTCTTCAACACCACAGGCCAGGCAACCTGGTCAAAGGAATTGGTGGACGGAATTGAGATTCTCACCAGGACTTCAGGTTGGATAACATCTCAAAAATAGAAGAGCTTTACTGAAAGAACACAAGGTGAGGGAGGATGGATTAAAGAAAAAAAACAGCAAAACCAAATAAAAAAGTGGAGGTGAAGGATGAGGCACATCGCTGTCCCGTTAACCAAGTGCTGAAACCAAAGGCGCTGGGGGTCCAAACTCGTGTTTCAGCGAGTCACGCCAGAGTAAATGAACAGAGACATGATGCCCCAAGGAACCACAAGGAGATGAAGGCTAAAAGGTTTCTTGACTGATCCATTGCTAACGGCCTGAGACTCTTCAATGCCTTTCAGAAAACTGGTTTCTAGTAAAGCCTTGAATGCGCGCATGCACACACACACACACACACGCACACACACACTCGCGCACACACACACCGTCCTACACTATAAGCTGCTCCTCTGGTATGAATCTATACTTATGGAAATGTAGAAACAAACATTTAAAAAATAGCTGCTGTACTTTTCACATTTTTGATTTATTAGGTACTAGCACTGAGGAAAAATATTCAGCACTTGGACTATCATAGGATGAGTAAAACTTTTCTTGTACAAAGTGAATTAACTGATTTGTGAAGTTAAAAGGTTGTACTCATTGTATTTACAAAGAATAAAAATATATTGGATTTAAAGGAACGCTACCTGAGTTCTTAGCCCCCCCACCCCCGGCTGGCTCTCACCCCCCCAGATACAAGGCGGCGGCGCAGCTGCTGTCAAAACTGACGAGCAGAGCGCTCCAGCCTGAAGAACCGAACCACAAAGGCGATTTCCCTTTTTTTTTTTTTTTACAGTGAATCCCATTTGTAAAATGAATAAAGAAATAAAACATAAGATTCCGTTCTCTGCAGCTCTCCAATGTAATTGCATCTGTTAGAAAAATTGCTGTGTGGAGAAGAAAGACGCCGATTAACGGAGTCTTCATTCACTCACTCCTCTAACCCTCTTGCCAGCGTTTCAGTCCTGACCAGGAACTGGAAATCACTTAGTGATGGAAAAGATAAAGGGTGGCGATCTGTACGGGTGAGTAAGATGTGGAAGGAGCAGTAAAAGTGTGTTCAGAGGTGCCCAGCCAACCTCGGCGCACTTGCCCCACTGCCCGAGGCCAGTGGTGGGGGTCACAGGTGCCTGAGGTCAGTGGTGGGGATCACAGGTGCCCGAGGCCAGGGGCACCGTGGGCCCCCCCTGGGCAGCGGCTCTGGCAAGGCTGGAGCACAGGTACTTGAACCCGTGGCTAACATCGGCCTTAGACAGTGCACACGTGTGGAAGTTCAACCAGCCGGGCACTCCTCTACTAAATCCGCAGGGAGGAGAGGTGGGTATTTTTGTAAAGATTTGATTTATTCATGAGAGACCCAGAGAGAGGCAGAGACACAGGCAGAGGGAGAAGCAGGCTCCCTGCAGGGAGCCCGATGCGAGACTCGATCCCAGGACCCCGGGGGTCACACCCCGGGCCGAAGGCAGATGCCCAACCCCCGACCCACCCAGGCATCCCGAGAAATGGGTATTAAAGAAAAGCAAGGTACTCAAAGACGAGTGCATGGACATTCCTTGCAACACTCTTCATGGTTGACAGTGAAAAACGTCCCCCAACGGAGAGTCGGTACGTCGCGGTGTAGACAGCATTCTGTGTGAGGGGAGGAGTTAAAGCGAGTGGCCTAGAGCCCGTGTGTTCAATGATGGTCTGCGTTGTGCAGGTGGGTACCAAAGGATGCACACGGCTTGGGGTTCACGCGAGGTCGTACAACCCGCAGAGCACCGCCAGTGGTGGTGTGTTTGTAGATGTACAAATACAGTGCAAATATTTAAAATAAACACAAGGGGACCCCTGGGTGGCTCAGCGGTTTGGCGCCTGCCTTCAGCCCAGGGCGCGATCCTGGAGTCCGGGGATCGAGTCCCACGTCAGGCTCCCTGCATGGAGCCTGCTTCTCCCTCTGCCTGTGTCTCTGCCTTTCTCTGTGTGTCTCTCATGAATAAATAAATAAAATATTTTTTAAAAAATAAAGAAAACACAAGGAGGATAAGCACGAACTGCGTGACAGTGGTTTACCTTTGTGAATGCATGGCATTGGGGAAAGGTGGCCAAGGAAATCCTAAAATGTCTCTGAAATGACTTATTTCGTGAGACAAAAGAGGATCGGAAACACAGAGGAGACCAGTGACAAGATCTGGTGAAGGCGAGCCACAAGCCTCGGCCCCCCCACCCCGCCCCCCCAACAGCACACTTGTGATTCCCTGCTCCGGCTCTGCGGACCCTGTGGGGGGGTCCGGGCCTGGCTCCAGGCGGGAGTTTGGGCTCCAGGTGCTCCTGCGCTTCCTCACTCTGGGCCGGCGGGGTGCACACGTGCAAGGGGCTCAGCAAGCACATGACACCGCTGCTCATGTCACATTCGGTCAAAGCCGGACACATGTGGCCGAACCCAACCTCCCGTGGAGGATGGGGATGGAAGGGTAGCCCTGACCCTACGTATAAAATCTGGTGCAATCATATGACCTATTTTGATCCATTGAAAATATGCTCAGGACTGTTAAAAGGGGGCAGGTCTCCCGCGACACGCCACCCCATAGATGCCCGCCGGGACCGCCTCCGTTTTGGGCACCTCTGCCATTGGACAGGTGCCTCGAAGCTGGCTTTCAACATGTGAAAAAGCCCAGAATTGAAAACTCCAAAGCACTCTCTTCTGGGATTTGGGGATCTCTGCTGGATGCAACTTGGTGCTTCGAGAACTTCGGTGCTTGCGTGGATTTAAAGGCGGGCATCCTCTGTGGCGGGTGTTGGGCGCAGTGGATGTGCCACAGTAGTGTTTGAATATACAAATTCGGGTTACATCATTGCAGCACATGCGATTTGAATGTACAGACAAGAGAAGGTGGGCCTAGCCGAGTGGTTACTGCAGCCAAGAAGCAGCTGTTGGTGCTCTTTTGACAGTTTTTCTAAATCTGAGAAGGTTGCTTTTCAAAAGTATTAATTGCACACTGTGACAATAGGTGAGGACCCCTTGCGTTTGAGACATTTTTAGTTGTCCTTTGATGTCAGGGAAGAGAAAGAACAGGACGTGAGTTCAAGAGCTAGATTAAGGCTCCCAAATTATTTCTCTCCTAGTTTAGGGTTTCTACTCTGATTTAGGAGCCCAAGAACTGAACCCCTTGACCAGAGATGTGCCCTGTGGTTGCTGTCCTTAATCCATATAAAGATGGAAACCCTCTTCTTTTCTGCAAATTATTTATTGTGTGTGCGGCTCTCTCTTCTGGTGGTACATAAGGCTCCACTTCATTCTTTTTAACATCTGCCTACTATTCCGTTTTATGGAATTTCATTCCAATTTATAGATTAACTGTAGTTTATCCAACTAGTTCCTTTCTTTTTTTTTTTTTTAAGGTTTTATTTATTTATTCATGAGAGACAGAGAGAGAGGCAGAGACACAGGCAGAGGGAGAAGAAGCCTCCATGCAGGGAGCCCCACGTGGGCCTCGATCCCAGAACCCTGGGGTCACTCCCGGAGCCAAAGGCAGATGCTCAACTGCTGAGCCACCCAGGCGTCCCTATCCAACTAGTTCCTTACTGACAGACTTTAAGTTGCTCACTGGTTTTCACTGTAATAAACTGCAAAGAACCATCTTTCCATGTATACCTCCATGGACTTGGGATATTTCTTTTTTTTTTTTTTTTTAAGATTTTATTTATTTGAGAGACAGAGATAGTGAGAGAGAGCACGAGCAGGAAGGAAAGGGAGAAGCAGGCTCCTCACTGAGCAGGGAGCCTGACCCAGTACTTGATCCCAGGACCCCGAGATCATGACCCTTGCCCAAGGCAGACGCCCAACCAACTGAGCCACCCGGACGCCCTGGACGTGGGGTATTTCTGTAGGATACATTCTTAGAAGTGGCATTTCTGGGTCAAAGATGATATGCATTTTTAATTTTGAGACATACAACCAAATGGCTCTCCAAAGGGTTGTATCAATTTGCACTCCTGCCAAGAGGGCATGAGAGGGCCCATTTCATTGCTCAGAATTTAAAAGTGCTTAATCAGACACAGGCTTGATGAACACTTCAGAAACTGTTAGAAAAATACAGAGAATGGCTGTGTTTCTGTTATGACCAAGCCTCTACTACGCTGCTGACCGGGCTGGCTGAGTGGGCCTCACCCTGTGCCCACGGTACAGCTTGGTTCCCCCCATGTTGCAGCTCAGGCCTCTTCTGTGAACTTTCCAGGGTACCCCCGTCACAAGGAAGGTTAAGACAAAGTACATAAATACTAATTTTTTCTTTCTTTTTTTTTTTTTTTGATAAATGATCATGTAGAAGCAGCTTGGCAGACCCTTTCTGCTGCTCAGATGCAGCTCTCGGAATCTCAAGCCACTCATTTTACAATAACATTTTTTATAATCACTTAGAAAAATTGAAGAATAACTCTCTTTGATTAACTCCAGTGCCTTTACCACAGATGACGAATGGTTTATTGTCTTTAGTCTGTATGTTAAGATCAAATTTTTTAGATTTGTGAAGCCTATTTGGGAACATGACGTGGCTTTTTTGCTCTGACTGTTGCTGACCTGTGGGGAGACCCGTAGGGAGGGTCACCAGAGCTTCCGCCACCGCTGAGCGGGGCTCACCAGCAGCGTGCAGAGGCCAGGCTCCCGAGCAGGGTAACCAGGGTGTTGCCACACGGCATGACCAGCTTCCTGACAGCGCCCCTGTTGCAATGCTCTGCTGGGAACTGGGGGGCAGGGCGATGCTCTGAGGCGGCCGAGCTCCTAGGTTTGAGCCTCAGGAGGGCCAAGTGGCCTTACTCTGTCTCCGTCCTGGAATCTCTAGTGTCTTTCTTTCGTTTTCTTTTTTAAGATTTTATTTATTTATTCATGAGAGACAGAGGGAGAGAGAGGCAGAGACACAGGCAGAGGGAGAAGCAGGCTCCTTGCAGGGAGCTTGACGTGGGACTCGATCCCAGGTCTCCAGGGATCCTGGGCTGAAGGCAGATGCTTAACCTCTGAGCGTCCCAGACGTCCCTCTAGCGTCTGTTCAATTAGTGTGTCCAGGGCTGTGAGCAAGGCTTGCCGGAGGCTGGAGAGCGGCCTCGAGCAACCGTCCCAGCGAGTGTCCCCAGGGCATCGTGTCCCCCTGGCCCGGCGCCGAGCCCCGTGCAAGGAGCACCGATAGGACAAGGATGCTGGGCTTGCGGGGTGAACGGCGTGATGTGGGGCGAGTCCGTTAGCCTCCACATCCATGCAGGGCGCGCCGGGCTCTGGATCCCGCGGCTGTCCTTGTCGCTCTCAGGTGGCCGCAGGTGCCCTCCTGGGCGGCGGGTGGATTCCCCACACGCTCCAGCCCGACGGCGGCCCCAGGCCCCTCGTGGAAACACCTTGGGGCCCCATCGGGGCTGCTCAGACTCCCGAGGGGGGCTCTCACAGCTGCCAGGGCCCAGCCTTGTCCCGGGCTCGATGACAGCGGTGGCTCTGGGCCCCAGCCCGGCCTCCGGCTCTGGTGCGAGGCCAGGGATATCAACCCTGCGTCCTGGGACTTGCGGTGGGGGGGCCCAGCTCCAGGACCGTCTGTGCCCCGGATCTGCAGCCCCGGCTCCTCTCCCACTCCTCGCTGATGACCTTGAGGAAAGTTAATTCTTTCCCCCCTTTCCCTGCTCGGGCCTGTCACCGAACTCACCAGCTGATTGTGGCGCTTGTGATTGAGAAGCTCTTCTGACCGCTTCCCTTGCCCCAGAAATTAACGTGATCGTCAAGGCTTGTAATTTCACTCCCCAGGGCTATCAATCAAGGGGCTGCGACTGGGAGTTAAGAGTCCTTCTGGAATTGGCAGCAGCCCGTGATGCAGAGCACAGCGGCCAGGGGCCGGGGGAGGCTGCGGGGGGGTGGGGGCTGGTGGGCAGGGAGGGCCGTGCCCCCCAACAGACTCCTCAAGCTCTTCTGGCCTGCTCCCCCGGGGCCACCGAGCCCCCCGCTCCGTGCGCCCCAGATGTCCAAAGGAGGAAGGCAGCTCTTGCCAACGGCCCTTCAGGCCACGCTGGGGGCCTCTGGGGTGGGGCTGGGGGAGGAGGAGGGAGCAGCGGCTTCTCTAGATCCTGGCAGCTCGGAGTCCAGTCGGGCAAGGGCAGTGTGTGCAGCCATCGGTTCAGGAGGGGCGCTGAGGCTGTCGGGCCCAAGGGAGCAGCGCCCCTCCTCAGCCCTTCTTTCGGGGATACTTTGCAACCTGGAGCAGCAACCAGGCCCGGAGCCGTGCACACCCTGTGCCCCCCTCCCCAGCCCAGAGAGCCCCGGGCTCCCCTCACCCCCACCTGCAGGGAGCTTTGCTCAGAGTGGCCCTGGACACAGCAGAGGTCCCCACCGCCGGGGGTCGGCCTGGCTGATTCGGCCTCGAGCGCACACACTGCCTCGTGGGTTATCTCACACGTGCACGGTGGGCGGATTGTGGACCAGAGGCCGTGCGGGAGTTATGTTTTTTATTTTATTTTTGAATATTTTATTTATTTACTTGAGAGAGACTGAGAGCACAGGTGGGGAGCAGCAGGCAGAGGGAGAAGCAGGCTCCCACTGAGCAGGAGCCTGACGTGGGGCTCGACCTGGGATCATGACCTGAGCCGAAGGCAGATGCTCAACCAACTGAGCCACGCAGGTGTCCTGTTATTTTTATTATTTTATTTTATTTTATTTTATTTTATTATTTTATTTTATTTTATTATTTTATTTTATTTTATTTTATATTTTATTTTAAGAGATTTTATTTATTCATGAGAGATACAGAGAGAGAGAGGCAGAGACACAGGCAGAGGGAGAAGCAGGCTCCATGCAGGGATCCTGACTCGGGACTCGATCCCGGGTCTCCAGGATCACGCCCTGAGCCAAAGGCAGGCACTCAACAGCTGAGCCACTCAGGCATCCCTATTTTTATTTTATTTCATTTTTTATTTTATTTTATTTCATTTTTAAAGATTTTATTTATTTATTTATTTATACGTGAGAGACACACACACACACAGAGGCAAAGACACGGCAGAGGGAGAAGCAGGCTCCATGCAGGGAGCCCCACGTGGGACTCGATCCCGGGTCTCCAGGATCACAACCTGGGCCAAAGGTGGCACTAAACCGCTGAGCCACCTAGGGATCCCCCCTATTTATTTTAAATAAAACATTATGACAGCATCAAACATGCCTCTCTTTTATTAGATAATAATATAGAAAAATCTGGACGGGGAAAAAATCATCTATAATTCCATCTCCCTCACACGATTATTTCCACATTTGCCTATTTTTTTCTGGTTCCTACCCATGTACCTGCACATTTGAATCATCGCGAAAATGATTTAATATGTTGTTTGCATACCTTTCTGAGCATTTCACCCTTGCCTTTGTCTGGCTGAGATACCCATTTGGCTGAGAGAAATACTGGGATTTGCTATAAAAGGAATGCAAGGCGGGGAGGGGGAGGCAGAGGAGGGTTGTGCTCCGGGTGTGAAATATAGGTTTAAACAATAATATAATAACGTTACAAACCAGGCTCATTATTTTGAGTTTTCCAAATCTCTCATTGTCTCCGCAACCCCCTCTTCCCCACCCCCACCCCCGCCCCGAGAGAGAGCCGGTGAGAGAGCAGGTGCAGGGCGGGAGGGGCAGGGGGAGGGGGAGAGACTCCTAAGCATCCTGCACGCCCAGCAGACCCGGATGTGGGGCTCGATCTCACGACCCTGAGATCACGACCTGAGCGGAGACCAAGGTTGGCCGCCTAACCGCGTAGAGAGAGGTGCTGCCTCGGCGGGGACAGTGACGCCCCGAGGTTGGCCGCTCTATGGCGGAGGCCGAGGGAGGGAAGCAAAGGCTCCTTCCGTCCTACTCCTTGAGTGTGATGGGAGGGGACCCGGCGGGCGGAACCCCCAGGCCCGCGGCTGCGACCCATTCCACGCCTGACGTGGTGCAGCGGGGACATGGAGAAGTCAGGATGACTCCCAGGGAAGAGGGAGCTCACTGCTCCCGCAGCCCTCGGTGCTCCTGGTACCCCACAATGCTCCTTATATCCCACAGTGCTCCCAGTACCCCACGATGCTCCTGGTACCCCCACAGTGCTCCCAGTACCCCCGCGATGCTCCTGGTACCCCCTCGGTGCTCCCGGTACCCCCATAGTGCTCCCGGTACCTCACGGTGCTCCTGATACTCCACAGTGCTCCCAGTACCCCCATGGTGTTCCTGGTACCCCACGGTGCTCCTGGCAGCCCACGGTGCTCCAGGGGTGGCCAGAGCAACCTGGCCACCACTGTGGAAAGAGAAGCGAGGTCCTAAGGTTTCGATTTCTCTCAGGTGTCCCGTTAGGGGGAGGCTGACCCAAGAACGAGGCCCCAGCCACGCCAGCAGGCGAGGGCACCGACCGGCCAGCCGAGGCGGCGGGGCGGGGGGGGGGGGTGTCCCTGGGCCCGGGGGGTGTGGGGCTCGCGGCTGGGGTCCCGGAGCCGGCAGGCGGCCCAGGCCCGGCGCCCACACCGCGATGGGCAGCTGCTGCCACGCTTGGTGCATGTACCTCGGGGGGCGACCCCCCAGAGACCCTCCTGGAGACCCCCCCAGAGACCACTGTGCTGAGGACCCCGGTTGTCCCAACCCCTGGGAGCAGTTTCTGCTATACCAGCCCCGTTACCTGGGCCGACGCCTGCCCGGGGAGAAAAGCAGGGAGAAGGGGCCACGCTCAGGGAGGCCGCCACCTACCCAGGGGGGCTGTTTAATCATCCCCACGAGGCAAGATGCAAAATTAACTTTTATCTCTAAGCAGCAAGGCTGAGTTTGCGAAGACCAGGCCAACTGTAGATAAAGCGCGGCTACGGCGTCCGCCTGCAGCTTCGAGGCGCCGGCGGGGGTTCCATGCGGGCTCCAGGGGCTGGGGGTGAACACACCCCTCCAAACTCCTGTCCAACTCTGGCCTCCTAGTGCCACCATCCAAAATAAGACTTTTGGGATCCCTGGGTGGCGCAGCGGTTTGGCGCCTGCCTTTGGCCCAGGGTGCGATCCTGGACACCCAGGATCGAGTCCCACGTCAGGCTCCCGGTGCATGGAGCCTGCTTCTCCCTCTGCCTATGTCTCTGCCTCTCTCTCTCTCTCTGTGACTATCATAAATAAAAAAAAAAAAATTAAAATCAAAATAAGACTTTTGACTGGGGCGAGGGAGTGAGAGGCCATAACCCCAGGGGTTATGATATTCATCATTCACTCATTCATTCATTCATTCATTCATTCGTTTCTCCAGCCAGCAAGGCTCATCTCGGGGCTACGGTCCGCCGGGCCCGAGGTCCACGGTCAGGGCGCAGCGAGGAGCGGCCAAGCCCCAAGGAGCCCGCTCGCGCTCCAGCAAGGGAGACAGATACACAAAGAATCGGGCCCAGTGACGAAGGCCATCGTAAAGGGAGACAGGGCCACTGTGCCAAAAGGTCACGAGAGCCGAACAATCTTCTCTCTTCCAGGTGCCGGCCACAGCGTGTGCGAATGCCTGGCATTTTGGGGTCGAAGCTTCAGAGGCTGGAGGAGGAGTTGGCAGGGGCTGCGGGTGGGTAGGTATGTTGGAAACAAGCCTGGAGTCGGGTTCCGGACGGTGTAGACACGTCTCTTCAGGGATCACTTTCTGTCTCGAGTTGTTAGGTCCACATGCGTTCGGTCCCGTACTAGATGGAGGCGCCCATTTCCCTGTGCTGGACTCCCAAAGTGGGGCGTCCGTGGACGAGAGAGCTGGGTGTGTGGCTGAGGGGTGTGCGGGGTCACCTGCACTGCGGGGACAGGTTCTGCTGGTCCACTTGACAGGTGTGATTCCAAAACAAAGAGGGCCCGAGGACCGTCTCTAATAGCAGCCGTAAGCTTCTGGGGTCACTTTGAACCCCTCCCAGAGTTGCTGACACCTGGGCTTTCCACCAAACCCTTCTGCGTGGCCCAGTATTTCACGTGCTCGTGGATCCCTTCCTGCTGCACTGGCCCAAAGCTCTTCACCTTATCTTTCTTTCTTTCTTTCTTTCTTATTTATTTATTTATTTATTTATTTATTTATTTATTTATTTATTTATTTATTTATTATTTTAAAGAGAAAGAGAGAGAATCACCAGCAGACTCCCCACTGAGACAGCCAAAGACATTCACTTACGTCTTCAGATATACTTCTAGAACTCTGGCTCAAAAAGACCCCCCTGGGGACGCCTGGGTGGCTCAGTGGTTGACCGTCCACCTCTGGCTCAGGGTGTGATCCCGGGGTCCCAGGATCGAGTCCCACATCGGGCTCCTGCGTGGAGCCTGTTTCTTCCCACTGCCTACGTCTCTGCCTCTCTCTCTGTGTCTCTCATGAATAAGTAAAATCTTAAAAAAACAAACAAACAAACAAATCATACACAACCCTGAAACAGAGCCAGACCTTTATGCATGGTGATGCTCATCATACTGTTCTTTATAATACTGAAAATAATACAAATATCCAATAATAGAAAAGGTAGCACAAATACATCTTGCATGCCCTCCACATTTATTGTTGTCCCTGCAAAATTATGTGGATGTATTGGTGTAGGAAATTTGCAGACGAAAAATGGTGTGATTATGGGTAAAGCTTTTTTTATATTCTGAGCAGGTGGTTTTATTATTTTTAATAGCTTGATGTATTTCTTATATTTATATCTGTATTCGTTTTTGCATTATTTATATTTATTTTTTAAAGATTTTATTATTTATTTATTTATTTATTTGAGAGAGAGAGAGAGAGAGAGAGAGCAAGAGAGAGTGTAAGCAGGGGGCAGAGGGAGAAGCAGACTCCCCAGAGAGCAGGGAGCTGGACGTGGGGCTCCGTCCCAGGACCCCAGGACCTGGGCTGAAGGCAGATACTTAACCAACTGAGCCACCCCGGCACGCCTATATTTTTTTTTTTAATTTTTTTTTTATTTATTTATGATAGTCACAGAGAGAGAGAGAGAGAGAGGCAGAGACACAGGCAGAGGGAGAAGCAGGCTCCATGTACCGGGAGCCTGACGTGGGATTCGATCCCGGGTCTCCAGGATCGCGCCCTGGGCCAAAGGCAGGCGCCAAACCGCTGCGCCACCCAGGGATCCCCCTATATTTATTTTCATAGTTAACAAATTCATTTAAAATTTCCAAAGCTAGAAGAATGGCTCAGCCAGTGAAGCATCCTACTCTAGACGGCGGCTCGGGTCATGATCTCATGGTCATGAGATCGAGCCCTGTCCGTGGGCTCCGCACTCAGTGGAGAATCTGCTTGAGAGTCTCCTTCTCTCTCCCTCTCCCTCTCCCCCTACTCTTGCACCCTCTCTCTCTCTTTGTAAAATAAATAAATACATCTTTTAAAAAGATTTTATTTGTTTATTCATAAGAGACACAGAGAGAGAGGCAGAGACACAGGCAGAGGGAGAAGCAGGCTCCCCGTGGGGAGCCTGGTGCAGGACCCCAGGATCACACCCTGAGCCGAAGGCAAACGCTCAACCCCTGAGCCACCCAGGTATCCCATTGAATCTTAAAAAAAAAAAAAATTTCCAAGCCCGGAGCACTGGGTGCCTTAGTCCTGGTTGGGGGGAGCCGGGTGCTGGAGGGCCCGTGGCACAGGTGCAGGTGATAAGGAGGTGCCTGCCTTCTCAGGAAGTCAGGCTGGTTGTGCGAAGTCTCCCGGCCAGTGTGTCATCGATGCCTGCGGGAGACACAAGGGCAGGCAGCTGAAGTGGGGGATCCCTGAGAGGTGTACGTGCTGAGCGGAGCCACAGCGGGAGCCCTGCCCCATGGGGGGCCCCCGACCCCACAGGGAGGCCCAGGCGTCGAAGGGCCCGACAGGCCCCGCAGTTGGCTGGCCCCAGACACCTGCTGTCCCCGGTTCTCCAGCTGCGTGTTCAGTCCACATAAGAGGCCAGGGCCCCGGGGACGCCTGGGGGGCTCAGCGGTTGAGCGTCTGCCCTTGGCTCAGGTTGTGACCCCGGGGTCCTGGGATCGAGTCCCACGTCGGGCTCCCTGCATGGAGCCTGCTTCTCCCTCTGCCTGCGTCTCTGCCTCTCTCTCTGTGTCTCTCATGAATAAATAAATAAAATCTTAAAAAAGAGAGAGAGAGAGAGAGAGGCCAGGGTCCTGGCCAAGTGCAGCTGCGGCGCACAGGGCCTCTGCTGGGAGCTCAGAGCTTCTGGGGCCCTGGCTCAGGGGAGGGCCGGCCCCGCGGGCTCCCCCCAGCCGTGCGCCCCCCCCCTCCGTGTGCGAGCGTGTGTCCAGGGACAGCGTGGTCCGCGGTGTCGCATTTCTGCCCAGGTGGGGCTCCTCAGCCAGTTCTTAGAAATCATGACAACTTCCTCCAAGAACTATGGTTTGTTTGTTCTTTTTAAACAAATCACCGATACAGGCAACAGCGTAGCTCAATCTTAAAACACGTTGAGTGAAGGAATCTAGACAAAGAAAAGACCTGGGGTGGGGGGCAGGTGGAGGGGGGTGCGGGGAAAGGCCTGGGTGGCTCAGTCGGTTGAACGCCCGACTGTTGGGTTTCGGCCCAGGTCGGGACCTCGGGGTCCTGGGGTCGAGCCCCACGTTGGGCTCTGGGCTCAGTAGGGAGTCTACTTGAGGATTCTCTCTCTCTCTCTCTCTCTCTCTCTCTCTCTCTGTCTCTCTCTCTCATAAATGAATAAATGTGGGTTTTTTTTTTAAGGTACCTACTGGCCCGAGGGCACAGAGCTGGGATTTGAACCCCAGCGTGGCTGACCTGGAAGCTTATCCTCTTTCTAGGGCTCCCCGGCCGTGCCTCCTGGCTTCTGGCCTGGGCTCTGGGTCTGCGGATAGGGGAGGGCCGCGCACTAGCCCCTTCCTGTGCCTGAATCATGAGAGCCTTGGGCTGGATTGCTTCTGAGGTTCCCGATAGTTCTAACATCCTCTGGCTCTGGACGTCTCTTTCTTTTAGAAAATTCACTTTTTTTTTTTTTTGAATAGTTGATAGTCATACGATACACAATTCAAAAAGTCCCAAAGGGTATACATGTCACCGACCCGAGAGACTAAAGAGACGTGAGCACCAAATGCCACCAGTGGTCTGCAGGACTGGATCCGGGCACAGAAAAAGGATGTGAGTGGAAAAGCCGGTGGAAGCCAAAGCTTGGAGTTTAGTGCATAGTGATGTACGACGCTGGGTGCTCAGTGTGGCCCCAAATACCGCGGTCACGTAAGGTGTCCACGTGAGGGGCAACTGGGGGAGGCTCTTTGTATCATCTTTACAACTTTTCAGTAAATCTAAATTATTTCCAAATAGAAGTTTTTTTGTTTTGTTTTGTGTTGAGTATATAGTGAAACGTTGTCCCCTCGCCCCTGTCCTTGGGCCACCCAGCCCGTCCCCCGACCGCAACCGACATCGCCTGTTTCTGACGGGATCCTTCAGGGATGTTCAGAGAACGTCAGAGCCGGGGTCCATATTGTAGAAGGGTCATTTCTCATAACAGAAAGTGTGTCTGTGAGACAAATTCCTCAAAGTGGGGTTCCTGGGCTTATCGTTTGGTTACTGCCGTGGGCCTTCCACGCAAGTTGGCCCGATTTATCCTCCCCCCCCCACCCAACGGGTAGCAGGGCCTGCGTTTGGCCAAGAGACCCGGTCACCTCAGTGCGAGTGAGACCGCCAACTGCCGGGAGGCTCATGAACAGACCTTTCTAGAATGTCACAGAACGTGGGTCCGTCCGAAGCACGCAGCCGAGGCGAGCGGGGCGGCCGCGGGGAGCGAGGGCCGGGGGGTTAGCGTTCCTCACGTCAATCCTCACGTCAGTCACTGCCGTCCTCGGGACAAGACGTTCACAGAAGGCCATTGTCTCGGCTCCACAGCACACAAAGGGTCAAGCCTCACAAATTTGCTCATGGTGGGGGGGAGAAAAAACCCCGCAGGTCAAAATGTTCAGATTACAGGTCCAGGAAAATCCCTTTACAGAAAGAAGACAGCAAATCCCCAGTGCAGTCGAAAGGACAAAACTCTCTTCACCTCCGAGATTCTCCAGTGAATAAACCGGTTAAACATGGTTTGGATTTACTGCGCATGAAAACAACTGGATTAAGGTATAATCTAGCTAGAAAGGAGAGGAAATGTACCGAGAGAGCTAAGGAGTGACACAGCTGCCGGGTTGGTGCGTGCCAAGCGGGGGGGGACGTTCCAGTTTTATAACCAACTTCTTTCTCTTAAACGGTTAACTTTCCTTTAGATCAAGATAGCGAGTCTCTGCTTGCACTGGCCTCTGTGGCAGCGACGACACCGGTATCAGGGCAACTGCGGGAGCACTAGGTGCATCGATGGCCAGGCCTACCCGCCAGCAGCCTGGGAGATCCACATCGCGGGGGGCATCACCCGGGCACGGGTTCCAGGACGAGGAAGACCTGGCTTTGGGTGCCAGTTTCACCTTCTACTGGCTGTGTCACCTGGGACAACTTACATCGTCGCAGCATTTCTCTAGGGATCATGAGGACATTAAGCACCCGATAGGCTGCTTTGAGGATTAAATGAGATGATACATTCGAAAGCCCAGGCTGAAACCTCAGCACGCAACAGATGGATGTTTATAAAAGCATAAAATAAAACACACCGTACAAAGAAAAGGAATTCGTTTAATACATTTATTATTAAAGTGTTTTTGATTTTTTGAGACCGTGCGAGTGCACGTGGGCACACACTCACACCCCCCCGCCCCATGTGAGTGGTGGGAGGGGCAGGAGAGAATCTCTAGCCGACTCCCCGCTGAGTGCGGAGCCTGATGTGGGGCTCGATCTCACAACCCCGAGATCGTGATCTGGGTCGAAACCAAGAGTCGGGCACTTAACTGACCGAGCCACGCAGGCATCCCATTAAAGTGTTTTTTAAAACTTGTGATAAGGGGATCCCTGGGTGGCTCAGCGGTTTAGTGCCTGCTTTCAGTCCAGGGCGTGATCGTGGAGTCCCAGGATCGAGTCCCACATCGGGCTCCCAGCATGGAGCCTGCTTCTCCCTCTGCCTCTCTCTCAGTCTGTGTCTCTCATGAATAAATAAAATATTTTAAAAAAAATAAAACTTGTGATAAAATAATATGTGGGCCTTCTCTTTAACACACTAAACAAGATTCGGGGGCAGGTCTAAAAACTACAGTCACTTTCAAGTAGTGATCGGTGTACTTCAAGATCTGCAACGACAAATGTGATCTACAGACTTGTATTTATTTATTTATTTTTATTTTTATTTTATTTTATTTTATTTATTTTATTTTATTATTTTATTTTTTCAGACTTGTATTTAAAGGTGCTGAGTCACAAGTTCTGCTTATCCTACTGCTATGGTTTGCTCCTATATTCGTAATGGGAGAAACGCCAAATCCCAGTTGGAAAATACTACGTACAGAGGTGCAACCTTTTTTCCCCACCCAAATTCAGACTCCAGATTAAACAATATCACCTCCTCTGGCCTCCGGACTGCTGATGAAAAGCATCTAAAAATTGTCAAGCCAGCATTCCTTTTACTCTTCCACGCTGGCTGATTTTCTGTTGGTCTGTGATTTTCTGCAATTAGAAAATGATATGCCCATGTGTGGTTTTGAATTTGTCCTGCTGGCTACCTTCTCAGCTCCCTGGACCTGTGGTTTGGTATCTTTAATTTTAGAAGGTTCTCAGCCATTACTGCGTATTTCTTTTTGCTCTGTTCTCTTTGCCTTCTGGTATTTCCAGTTATACCTTTGGGAAGGATCCCACAGTGTTGGGGAGTTCTGGGCTTTTTTTTTTTTTTTTTTTTTGCATTTCAGTTTGGGATGACCTATCAGATGCATGGGTTCTTCCTAAACTATCTCAAACCTGCTCATGGACCCCTGGAAGGCATTCTTCATTTCTATTACAGTCACTCTGATTTTTATAGCACATCCTTTTGTTGTTGTTGTTTTTTCCCATTTGTTTTTATTGAAGTTTGATTTGCTAACATATAGTATAACACCCAGGGCTCATCCCATCAAGTAGCATATCCTTTTGATGAAGGGTTTCCATTTCTGATATTACCCTTCTGTTCTTGCATGTTGTCTTTTTCTAATAAAGCCTTTAACATATTATATAGTTATTTTAAATGTAATTATTTTAAATTCCCTGCCTGAAAATGCCGAAATCTATGTCACATGTGACTCTGGTTCTGATAATTGCTTTATCTCTCTGGACTTTTTGCCTTTTGGCACGCCTTGCAGATTTTTGTGGAAAGCCAGGCATGTTGCATTGGATAACAGAAGGTGAGGTAAACAGGCCCCTGTGGAGACTTACGGAAATCGGATAGGGAGTGGATGTGTTTGGTATTTGCTGTAGTTATAGGTACCAGAGGCTTCAAATTCCTTTAGGTCTGCTTTTGTCTCTCTCTCAACTTTGGGTTTCTCTCATTACTCCTCCTCAGTCTTAGAGCTTTCAGCTGTAATCCCCTGTGACTATGCTGGAGCCCTGGGGGTGTGGCGGGCAAGTAGGGGGAACGTGTGCATTCCATTAGGTCCATTCCGGGTTTCAGGGGGGCCTGTGACCTTCACAAGTGTTTCCAAAGTGCTAGATAGAGCCTTGGCCCTCTGCCCGCTTCCTCCCTTCTCTTCCTGCAGCATTCCCAATCTTGTTTCCTTGAAGTCTTGACAATCTTGTTATGTGCAGTTTCCCCCCGTTAGGTGAGACAGGAAGGCTTAGAGGGGCTGGTGTGCAAAGAAGGCCCTTCCTCCAACTGGAATTCTGGCTCTGGCAAAGTCGGCCTTTGTAACAAAGAAGGTTCTGGGTGTGCTTCACCGTGATTATTCATCTTGTCTCCCTTGCCAGAGCTGTAAGGTCTTCCCTGAGCTGTACTGTGGGAACCTGGTGGGGTTCCTGGAGGTAGGCCCAGGAACACATGCAGCCCCCCAGAACTGCAGTCTCCGGGAGCTTCTCACTCTCATGCGAGGCCACGCTCAACTTCAGTGTAAGTGTTCCTACCAGCTCATGACTCCAGAAGTTCCTGCTCCATGTAAGCAGATTTTAACGGTCAATTCTAGATGAGCCTCTCTCTCTAGATTTAAGGGTGATGGTTTGCCCTGCAACCTCAATTCAGATGGGCGGGTCTAAGAAAAGACACCGATTTTTGAGTTTGTCCAGTTTTTTTTTTTTTTTTTTTTTTTTTTTGGAGAGATTAGAGCACACATGGACATGGGCAGGGGGAGGGAGGCCTGTGGGCAGAGACAAAGGGGGAGAGATAATCTCACACAGGCTCTATGCCCAGTGCAGGGCTTGATCTCAACACCCTGGGCTCTTTTTTTTTTTTAAGATTTTTATTTATTTATTCATAGAGACAGAAAGGCAGAGACACAGGCAGAGGGAGAAGCAAGCTCCACGCGGGGAGCCTGATGTGGGACTCGATCCAGGGTCTCCAGGATCACACCCCGGGCTGCAGGCGGCGCTAAACCGCTGCGCCACGGGGGCTGCCCAACACCCTGGGATCTTGACCTGAGCTGAAATCAAGAGTCGGATGTGACTGAGCTGCCCAGGCGTCCCTGTCCAGCTTTATCTTGTAAGGGTGAGGGTGCTAGCTTCCAAGCTCTTTACATGTCAGAGTTAAAACTGCAAGTCCCCTTTATCTTGAATAGCTATTTCCTTGCCTCCATCTGAACTCCCAGATCCCTTCTTGTCCTCACAGAGGTCACACTTTCTCTTGGGCTAGACTATCAGTGCGTCTTTTCATGACGACGTCCTAAGAGGGCTGAGTTTCTTGAGAAAAGGGGCCATGATTAACCTCGTGTCTGTTAACCCTTTGCACATATGAAATGCTTAGTGTTGATTTTATCAGATTGCTTCCATGTGCGGCCTCCATTCCAAGGACTTTGTGCTGTTAAATGAATTATCCTAGTCTCTGAATCAAGGTCTTGTTTTCTTAGCAAGGTTGGAATAATGCAAATTTCACTTACATTAAATTGAGATTTACCAGAGTAACTTCTCAACATCTGGTAAGTCCTGTCTCCCTTGATTTATTAAAATTCCAGTTAATCAAGGGTGCCTGGCTGGCTCAGCCAGTAGAGCACACCACACTCCCAGGGTGGTGCGTTTAAGCCCCATGTTGGGTGTGGAGCCTAATACACAAATTAACAAAACCCAATAAATTCCAGTTAGTTAGCATACAGTATGATATTAGCTTCAGGTGTACAATATACACCAACACCCGGTGCTCACCATGCCAAGTGCCCTCCTTAATCCCCATCCCCTATTTACCCCATCAAGTACCCTCTCCCCTCTGGCAACCATCAGTTTGTTCTCTACAGTGAAGAGTCTGTTTCTTGGTTTGCCTCTTTTTACCCATTGCTCATTTGTTTCTTAAATTCCACCTATGAGTGAAATCATATGGTATTTGTCTTTCTCTCGATTTCTTGACTTCATTTTGTAATGACTTAAGTAGCTAAGGGGAAGATCAAATCTGAGCAAATTCTAGGAAAAGGGCCTTCCAGCTAAGTGTCCAAACCAACTGTTTCAGAATTATCTAGGAAGCTTTAAAAGAAAAATTCTTGGGATTCACTCAGTCTTAGGGAGTAATTATGGTGCACAGCTAAGTGTAGAAAAATAAGATACTTTTTAAATTTTTTTTAAAGACTGTATTTATTTATTCATAGAGACACAGAGAGAGAGAAGCAGAGACACAGGCAGAGGGAGAAGCAGGCTCCTTGCAGGGAGCCTGACGTGGGACTCGATCCTGGGTCTCCAGGATCAGGCCCTGGGCCGAAGGTGGCGCTAAACCGCTGAGCCAGCCGGGCTGCCCCCAAATGAGATACTTTTGATCAACAACCTATTCATGTTCAAAGTGCTTTTTATATGTGTACTTAAAAAAAAATCTAACCACAAAACCAAACCAAACTTATCCATTCATTCATTCATATTCAGCCTAGAGGACACAGGAAATGTTATTGAAAATTCACCCTTTTATTCATTCAATAAATTTACTGAGCACCAAGTAAGGACTGATTAGCAAGTCACCAGCCCTGTCCAGAAGAAGAAAGTACACTAACATGTGGCTTTTAGAGTCAGACATGCTCATGGTCTACATCCAGAGCCATCACACCCAGGGTAACCGTGAGCATGTCCTTTACACTTGTAGGGCCTCCATCTCCTCATCTCTATCATTTACTTCCTAGGAAGTTCTGTGACAGAGATCGCAAAGGGAGTATTGAGGAAGACTTATATTCCATCCTCCTAAAACGGTTTCTAACTCCTCTCCTAGTCCAAACACACACACTGAAATCATCACGGCTCGCGCCCGCTGAGCAGTTAAGCTACACACCAGGCAGCGTGCTACGCTATCTGTCCATCCATATGTCAAATTTTATCTGTGAAGGTCTAGAGGCCAGCAGCCTCCTCCTTCCATTGGCTGTATTTATCCTCACTCCTGTAACCAAAACATTGACAAAGCAAGCTGAAGCAACAGGACCAGGACTTTTAATCTGGAGTGGACCATAACAAGAGGGTTGAGCTGAAAAGCCACAGGGTAGGAGAAAGCTAACTAGGATCTGCCATGGGTTTAATGGCACGCTTTGCTGCTGCCACTACTGTATCAATGACTACCACTGCCATCAGATAACTATTATTAAGTCTTTACACGTCCCAGACACTGTTCTATGGATTTTACATTTAGTTCTCAACAACTCTGTTACTGATGCCGACCCTTTACCACTGCTGAGACAAGGCATTTATTTTTTTTAAAGATTTTATTTATTCATGAGAGAGAGAGAGAGAGGCAGAGACAGGCTCCATGCAGGAGCCCGACATGGGACTCGACCCTAGGTCTCCAGGATCACGCCCTGGACTGATAGGGTGCTAAACGCTGTGCCACCGGGCCACCCAAAGCATTTATTTACTGAGAGGACCCAGAGTCTGAGACTTGCAACATAACTCACTGCCACATTGAATTTCAGGAAGGCCCTTAAAGGGGAACGCCGGGGTGGCTCAGTAGTTGAGCGCCTGCCTTCCGTCCAAGGTGTGATCCTGGAGTCACTGGGTTGAGTCCCACATCAGGCTCCCTGCATGGAGCCTGCTTCTCCCTCTGCCTGTGTCTCTGCTTCTCTCCCGCTGTCTCTCTCATGAATAAATATAATCTTAGAAAAAAAAAAAAGATTAAAAAAGAAAGGGAGACCCTTAAGAGCTTCTGGAACCTCCTTCCACATGGGTAGTGTTAACAGCACCTGCACTTTTACTTCACAGGGTTAAAGGTGTCATTTTATCTTTTTAAAAATCTTTTTAAAAAGATTTATTTTAGAGGGAGAGAAACAATACATATACATGCACAAGCAGGGGAAAGGGCAGAGGGAGAGGGAGCAGCAGACTCCCCCTCCCTGCTGGGCATGGAGCCCCGTGTGGGGCTCGATTCCAGGACCCTGAGATCATGGCTTGAGCCAAAATCAAGAGTGGGACACTTAACCAAGCCACCCAGATACCCCAAAGGTGTCATTTTAATATGGACCATGGTTTTAATTCTCTAAGAGACAATGCTAAGGAGTACTTTTCCATATCAGGCAAAGAGGTGTCACCAGAAATAAGCAACTTTTCACCTATCTTTAAATCTTCAACTTTTTTTTTTTTTTTTTAAGATTTATTTATTTACTTATGATAGACACAGAAAGAAAGGCAGGGACACAGGCGGAGGAAGAAGCGGGCTCCAAGCAGGGAGCCCGACGTAGGACTCAATCCTGGGACCCCAGGATCACACCCTGAGCTGCAGGCAGGCGCTAAACCGCTGAGCCACCCAGGGATCCCAAACCTTCAACTTTCTAAGAGCATGTCTGCCCTTAGGCAATTGTAGAGACTAAAAGCAAGCAGGCCAGTACAACTCATCCTTAGACACGTTATGCCCTTGCCTATAAATGATCAAAATCAAAAGAATTCCACAGTGAGTGGAAGTCTTCACACCCCTGGTGTTTTTCTGAAGGTGGCTGTCCTGTGCGTTGTAGAAACTTTAGCAGCATCTCTAACTTCTGCCCACTGGATTCAGTAGCAATCCCTAGTTGTGAAAACCAAAAATGTCTTGAGATATTGCTAAATATGCCTTGAGAGCAAAATCATCCCTGCTTGAAAACCACTGCTTGAGAGGAATTTAGAGCTACCATTACTCTGTTCTGAGTAACATAAACTGACAGCTTTTTACTTCTCTAGCTCACTGAAACAAAACTTACCTTTGTTTAAGCTTTGTACCTTAATTTATAGTAACTGAAATGTCCAGTTTATGGAACTGTGAAATATTTAAGTAACAAAAGGCCTTACAGGGTGGCTCTAATTCCTAGTAATGTTCCAATCTGCTTGGTGGACATCCTAAGTTTGGCCCAGACCTAGGCTGGGTTCCTCTCAAATGGATGATCTGTCTCCACAGAAGATAGGGGACACCACTGAAGTGGGAGGACATGCTTTCTTTACTTGGTGGTTTAACCCTAGGTCACAACGGGTCCCCCCAAACCACCAGATGTTGTACAGATTCTAATTAGAGAACACATTCTGGCTGCAAAGGTCTGGCTACAACACAAGTTAGGCAGCAAGAAGTCATGCGTTTTCTGGTTTCTTATCATCTCTATCAGTCAGGCTAGGACACTGTGCCCTTCTCCCTTGGTTAAAGAGGATAAAGTATCCCAAGCCAAATTAAAGAGAAAGCATGGATCTGCTGACCAAGAAAAGGGTTATTATACCCTTGCTAAGTTTGCTTTAAAAAGTCACTCAGATGAACTAGGAAAAAAATTCCTCTGCAAAATAGGAGGCACGGTATTGACTTATCTTAAAAAGGCCTTTTAAGAAGAATGACTTGAGATTATAAAGCATTTTTCAAACACACAAAGTGCTTCATAACAACTCAGTAAGCTTTAAGGAATGCTTTCTTTTAGTACGTCACTTTTTTTGTTGTATAAAAGAAAATACCCCAATTCAAAGGGTGGTAGCATATTTGATATCACCACTGTTTAAGAGGAATGGAGTTACAGGAATGAGAAGTATATAATTAGTAAATAATCCCTCTCAACAGTGAGTTAAAGTAGGACAGCCATAAAGGGGGAAAAAAGAAGCCGGAGGCAACACAATCAGTGCATATCAGAAATGCTTTTTTATTTTTATCTGAAAACAACTTAAATTTTTAGACAAATGATTTTAGTATATAAATTTGATTTGTTTTTATACAGAATATAAAGATTTCCCTCATTGATCTTCCACGTGAAGGGTATTACAAGCCTGAAGGGAGATACTTTCTGCACACAAGTGTGTATCTTACACATAGGGTACTGGAAACCAATGGTGTAGTGCTTCTACACATAAATTAGGTCAAGTGACATCACATATTAAAAAGGAGCAAGAGAAATGTTCTAGTTAATCAGATTCAAGAAGCAAACAGGACACAAAAACTGCAGATAAGACCAAGTCAGTAACTTTAGTTAGGACACTGCAGATTATACTGGAGTAATAGGTCTGCGAGGCTATAGTGTGTACCACATTAAAACAGCAAGGAAGAGCTATTCATAGAGAAAGGGTGGATGAGGGATTTTCACTAAAGCAAATTAACTTCTTGTCAACTGCCAAAACAAAACAAAACAAAACTGAGCATATGAATGTTAGTATACTGAAGGCGTGTTATACCAGTTTCTGTGCAGCATGCTAAAAGTTAGTTAGAACTTCTTCACTGGTGCATATGAATCATTAATAGTCATGGAAAGTTTTTTTTTTTTTTTTTGGCGCCCTTCTCACCAAATTTCAGGCATGTCTTATTTTAGATGGTGTATAGCTTTTATCTATAATTTCGTCCTGTAAAAACATGTGAAGACAACGTTCATTCTGTGCCAGAGGATGACCAGCAACCCTAGGAATAAAAAACACAAACTTAGTCTAGTATTTTTCAAAATTGGGGCTGAGGGTCAAAACATATATTCTAAGGTTAAAAAGCATGTACAATTTAGTAATAGTTAAGTGTTATTCTGGACCACTCCTAAAGCTATGCTCTACCAACTAATGGTAGATTTCCCTTCCTTTGGTTCACAAGGGTCATTTAGACAACAATCACTAGCTTTGCACTGCTTCTGGAATACGTACCCAGTTAATGTCTTTATATATTTATTTGTATAGGCACAAGAAATCTAAATTAATATTAATGTTAAAAGTGAAACGTCATTAATTCTAAGAACCCATTTAAAGAAGGAAAAGATACAGGATCAGAATTAGAAATACACTGAAGTTCAATAAAACCTCAAAAAACTAAGAGACACATGTTTCCAGTTTTTATTTCTTCTTTTGGCTTGCTTTAAAGGTTTCCACTGCAGACTAACCGTAAGATGAAAATGGATAATGAGATTTCTATTTCTGAATTAAAAACACCTCAGCCAGCACTGCCTTCTCCAAAAGGAAAGCATGTTCATAGACAATGAAGGTCATGTGCTATAGCAGGTAACAAAAAGTTAAAGGCTTGTACAACTTTCCTTGTATAACCATTCACAGTTCTTTATTGCTTATTACTAGATTAAAATTGAAGTGTTGGTCAATACATAAGTTCACACAACCATATTCTCCAGCATTTGACTTTATTTGGTCAAAAAGATTTTTTTTTTAAAGATTTTTTTATTTATTCATGAGAGACACACACACACACAGAGAGAGAGAGGCAGAGACACAGGCAGAGGGAGAAGCAGGCTCCGTGCAGGGAGCCCGACGTGGGACTTGATCCCAAGTCTCCAGGATCACACTCTGGGCCAAAGGCAGATGCTCAAACGCTGAGTCACCCAGGCGTCCCCTATTTGGTCAAATTTAAGGCCAATGCATAATTATAGTGACCTCTTTCCTGGCATAATTCTATTACTTTGGTTTTAAAAAATGGCTATAAATAATAATAATAATAATAATAATAATAATAATAATAATAAAATGGCTATATTTCAAGAATAAAATTAAAAGCTAGAAATTTTGGTTTAAGAGTTTCTAAAGTAAAAAAAAGGTTTTCTTACATTGTGAAAAAAGATTCTGTTGTGAAAATTTTAAATGTGTACCTTCACACAAGACATGCTGATAATACTTCCATCTGCAATCAAACAAAATGATTGCAAGTGTACTGTAAGTTTTATTGTTCATGCTAGAACATACCTTAAATGAGAAAGAATCATAAGTAAAACTGTATTTTTAAAAATGCTGCAATTTTAAATATAATTTGCATATATTAACCAAGAAAAACAAATACAGAACTTAGGTCAATGCAAAGATACTCAAGTGTGTTAATATTTATCACATGATATTCAACTTGTTATATACTTTTACTTTATTAAATGATACAAAAAAGTTAGTCAGGAAATGGCCAAAAAGAAAAGCACTGTTCCTGTTTAGCTTAATACCTAAATTACCAGTATTCACCCCAAGTCATCTTGGATCACTATTCCACTTACACCTCGCGAGGTACAGAAAGCACTTACTTGTTAATAAATTGCTCCAGCCCTTGCTTCCTTTCTTCAATAAAATTGTCATCAAATATTCCATCATCTCCTCTAAAAGGAAGCTGACGCAAAAATGCTTTTCCAGGGAGAGGGGGAACTACAACCTAAAAAAAAAAAAAAACACAGGAAAGAAAGTTCTTGAAGATGCTGACTAGGTTGTGAAAATTTATAGAGCACACAGAGCGTGAAGACAAAGTATATGTTCACTAGGATAGCCATTCCACTGTTAAACAAAATTAAATATAAAAGAAAATCAGTAACAAACATACTGAAAAAAGATTCAGTGTTTGGAGGCAAGAGAACCAAAATGCAGAACAGCCCATCAGACCACGGCTCCTCAAAAGCATGGCCCATAGCTTATCGTTTTCTCCTCAACTTTTCGAGGCACAGGTGTACAAAGAGAACATTCGAGCAATGCTGCAATAAAGGCTGCGATGCCTCTAGACAGTCTGGACACCACTTAGGGGAGACAATGCTTTTTTAGAATAGAAACTGCAGAGATAAAAATCAACCTTCAAAAAACCACAAAAAAAAACAAACAAAAAAAAACCAAAATCAACCTTCAATTATGTGAAGAAATGAAATATTAACCAATTCTTTCCAGCATGGGCAGGTAAGAATTCTGTGGTCTATTTCCTTTACCTCACACCATCTGCGTAGATTCCTACTTGTGTTTGAAGTGAGGATAAAATAATCAACAATTCTGTTACCACTCTTCCATTTTCTAGGCTAAGAAACATGTCAACTTTCTCCCAAATCCACTCCCTTCTCTCCCCCCAAGGATCATTTTCTTCCTACATAGGAATATCCTAATTTTACCTTTCAAACCCTAAAAGGGGAAGATAAAGTTGTCCTCCTGGGTTAACTTAAACTGATCTCTCTCTTCTACGAATTATCTGGAGCTCCAATATTGGAGTTAAATAGCACATAGCTAGCTATTTGTTTCACAAGTTAGGTTGGTTTCTCAACCATGGCACTATTAACATTTTAAGCCAGATTAATTCTTTGGGGGTGGGGTGGGGAGAGCTTTCTTGTGCACTATAGAATGTTTAATAGCATATCCAAGGCCTCTACCCACTAGACCAGGGAGCACTCAGTTAACACCCCTTTCTTGTTATAATAAAAACTATCTCCAGACATTGTCCAATGTCTCCTGGGGGACACAACTGGCCCTGGTGGAAAACCACCAATTTATCTTATAGATGCCTTCAAATAAAGACCCTGTCTCAGGCTTCCTATGGCTTTTTAAAGGAAGGCTGGGCACACAACAGAAGTTCGAATATCTGGTAAATGACTAACCACTTAGCTGGATCCATATCTTACACAAAACAAAAAAAGGTATAAACAAACAATTAGGCAAGAAGAAATATAAATAGTAAACACCAGTAATAAAATTATACATTTTCTAAAAGAGGTTAAACTTTAAGCCCCTGATACAGTTTCTATTCTAAAACAATGATCCAGCAGGGTGAAAAAGGGAAAGATCAACACAACTTAATTTAGAATAGCAAGGAATAAGAGCAAAAAACCCCCACAAAACCAAATGCCCAACAGAAACTTCCTAATTTCTTCCTAGATCTACTCTTCTCCCCAGATGACTGATTAAGACATCTAAAGATTTATCTCCATAGCATTCTTGAATCTCTCTTCCTATATTAGCATTTGAAGTTGACAGTTAAAACCTGCAGGGATATTACAATTGAAAAGTGGAGATCATGGCCAGTAACTGAGCCCCAGTGGAATGGCTATCTGATGGGCAGGGGAAAACATCTGTAGCTATAAAGCTATTATTAAAAAAAGAAACTAGAACCAATGCACTCAACAAGTAACTACCATTAATTCAGGGCATAATTTAGTATGAAATTAAGATTACTATGTATTATCTGCAGAGATATATTCTTCCTAACATAATACTCAAAACAGCCACTTAAATGGTGAGGTTGTAGGTAACAGGATTAATAATCTACAAAAATCATGAGTGGTCTGTTTAGCAAAGATTCCAAAGATCCTTTTCAACATCAAATTATTTTTGCTTAAGCAGTCTGAAAAGATCTAGTTCGAGTTCTTACCATTCTAACAGTCATTAATCCAAAGATATGTGTATATGTGTGGAGTCAGAAGTAGACAGGAAGATACTTAGGTCAGCATAATATAGAAAAACATACTTAAATAAAAGCTAAAAGATTTCACCATAATGACCAGTAAACATAATAATTACCACCTACTTTCTAGCCTCGTTTAACAGATTTTGGTTAAAAGTACTAATTTATAAACAAAAATAACTTGACTAATTGTTCTTAGCAATATTGTAATAAAAGTACAACGTTCACATAGGTTAAGCCCCTCACATATATTTTTTTAAGATTTATTTATTTATGATAGACATAGAGAGAAGAGAGAAAGAGAGAGAGAGAGAGAGGCAGAGACACAGGAGGAGGGAGAAGCAGGCTCCATGCTGAGAGCCCGACGCGGGACTCGATCCCGGGTCTCCAAGTTCGCGCCCTGGGCCAAAGGCAGGCGCTAAACCGCTGAGCCACCCGGGATCCCCGCCCCTCACATATTTAATATGCCTCAAAGGAAGCAATTAAGGGAAATCTGTAGAATGGAAGATTTTTTGCAAATTACTATCTGAAAGGGACTTGTAAGAGTTTTTTTATATATTCTAGATACAGCTCAATAATAAAAAGACAAAACACTCAACTAAACCGGCAAAGGGTCTAAAAAAAGGTATTTCTCCACAGAAGATAAAAAAAATGACCAATAAGTACATGAAAAGATGATCAGCATCACCAGCCCTCAGGGAGATGAAAATCAAAACCACGAGACTGCACCTTACATACTAAGGCAGCTGTAATAGTAGGGGCACTTGGGTGGCTCAGCCACTTAAGTGATTGACTCTTGATTTCGGCTCAGGTCATGATCTCAGGGTTGTGGGACTGAGCCCTGTGTGGGGCTCTGAGCTCTCAAGCCCTCAGCAGTGAGTCTGCTGGAGATTCTCTCTCCTTCTCCCTTCACCCCTCCCCCAATGCGTGCACTCTTTCTCTCCTAAATAAAAATAAATAAAACTTAAAAAAAAAGAAGACAGATAATAGTGTTGATGAGGATGTGGAGAAAAGAGTGGAACTCTCCTACATTGTTGGTGGGAATGTAAAAATGGTACAGCTGCCTTGGTAAAGTCTGGGAATTCTTTAAAGTTAAAGAGTTATCATAGAACCTAGCGAATTCACTCTTAGGTATATACTCAAGAGAAGTAAAAACATTATGTCCAAACAAAAACCTGTACACAAATGTTCACAGCAGGATTATTCACATAGTCTAAAAGTAGAATCAATCCAAATGTCTACCAACTGATGGATAAATAAAACAAATGAAATGTATACTCATACAACAGAATATTACTTGGCAATAAAAAGAAATTAATTAGGTGGGAAAAACCAAATTAATGCTGAAATGTTGAAAACACCTTCAGTGAAAGAAGCCAGAAACAAAAGACTACATATTCTATGCTCCTATTTATATGAAACGTCCAGAACAGACAAATCCATAGAGAAAGTCAATTAGTGGTTATATAGGGCTGGGTGAGGAGGGGTTGAGGGAGAAATTGGTAGTGACTACTAATCGGTATGGCATTTCTTTTATGGAGTGATTAAGATGTTCTAAAACTGACTGTAGAGATGGCTGTACAACTCTGTGAATATACTAAGAACCAATGAATTTTACTTCAAATGGGTGAACTGTATGGCATGTGAATTAATATGTCAATGAAGCTGTTATTTTTTCAAAAAGTGATGTATACATTCACCAAATGTTTATTAAACACTGCAGTGCACCATGTGCTACGTTAGTTAAGCAAAGCCCAAAACCTATAAACACACTTCTTCCCATAAATCAGAGAAAGACAAATACTGTACAATCTCACTTTTATGTGGAATCAAAAAAAAAAAAAAGTCTAACTATCAGCAACAGATAGTAGCAGATTAGTTGTTGCCATGGGCTGGGGGATGGGGGAAATGAAGGATGCTGGTCAAAGTGTACAAACTTCCAGTTATAAAATAAGTTCTGGGGATCTAATGCAGAGGATGGTGACTACTGTTAACAATACTGTATTGTACACTTACATGTTGCTAAGATAGATCTTAAATGTTCTCACCACCAAAAAAAAAAAAAAAAAATTATGTGAGGTGATGGATATATTAGCTAAGTTTATTGTGGTCATTAATTCATAATATATACACATAACCAATTGTAATGTTGCATTCCTTAAACTTGCACAATGTTATCTGTTAACTGTATCTCAATAAAGCTGAGAAAAAAGGACACTTCTTCCCTGTGGTCATAAATAATTTGTTACCCAAAACTTTCCTAACTTGTACATTTAGATCTTCAAATCATCTATAATTTCTATACAGTGAGTTAAAAATTTTTATTCCTAAATAAACAGCCAAATGTTTCGACCCCATTTACTGGAAAAAAAAAATCATTTTCCTTACTGATTAACAATGTTATTTTTGTAATAAACTAAGTTTCCAATAAATATGCAAGTTGGCATTCTAAGTTCTATTACATTCTAAGTTCTATTACATTCTGCTAATCTAACTGCTTGTCCCTAAAGCAATACTAAACTGTTTTAATTACTACAGCCTTAGGAGAAACTCTGATGTCTGCAGGTGCTCAGTATATGCTGAATATAATTTAGGAGTCCTCTTGGTGTTTCCTTTGATTGTAAAGCTCATCTATAAATCTGCAAGTTTATTAAAAAAAAAAAACCCACTAAGATTTCTATCAGAATTTTGTGAATTTATAAATAAGCTAGAAGATAATGCTTTACTTTGATCACATCTACTGCTAAAATGTCACCTCTAAATGAGGCCTTCCTTTGACGACTCTATAAAAGAGTACGGTCCTGGCACTCCGTGGTTGCCTTGGTTTTGTTTTTGTTTTTTTTTTCTTAACAGCATTATCACCATCTGACATACTATATAGCTTACTATTTTTTCTGTTTTCCTTTCACCACCATCCCAACTTCATCAACTGAATGTAAGGACCATGAAAGTGGGGACTATGTTCACAGCTCTAACTCACAGAACACACAGAATAAGCTCTCAAATATTTTATTTATTTATTTTTGCTCTCAAATATTTAAATAATGAATCTTTGAAAGTGAATATTTCAAACCAAGAATGTAGTCTATTTATTAAGTTTTGCTTTTGTCTTTCAGTATAGTTTTAAAGTTTTCTTTACATGGGTCTTATATTCCTAGTTTTACTCATAAATATTTTATACTTTGGTATTTTGGGGGGTAAAATTTTCTCCTTTACATTTTGATAGAATGCTATGATTTGTGTAATATATTGCTCTTGCATCCAGCCACAGGTATCTAGTTAAGGAAGTTTTCCTTCCATTTCAACTTAGCACACTTTACAAATGAACACAAGTTAGGCTCTACTTTAGGGCTTCTACATATTAACTTCTGATGTCCTCCAAACATAGGGCTAGAATAAGGAACATTAGAATGAGACTGCCTTGCTCTTATTATTTTTGCACCCCAAACCACTAAATTTTAAGACAAGATGACTCTTACCAAGGTATATAAGTGTTTTTTTTTTTCTTTTTGTAAGAGTGTTTTTATGTATCATCTATTAGACCATGGCCATCATTAAAACTAAGCTGAAGGGATCCCTGGGTGGTGCAGCGGTTTGGCGCCTGCCTTTGGCCCAGGGTGTGATCCTGGAGATCCGGGATCGAATCCCACGTCAGGCTCCCGGTGCATGGAGCCTGCTTCTCCCTCTGCCTGTGTCTCTGCCTCTCTCTCTCTCACTGTGTGCCTATCATGAATAAATAAAAATTAAAAAAAAAAATCAATTTAAAAAACAAAAAACAAAAAACTAAGCTGAAGAATATCAGCACGTATCACAGAGTAAAAGTAGTCCTGGTTTATGAAACTTCTGTTCTATGTACATGTGTGATGATGAAAAAATGCATTATGAGTCAATAAAATAAAAAAATTGCAAATATAATCATATGAGACATATTAAGGAAGAGAAACTTGGCAAGAAGTGTGTGTGGGTGGCAAGAGTGAATAGGAACATGAGGGAAAGGAAGGAAGTAATAGCAAAAGAGCTCTAAAAAGGAAGCATTAATCCAAGTGTAAGTCAGCAAAAGCCTCAACTGGGCCATTAAAATAGATAATTCTTACCTTGCTCTCTCTTTCTAATTCACTTCGCAGCCATTCAAAGTCACTGTATCTTCTTCTAACAGTAGATTCCTTCAGCTTGAAAATAGGCAGATTTGTCTGAAATTAAAAAAAAAATCACTTCTAAGTTGAAGCATGGGACAGGGACTTCAAAAAAAGCGGGGGGTGAGGTGGGGAATCTGTCAAACTGATAATATGGCAAGCCTGGTTACCCTACAATAAGAAATAAGATAGAAAAATATCAAATACAATAAAATGTCATCTCATGACAAAATAAAACTTGGTATATTATTTACGCTGGAGTAAAATTTTTAGTTTTATTTTTTAAAAAGATTATTTATTATTATTATTTATGAGAGAGAGAGAGAGGTAGAGACATGGAAAGAGGGAGAAGCAGGCTCCATATGGAGAGCCTGACGCAGGACTTGATCCCAGGATCCCGGGATCATGACCTGAGCCAAAGACAGATGCTTAACCACTGATCCTCCCAGGCATCCTGGAGTACAACTTCTAAATGCATATCTGCAAACAGGCTTTAGGATGTCATTCTGCCTGAGGTCAGTTACATAAATATAGGCCATTTTTTTCTATTTCATTGAGCTGTAGAAATGCCAACTGAACAGGGGTGAGATAAAGCTAGCTCTGATTGCTAACCAGTTTAGATAGTACCTAAGCATATAATGCTCACAGGGAAAAACTAAGGGAAAGGAGACCTTAACAATCTTGAAATTAAGTACAAAATATCTCAATAAATATTTATTGAATATTGTACGAATAAAGGATTATGCTTAATGGTCTTCTAAAAGATGCCAGAAACTAGCAGGGAAAGTATGCAATGTCTGCACTGTTACTACTAGTAGGAAATCAGAAGTCCTACACATTAGGTCAGGCTCATAGATCCACAGCTTTATAGGCTGAGGGCAAGTTTAAGAATTGGAAACATAATGCCCAGGACTCTGAAGTTACACTGGAATGGAGACTGTTCTTTATAAGACTGCAAAGACCATTTATGTCAACTTCTAAACTTAAAGTAACAAGAAAGATTTCTATTATCTTTTACTGATCCCTATAAAATGAGAAAATATACCACCAAACCCAATTTAAAATGGTTGATAATTAAGGATATTAGCAGAAGCAGTATACCACCATGATTTCATTATCAAGAATAGAATTCGAAAAGCACATAACATGACAAAGTTTACAGGAGACAGAAATTAATCTAACACAATGCCATACCATATGGAAAATGCTATTTAATACTATATACTCTTAGATCATATTTTGTCTTTAATTTGGTCTTTGCGCTTGCAGAACAGCAAACTGTTTTACAGCTGAAAAGAAAGTTAAGCGTCACCAGAAGGGACATCATCCATCACATAAACTTCACTCCTAAGAAAATTTCAATCATTTGTTAAACCTAATGCCACTGGTAAGTAATTGTCATTCAGCAAAAGAAAAGCTTTTTTATTCAGGGCCTTAAACCCATTTTGTAGTAGGTCTCATTTTTTTCCAAAGTGTATTAACTTCTCCATGTTGTATACCTTATAGCTTGGAATCTTCTACAGATGCTATTGGGCATAACACTGGATAGGTTTCAAGCATGAAACCAAATCTCACAAGAGGTTTAAAAGCACTTGAATTTTCTTTCCCAGGTAACCACAACATTTGTTCATTGTATTAATGACTAAGAGCAAAATTGCACCTAACAAGACTCTTATTATACTAAAAGTCAAGCTTATATTTAGAGATGCTGGCTTGCTGTACAGAAGGGTATTCTCATTCCCCACAGGGAATAAAATTAGGTCCCCTAGGGAGCAGGATGATAATTCCCAGAAAGAAAGCACTGGATTATTTCTCTCTAATTTCACCCATTGGCTTTTTAACCAAGTTCACCCTTCCGCATTAAAATATTAAGTCTTTGTAAGTGTCTAAAGATAGAAAGGCTTTTATAGAATTGAGTGTTTTCTGCAGGTGAGATTTTACATTTTGAATTCCCTCCTCTCAAATTACTTTACAAAAGGGATTAGCTGCTCTCTTTATTCAATATGTTAAGATCAAGCTTGTGAAAAGAGTTCCCTTCGAATTTTCATACTTCTGGGTACGGAAGTCCATAAAGTTAATCTCTGAAACAACATATCAAGCTTACAGGTACAATGTTGAGGGAAGAGTGCCAATTCAGCTCATTTTACCTTCCATTTTCCCTTTTGAACTTTTGACACAATCATGACTCTATCTGATTCACTTTAATAGAAGGGGAGTGGGAAGGAGAAAAAGTCCATTCCTTTCTGTGATTAGCTAATAATTTGATAGATTATACAGCAAAAAAAAGGATCACAGTTAAAGAAAATTCTTTTATTTAATTTGCTCAGTTGGCTATGATTTCTCTTTACATGAGGATTGCTTTAAAGTTTTGATAAAGTCACACCCTTTAACTCTTAATATTACCTGCCCTTTACATTTGGAGTGGCCAAGTTTGCCAGTTAACTTCCTTCTGGTCAACACCACCATCTTTCAACTCAACTGGACCAAAATAAAAATGAAAACATGTGCAGGTGTTTTCTTTAAGCCATTGATTACAAACTATTGATCTGTCACTTTCAACTTATTTAACCCACATAACATGTTCCATTTTTGTTTTCTAAGTATTAGAGAAAAAATGATTACTTTTTTTTTTTTTTTACTACCAGTTCAGGAGGATTCAACTATTTTTTTAACTAAAGATTTTATTTATTCATGAGAGACAGAGACAGAGAGAGGCAGAGACACAGGCAGAGGGAGAAGCAGGCTCCCTGCAAGAAGCCTGATATACTACTCGATCCCGGACCCTGGGATCATGCCCTGAGCTGAAGGCAGATGCTCAACTGCTGAGCCACTCCACCCGGGTGTCCCAGGATTCAACTATTTTCAGTTTGGGAACATCTCTAAAAGGGCCAGTGCTAGGTAAGTTAGGGAATATAATGAGGACTGAGATGGAGCCCTAGCCCTTTTGAAGCTTGTATTGGGGAGGTTGAAGGATAAGGGTATAAAAAGTTTAAATTTATGTAGTTAAACAAAAAGTTGAAAGACCAAGAACAAATTGTAGACAAATATTTGCAACACAGAACAAAGGGATAATTTTATTAAAATGTAAAGAACAGGGACGCCCGGGTGGCTTAGCGGTTTCTCACTTGTCTTTGGCTATGGGCATGATCCTGGAGTCCTGGGATCAAGTCCCACATGGGGCTCCCTTCATGGATTCTGCTTCTCCCTCTGCCTCTCTCTCTGTCTCTCATGAATGAATGAATGAATGAATGAATGAATGAAAATAAATTAAAAATTGGCAGAACACGGAATAACTAATGGCAAGTAATGTTCAAACATCACTCACACAAGAAATGCCAGTCAAAAGAGTAAGATCCCATTTTCACTCATCAGACAGGCAGGTATTACATTTAAATACCTCGTGATGGTGAGGAGAGGACAGCAGTCAGCCAGCCAGTCACTTGAAAAAAATGCTGGGGTCTATGGGTGGCTCAGGCAGTTAAGCATCTGCCTTTAGCTCAGGTCATAATCTCAGGGTCCTGGTATCAAGTCCCACTTTGGGCTCACTGCTCAGCAGGGAGCCTGCTTCTCCCTCTCTCTCAAATAAATAAATAAAATCTTAAAAAAAAAAAAAGGAAAATATGTTGATGGTAGTAAAAACTGGTACAACCTGTAAGGAGAGCATTTTGGTGACATCTATCACTCTTTTAAATGCATGTATCTTAAAAATAAGATGAAAACCCAGAGTGAGGCAAACCATAAGAGAGTCTTTTTTTTTTTTTTTTTTAAGATTTTTTATTTATTCATGAGAGATAGAGAGGCAGAGACACAGGCAGAGGGAGAAGCAGGCTGCATGCAAGGAGCCTGATGTGGGACTTGATCCCAGGTCCCCAGGATCACACCCTGGGCTGCAGGCGGCGCTAAACCACTGCACCACCGGGGCTGCCCCCATAAGAGAGTCTTAATGCTAGGAAACAGGGTTGCTGCAGGGGAGGTAGGTGGCAGAATGGGTTACAGGGTGATGCGCATTAACGATGGCACTGGGTGTTATATGCAACTAGTGAATCACTAAGTTCTACTCTTTAAAACTAAAACTAAATAAATAAATGCATGTATCTTTTAAGCCAACAATTCCACTAGGAATTAATCCTACAAATATTCCCATGTATATAAAAAGATATCGGTATGTAGAAGTTTAAGCATTGTTCATGTAATAGTAAAATAAACAACCTAATAAAACTGTTACAAACAGAAAATGAAACATTATGCAGCTTTTACAAACTATATAATTCAGCCACAGACTGATCAGAAAGTCTGCCTGAGGGCAACCCGGGTGGCTCAGGGGTTTGGCGCAGCCTTCAGTCTGCGGAGTGATCCTGGAAACCAAGGATCGAGTCCCATGTTGGGCTCCCTGCATGGAGCCTGTTTCTCTCTCTGCCTGTGTCTCTGCCTCTCTCTAGCTCTATGAATAAATAAAGAAAATCTTTAAAAAAAAAAAAAAAAAAAAGCCTGCCTGAGATGTGTTAAGTATAATACGTTTCAGAGCATGCGACTTTTTTTTTAAGCGTGGGACTCGATCTCAGGGCCATGAGTTCAAGTCCTACGTTGGGGGTACAAATTGCATAAAAAAATAAAATCTTAAAAAAAGAAGTTTCAGAACAGTATATATAGTATGATACCATTTATATAATAAAAGCATAAAGGAACAGATAATGGATTTGGCTGGTATTCTTTCAGCACATAAAGCCATGCTATTGGAAGATAGTTGAAAATGGTTAAACCAGTATGAACTACACACTGAGTAATATTGAGCACAGATCATGGGAAAACTGAAAAGATTAAACTGTGTCCTGAGTATGCCGCTAAGATATGTGTATCTGTGAGCACCAGGAGTAAACATCTCTGAACAGGACAATAACCTTGAAATAGAAAAACAGAACAGAGAAGTTACCAAAAAATTGAAGCCACAGAATCGGACAGAGTAGCTACATGTTTGTGCATGAGGGGTATTAAGAACACTTGGTTCTGGGGAGCGGGGGAGAACATTTGTTTTTTTTTTTTTTTTTTTTTAAAGATTTTATTTATTCACGGGGGGTGGGGGTGGGGGTGGGTGGGTAGAGACACAGGCAGAGGGAGAAGTAGGTTCCATGCAGGGAGCCTGATGTGGGACTCAATCCCGAGTCCCTGGGATCATGACCTGAGCTGAAGGTGGCGCTAAATCGCTGAGCCACAGGGGCTGCCCAGAAGATTTGGTTCTGTTCTCATCACAAGAAAGAAAAATTTGTAATTATGTATGATAAGCAATGTTAACTAGACTTATTGTGAACATTTCACAAAGCATGCAAATATGGAATCATTATGTTGTACACCTGAAACTAATGCAGTATGTCAATTATATCTTTTTAAAAATTTATTTAAGTAATCTCTACACCCAGCATGGACCCAAACTCACAACCGTGAGATCAAGAGTTGCTCTGTCTCCCTACTGCTCATGACTCCCATGTCAATTACATCTTTAAAAAAAAAAAAAAAGTCACTTCTAGCCATTTCTAAGGCTTATCTGCTTGAAGAATATGGACAAGAGTCAGACTACTGAAGCAAATTATAGCAAAAATTCCTTAAAGGTTTTACTTTGGATTTCATTTAAAATGCTTTATAGATGAGGCCCCTAGGTGGCTCAGTCAGTTAGGCATCTGCCTTCGGCTCAAGGTGATGATCCCGGGGTCCTGGGATCTCTGCTGCTCCCTTGGCTTATGTATGCTCTATCAAATAAATAAATAAAATCTTAAAAAAATAATTAAAACATGCTTTATAGACTTACCCAGAAAGTGAATTCTGAAATTAAACATAAATGATAAATATTAAGATGACTGAAACTTTTATTTTTTTAAAAGATTTTTTATTTATTTATTCAGAGAGAGAGAGAGAGAGAGGCAGAGACACAGACAGAGGGAGAAGCAGGCTCCATGCAGGGAGCTCGATGTGGGACTCGATCCCGGGTCTCCAGGATCACACCCTGGGGCTGCAGGCGGCGCTAAACCGTTGAGCCACTGGGGCTGCCCTGACTGAAACTTTTAAAAGGCAACATTTAGTATTCTCTCATCCCGACATTGATATTTCCCCCTAATTTCAGAAATTGTTCTAAATTGCTCAGATTGAGCATAAACTAGAAGACACTATTTTCTGCTCACTACTGTTATTTTACCTAATAGGTAAAACTGTCAAACTCAATGATTTGAAAAAAAAAAAAAAAAAAACTCAATGATTTGTATTAAATAACAATATTTTATTTGTAGGAATACTAACCAGACAGGTAAGATCAGAGACGAGTAAAACTAGTCTACCATCAGGCAAGAGCCATAAACAAAGCCATAATCTTCACCTATGTGTATAGGTATATATTATTAATAATGCTGAAGGGGAATTTGAGTAACCTTGGTCTTTGCAAATGCATTCATGGAACTGTGAAAGTTGTACAACTCATGTTTCATTATAAATCTAAAGCAAAGACAGAGGCTCCTACAAACACATCAGCTGTTTTCATAGGATCTATATAAGAAACCCAGTATTAAAAATAATTTAAAGCTATGTCAGGGCTATGGTACAAACTAACATTTAAAAAAGCAAATATTGTAATTATCTGCCTCTCAAAAAGTTAAGCAAGCAAGTTGCTGGGAATTCATAAAGTCTATAAAAACGATTTTATCCACTGGGGCACCTGGTTGGCTCAGTTCGTTAAGGGTCTGCTTTCAGCTCAGGTCATGATCCCAGGGTCCTGGGACTGAGTTCCACGTAGGGCTCCCTGCTCAGTGGAGAGCCTGCTTCTACCTCTCCCTCTGCTCATGCTGTCTCAAATAGTATCTTAAAAAAAAAACCCAATTTTATATACCATTCTAAAAAATGCCTTTTTAATTATCATAACCCAAATACTAGTTAATATGTCAATACTACTTAATAACAATTTGGGGGGATGCTTGGGTGGCTCTGTCAGTTGAATATCAGACTCTTGGTTTTGGATCAGATTGTGATCTCAGGGTCATAAGATCAAATCTCTAGTGAGGGTCTGTGTTCACCACAGTCTTAAGACTCTCCCTTTTCCTCTGCACCTCCCTACCATTCTCTCAAAAATAAATCTTAAAGACAAATAAATATGGGATACAATATAAAAAAGTGAAAAAAAAAAAACAAACCCCAAATCCCTACTCTATATCCTACTTCTATTACAAAATCAAAGATATCACACTGGTTCTTCAACCCAGTTATGCTTCAGGATTACCTAGGTACCTTGAAACAATTTCTTAAATGGTACAACACAAGTATAGAAAAGTGAGCAAATGATCTTGAGGGTATAGCTTGGTAAGTTTTCAGATGGCAGCAATCTGAGTAGTCTTTGAAAACACACAGTCTTGAGGCCTACCTCAGAGCAACTGAATCAGTTTCTAGTGGAAGAGGTTCTTAAAAGATTTTATTCTAGAGAGAGAAAGAGAGTGAGCACAAGGGGGTGTAGAGGGGAGGAAGAAGGACAAGCAGACTCCGCACTCAGTGCAGTGAAGCAAGCTGCAGGTCTGGGATCTGCCACAAGATCATGACCTGAGCAGAAATCAGAGTCCGAGGCTCAACTGACTGAGCCACCCAAGTGCCCTGGCAATGAGCCCTTTAAAAAAGGTTTCACCAGGGATTCCTGGGTGGCGCAGCGGTTTGGCGCCTGCCTTTGGCCCAGGGCGCGATCCTGGAGACCCGGGATCGAATCCCACATCGGGCTCCCGGTGCATGGAGCCTGCTTCTCCCTCTGCCTGTGTCTCTGCGCCTCTCTCTCTCTCTCTCTGTGACTATCATAAAAAAAAAAAAGAAGGTTTCACCGGACACCTGGGTGGCTCAGTGGTTTAGCACCTGCCTTTAGCCCACGGCGTGATCCTGGAGACCCGGGATTGAGTCCCACATTGGGCTCCCTACAGGGAGCCTGCTTCTCCTTCTGCCTGTGTCTCTGCGTCTCTATCTGTGCCTCTCATAAATAAATAAATAAAATCTTAAAAAAAAAAAAAGTTTCCCGGATGATTAATACAAAAGTTTAGGCATTGTTACTATAACACATCTGACTGGTTCAAACGATCATCCAACAAGCAGCGAAACCAGTGCTTAGATGGAAATTTATAGCTGTAAATGTCCATATTAAAAGAGATGAAATATCTCAAATGAATAAACTTCTTAGGAAACTAGAAGAATAAACTAAACACAAAACAAGTAGAAGAAAGGAAATAATAAAAATCAATGGAAATAGAGAATAGAAAAACAGAGAAAATACAAATGAAAAGCATTCAATGCTTCAAATAAAGAAATGAGATTTTAATCAAATTTAAGATTATTTTTAGTATCTTGTTTTACAAAACATTGGACAAGTCATACTATTCCTTCTACAAAGAAAATTAAAGTCAGTAACCCTACTCTTTCTCACTCTGTCAAATCTCACAGAGATTCATTCAATACAAAAGTACACACTTTAAAATAGTCTGTATCTTGATAGTGGGTAAGAGCTCAGTCTTTGGGTTCAAATTCCAGCATCACCACTTACCTATATAACGGTGGGTCAGTTAATCTGTTTTTCAATTTGCTCATCTACAAACTGCAGATAATAGTGTGAAAGTATATCAAAATAGATGGTTAAAGTTGAACTAGCCCAGATAATTTCTTTTCTACTGCTTGGAAAATCATAGAAGGGATATTTTGAAATAAACTAAATGTGTAGCTCTGGAAGACCATGTTCTTAGATTTCATATAGTTTTTATAAAGATGAAATGAGGTAATATACACAAACATGCTAGAATTGAACCTAGCACCCAACAACTGCACAATAAATCTAAGTTGTTTTTCTTACATTACCCCTTTTGTATCTTTTTAAACTCAGCAAAAAGTTCTAATATTAGCATACTCTCCTTTGCCATTAATCAATTGTTATTATTGTTATATTTGCTTTCTCAATCTTCTACACAAGGTTATTTTTGCTGAACCATTTGAGAACCAACTGCAGACATCATAAACCTTTACCACTAAGCACTTCAATGTGCATGCCCTAAGAACATTCTCTTATATAACCACAGAACAAGGACCAAATACAGGACATTAACATTGATATGCAGTCCATATTCATATTTTACCAGTTGTCCCTTTAAAATTAGAAAAAAAATTGGAATTCAATGAAGAATCAAGCTCTCTGCTTTGCCGTGTCTTTAATCTCCTTCAATTTAGAATAGTCTTCCTGGGGGAAGAAATGTGTGGGAAATATCAGAAAGGGAGACAGAACATAAAGACTGCTAACTCTGGGAAACGAACTAGGGGTGGTAGAAGGGGAGGAGGGCGGGGGGTGGGAGTGAATGTGTGACGGGCACTGGGGGTTATTCTGTATGTTAGTAAATTGAACACCAATAAAAAATAAATTAAAAAAAAATAGAATAGTCTTCCTGATGTTTTGCCATTCAAGACACTGACAATTTAAACAGTGAAGGCCAGATATTTGAGATACATTATACTTTTGAGTTTGTTTCCTCCTGACCAGTTTCATGTCCTGCATTTCTGGCAGGACTGTTCCTAATGGCAAGAACGTTGAAGCATTTTCAATGCATCATATCAGAAAGGACATGATGTCAGTCTGTCCGATTACTGATCACCCAATTAAGGTTAAGTCAGCCACATTTCTCCAATGTAAAGTTACCTTTTTTCCTCTTTAAAATAGTTTTTTTTTTCTTATTCTTACATTTGTTTTCATAATAAAGTTTAGTGCCATTTGGAATTTATCCACCTAAATTTAAAATTTACAGAACTTGCAGAGCACAGAATGAATTCTGCTTCTTGGAGAAATTCACATTTTTAGGTGAAGTTATTTGCCTGACTAACCATGAGGAGTCTAGCTTATCACAGAAAAAAGCCTTATTCCCTGCCAAATATAGTGCCAACATATACATATATACGTATATATGTGTATATACATATATATGTATATAGGTTAAGTACCTTACGTTTTCAATTTGATTTAGTAAATAGATTCAGAAGAGGATTTATAGTCTACTTGGCTAAAATGAAGCCATGGATATTTGTACTTGCCTTAGGAGAAATTCAGAGCAATTCTCAAGCTTCTGTGTATTTTGCCTTTTCATTTGCAAGAGGAGAATATATTTTGCAGAGCACATTAATTACACAAGATACCTGGAGCATTCAGAAAATTCAAAAAGAATAAGACTAAAAACTTGAAGAAAACTATTCATTATTACTTAGTTGGTTTTTTTATTTGTTATAATAATATATCAGAAACAAAACTCTAAAGGGATGAAATGTTATGAGGTATTCTATTTAGTGGTGAGCATAGCGTAACCTATAGATATGTTGAATTATTATGCTGTATACCTGAAACTAATATAACATTTTGTCAAATATACACAAATATAAACATTTTAAAAACCCTACCATTTGAAACCAGCCATTTCCCAGAAGGTATTACTAATGACATAGAGTAAAATCATCAGGAATCCAAATAGACATTATATACTATAGCATAGATTTTTGAAACCATGGTATAGAGCTCAAAAATAAGGGCTCCCTTCACATTTAAGCAGAGGAAACCGTCATACTGGTCTCCAAAAAGCTGGGTCTTACACACTTACACAGGCTGACCTATTAAAGTCAGCAGCTCACAGCTATCCTATATGTAACCTGATTATCACTGGTAGCCAAACAGAAAACCAAGCCTCAAAATGTGATCACCCGAATATAGCTTAACAATAGATACTAGAAAAATGTTTACTAGGTGTTTCTAGTATTTCTTCAGATAGTGTCACGTGTACATTTGAAAAAAGGGACTGGCAACAACATCAAAAGTATACTCAATAGACCATACTGTATTTAACCAATCCTAAGAGATGTAAATGGATGCCTCACTCTGGTTCTCATTAAGCGGCTGCATTTCTCCAAATATCTACATCTAGAGATAAAGGATAAGCTGAGAAGTGCTTAAGCTATTACCTCCACCGTTAGTACTTTTGATACTTGTTTTACCCAATCTGGAACAGCATGAATAACTGGAGATATGGTTTATAACCTAGATGAACTCTAAATATGGCTGGGGAGAAGTCATTTAAGTGAAGAATAAGCTTTTAGTCCAGAGAACCTTTGAAATGTAGATTGTCATTAAGCCAAGGTATTTGGTTTAGTTTCTTTCTTTTAAAAAAAAAAAAAAAGAAAATAAGGACATGGCCTTCCAGTGATACAATTTCCCATTATTTTAAAAGACGTACCTTTTTTTTTTTTTTAATTGAAGTATAGTTGACATACAACATGATATTAGTTTCAGGTGTACAACATGAAAGAAGTATCCTTTATGGCATAATACCCAAAACAGTAGAGAAGAAACTATCTAGACTGCGTTAATGCACAAATCAAGTAATTCCATATACTTTTCCTACTTTAACCATAGTCTTCATTTGTGAATTGGCAGCAAAACTCATTTGTTAGCTCATGCAAGATTTTCAATGAGCAACCTCTAAGGAAACTGCAGTAATAAGTCTACTGTAAAGAAAAATTTGTTCATGAACGTTTACATAATCCCATATAGGCTTCAGAAAGAAAACTGCTTATTAGTAGTCTATGGCTTTTTTGAACTATTTTAAAAATGCAAAACTATTTTCTATATCTTCCCAACTTCCTCATGGTAAGAACTGTCTCAAGAGTTTTAAACACGCACCCATTCCCACACACCTCAAGTGGCACCACCTACAGAAATTCATTCAAATTAGTCTGAAGTGGAACCCGAACATTGGTATTTTTAGGTAATCCTAAGGTGCAGCCAGGGTTGAGAATCACTGCCCCAGAACTACTATCCTATACCTACTAACTGTGAAACAGGGCAAGGGAGCTAAGGAATCTGTACGATCACCAAGTCATTTTGGTTTAGCCAAGGTAATTAAGGGCAGTAACATTTTACCTCCAAGGATAGTGATTTGGAACTAACCCTTATAAGAATAACTGGAAGTGAGATATAAAGGCACTGTAAAACTACAATGTGGAAATCAGCAGAGTATTAGTAACGAAACTATTCAGTAAATGTATTCTAAACTTCTATATATGCAGTTTCAGGCAGATAAAGACTACAAAGATCTAAAAAAGATCTCCTCCTCAAGACAGATTTACAGTATGACATTGGAAGGTGGGGAGGGATTAAAGAAGTATAGTAGAAATAAAATAGATATAAGGGACACCTGGCTGGCTCAGTTGGTGGAGTATGCAACTCTTGATCTTGGGGTTGTGAGTTTGAGCCCCAATTTGGGCGCAAATTACTTAAAAATAAAAATCTTTTAAAAAAAAATAAGCCACATGTATATGAAGAACATATTAGGTTAAGTATGCATGGTAGGCTCATAAAAAGTATCCTTACAATGAAAAAAACTGTAACAGTTAATACACATTCCTTTGTAGGTATTTCATTTTGATGTCCTTTTAGACTTTTATATATAGAACTTATTAAATATGTTATGAGCTTCTCATTTAGTATCATTAATATGATTATATACAGACACTATATACATGACAGGTAGTATAATATAATGATTAATCATATGGTTCTGGAACCAGACAATCTGGTTTTAATTGCCAACTCCTGCGTTAACCAGCTATCTCACCCTTGGCAAAATGCTAAGGATGAAAGTCAGATGAAGCCTTGATATATACAGATCCAGGGAATTTATATAGCCTCCTTAAGACAAACCCCCAGGGACGCCAGGGTGGCTTAGTGGTTGATCCTGGAGTTTTGGGATTGAGTCCCACATCAGGCTCCTGCATGGAGCCTGCTTCTCCCTCTGCCTGTGTCTCTGCCTCTCTATGTCTCTCACGAACAAATAAATAAATCTTTAAAAAAACCCTAAAGGTGGGGATCCCTGGGTAGCACAGCGGTTTAGCACCTACCTTTGGCCCAGGGCGCGATCCTGGAGACCCGGGATCGAGTCCCACGTCAGGCTCCCGGTGCATGGAGCCTGCTTCTCCCTCTGCCTGTGTCTCTGCCTCTCTCTCTCTCTGTGTGACTATCATAAACAAAAATTAAAAAAAAAAAAAAAAAAAAACAACCCTAAAGGTGAAATTACTGAGTCAAAGACTATGAATGTTAAGGCTTCAAAATGTCCTCCAGAGAGGCTACTTCACTCTAGATTGAGGAAGTACAGAACTGTAGTAGGCTATTACTTTGGTTACCTGCAATAAATCAGGCTTTCTGTATCCTCTCCTCTATTGACCTGGCCATGTGACCGCCTCTGATAAATGGTATATTAGCAAGTTCTTGTGAACTGAGGCTTGTCCTCCTGAACATCTGTTTTTTTTTTTTTTTTTTTTCTGAACATCTGTTCTTAAAAAAGACATTCTCTCTTGGAAGTCACACTATTCTGTTAGAAGTCTAGCTATCCACATGGAAGAAAATTCAAGACCTGATCAATAGCCCCAGCTGAATTCCCAGTTGGTGCCAGCACCCACTCTCCAGCCAGCCACAACGGAATCATCTTGGAAATAAATCCTCCAGGCCCAGTCGTGGTACTCCAGCAAGTACCAAGGAAAACAGAGATAAGCTGTTCCTTCTAAGACCTAACCAAACTACAGAATTGTGATAAAATGAATGTTAGTTGTTTTAAGTCACCAATTTTTGGGGATATTTGTTACACAGTAACGGGTAACTAAATCAGTAATCTGACTTTGGTGGAATTATGCTAAACATGGAGGATATGGAGAGGACAGTATTTCATATACAAAAATGCAGTACCTAACAAGCATACAGACTTCTTTATTTTTAACTCTGTTAACTTTTTTGCTTCCTTAATAGCTCCTGACCATGCTCTGAGCAGGTGAGGTGCCCAGAAAATCTAAAATAGTTAATTGAGGGATCCCTGGGTGGCGCAGCGGTTTGGCGCCTGCCTTTGGCCCAGGGCGCGATCCTGGAGACCCGGGATCGAATCCCACATCGGGCTCCCGGTGCATGGAGCCTGCTTCTCCCTCTGCCTGTGTCTCTGCCTCTCTCTCTCTCACTGTGTGCCTATCATAAATAATAAATAAATAAATTAATTAATTAATTAATTAAAATAGTTAACTGATTATGGATTATTTAATTATTAGAAGTAAAAAAAAAATTATTAGAAGTATTCCTGCAACATTGAAGCAGCTGATAAAATGAACTGAAGTTTTCCTACTCTAACCCAAAGCAAAGTCCTAAAATAAAAGTTGTAACTTAGTAAGTTGCTTTCTCTGAACTAACCTGATAAACCTCTAAGAATAGAGTATGGAATAATTTGCCACCTACATTATATAAGAATGAAACTGGGGTATTTCTTCAAAGAATGAAATATTACCTGGAACACAAAAACATGAAAATGGGTATTTAATGAGTCTTAATTAAGACATAAGCGATGCTTATATTAATAAACCCCCTTCTCTTTTTGTGAGTGATTAGCTATAACAAGAGCAACTAAACAATGATATTAAATACTACATATATGCATGTTTTAAATTTAGAGACACAGAGTCATTACAATTTTTTTTTTTTAAAGATTTTATTTACTCATGAGAGACACAGAGAGAGAGGCAGAGACAAAGGCAGAGGGAGAAGCAGGCTCCCCACAGGGAGCCCTATGTGGGGCTTGATCCCAGGGACTCCAAGATCATGCCCTGGGCCAAAGGCAGGCGCTCAACTGCTGGGCCACCCAGGAGTCCCTCATTACTATATTTAATTCCTTCCATAAAGCCCCACAGAATGATTATCGTTCTTATGACCCAAAAGTACTCAAATCACTAACACAAAATCCTTTTATTAGAAATAGTAAGTAACTCTTGTAAGAACCCTCATAATAAACCACTGGAAAAAGCACAGGTCAAAAGAGGAGTTGTAACTTGTCATCAAATATTTCAATATATTAATAATTAGGTTAGTATAATTAAAATTTCTTGCCAGTATATATTCTTTAACTGTTAGGCCATCATCAGTGTTTGTGGTAGGGCTAGAGAGCATGGTATTCTGGATTCTGTTCCTCATAATTTAAGCTCACTTCTGAGTACTCTAGCCTCTTTTCTCCTCATAGTTTCCATTCCTTGCCCTCTCCTCTGAGTTGTGAAGTTTGTCAGAAAAGGAAATCATTCCAGATCCTTCACCTCTAGCCCCCAAACTACTTGGAAGTATGACAAATAATATATTTTAAATCATGACACTTATAAATACTAATTATGAAGTCTCATAAGCCACTGATGCTACTTAGAATGCTAAGAACTATACAGAATAAAAAGTATTAATTAAGAATCTACCATGAAGACTGACTAAATCCATCCCTGATTAGCAGACTTTAATATAGACAAACATAGGTAAGGGTAAGGAGAGAGAAAAATTAAGGATACCAGAATACCATGGGCAAGTTTCTATAACATAGAATACAATTTGAGGAATACATTATTATGATAAAGACATGTATGTACCACTTTTTAGGCTTAGAGGCTTTAAAACTAATAAAAAAAAATTTCCTGGGGCATCTGGATGGTTCAGTAGGTTGAGCATCCAACTCTTGGTTTTGGTTCAGGTCCTGATCTCAGGATCCTGGGATCAAGCCCTGAGTCAGGCTCTGTGCTCAGCAGGGAGTCTGCTTCTCTCCTCTGCTGCTCCTCTGGCTCTCTCTCTAAAGTAAATAAATCTTTAAAACAAAAGTTACTTTCTTTCATTAAATCTGAGTCACATCATCTTTAAAATGAAGATACTGCCATTTACCTCAATAATTAAATAAGAACTATTATTACTTCACATATATTATGCCCTTACTGAATACTGTGTGTAGGGCAAATATCATGCCACATTAAAAATTTTTATTTAAATTCTAGTTAGGTAACGTACAGTGCGATATTGGTTTCAGGAGAATTCACTGATTCCATATTTACATATAACACCCAGTGCTCATCATAACAAGTGCCCTCCTTAATACCCATCATCCATTTAGCCAATCCCCCACCCACCTCCCTCTATCAATCCTGTTTGTTCTCTATCTTTAAAAGTCTCTTATGGGGATCCCTGGGTGGTGCAGCGGTTTACCACCTGCCTTTGGCCCGGGGCGCGATCTTGGAGACCCGGGATCGAATCCCACATCAGGCTCCCGGTGTATGGAGCCTGCTTCTCCCTCTGCCTATGTCTCTCTGCCTCTCTCTCTCTCTCTCTCTCTCTCTGTGTGTGTGACTATCATAAATAAATAAAAAATTAAAAAATAAAAATAAAAAAATAAAAGTCTCTTATGGTTTGTTTCCCTCTTTTTTGTCCCCCTTCCCATATATTCACCTATTTTATTTCTTAAATTCCACATATGAGTAAAATCATGTGGTATTTGTCTTTGTCCAACTTATTTATTTCGCTTAGCATAATACATTCTATTCTAGCTCCATCCACATTATTGCAAATGGCAAGATTTCATTTATTTGATGGCTAATATTCCTGTGTGTGTGTGTGTGTGTGTGTACACACCACTTCTTTATCCATTCATCAGTCGATGGACATTTGTGTTCTCTCCATAGTTTGGCTATTATTGACAATGCTGCTATAAACATCAGGGTGCATGTACCCCCTTACAAGAGTAAGTATTCTTGTATCCTTTAGGTAAATACCTAGTAGTGGGACTGCTGGATCATAGAGTAGTTCTATTTTTAACTTTTTGAGGAACCTCCATACTGCTCTCCAGAGTGGCTACACCAGTTTGCATTCCCACCAACAGTGCAAGTGCGTTCCCCTTTCTCCGTATCTTTGCCAGCACCTGTTGTTTCCTGTGTTGTTGCTGATTTTAGCCATTCTGCCAGGTGCGAGGTGTATCTCAACGTGGTTTTGATTTGTATTTCATGTGATAATGAGTGATGTTGAGCATCTTTTCATTCTGCTAGTCATCTGGATGTCTTCTTTGGAAAAGTGTCTATTCATTTCTTCTGCCATTTTTTTTTTAAAGATTTTATTTATTTATTCATGAGAGACACAGAGAGAGAGAGAGAGAGAGGCGCAGAGACACAGGCAGAGGGAGAAGCAGGCTCCATGCAAGGAGTCCGATGTGGGACTTGATCCGGGGTCCCCAGGATCACACCCCAGGCTGTAGGCGCCAAACCGCTGCGCCACCGGGGCTGCCCTCTTCTGCCATTTCTTAACTGGATTGTTTGTTAAGCTCTTTATACATTCTGGATACTAATGCTTTATTAGACATGTCATTTGCAAATATCCTTCCCCATTCCATAGGCTATCTTATAGTTTTGTTGATTGTTTCCTTCACAGTACAGAAACTTTTTTTTTGGATGAAGTCCCAATAGTTCATTTTTGCTGTTTCCCTAGCCTTCAGAGATGTGTCTAGTAAGAAGTTACTACAGCCAAGGTCAAAGAGGTGGCTGCCTGTGTTCTCTAGGATTTTGATGGTTTCCTGTCTCATATTTAGGTCTTTCATCCATTTTGAATTTATTATGGTGTATAAAGTGGTCCAGTTTCATTCTTCTGTATTTTGCCATCCAGTGTTCCTAATACCATTTGTTGAAGAAACTTTTTCCACTGGATATTTTTTTTCCTTTATTAAAGATGAGTTGACCATATATTTGTGGGTCTATTTCCAGGTTTTCTATTCTGTTCCATTGGTCTATGTGTCTGTTTTTGTGCCAATATCATACTGTCTTGATGACTATACCTTGAAGTCCAGAATTATGATGCCTTCAGTTTTGTTTTTCTTTTTCAGGATTGCTTTGGCTGTTCAGTCTTCTATGATTCCATACAAATTTTAGGATTGTTTGCTCTAGCTCTGTGAAAAATGCTGGTGGTATTTTGATAAGGATTGCATTAAATGTGTAAACTGCTTTGGGTAGTATAGCCACATGTCACATTTAATCCTCTGTGAAGTTTCATTTTTACAGCTGAAGAAACTCAAAAAGTGGAGTAAAGTAACTTGCTCAGAGTCATATGCATACAAATAGGCAGAGAGCAAGGATTTTTTCAAGTTCAAAGTTCATGGTCTTAAGGCACACGATGGTTACAGTATCTGACCCAAATAGATGTTAAATAAATAAAGCTTTAAAACCTCCACTAAGCGATTAATATGTAAAAACCTACTGTGTTCAAGAAGCTAAGTAACATTCGATCAAGAGGCCTCTAAAAACCTTTAAACATTGCGCAAAAAGTGCTTCTGAGCACACATAAGTTAACACTAAAAGCTTAATAGTATCAGTAAAATGTCTTCAAAATAAAAACCTCAAAAAAAGGTATAATGCAAAAAGGTAAGGGTGGGAGCTGCTGCAATGGTGAAGAGTTAAGCAACCCCCTCCCCCCACCGCCAAATCAATGATAAAGCTAGACAAACATGTCAAGAATAATCATCAGGATTCTGAAAATTGGTACTATTACGAGCAGGAAGGGTTACGAGGAATTGGTTTCCTCTCCTGCTTTGGTAACTTGAAGGAAAAGATTATATAAACTTAAACAACTGTCCCTCCTTTGTTATTTGTTTCCATATTTTTTATAGTGATAAAATACACATAAAATTTATCATTTTATGTTACAGAGTATACAATTTTAAGTGTACAGAATTCTGAAGCATTAATGTGAACAATTCACATTGTTGTGTAACCATCACTACCATCTATTGTGCCATGTTTAAATAATATACTTTATAATAATATAAGAGATTCTGAAGAGTTTTGACTTTTCCTTAAGAACATTTCAATGAGGGTACCTGGGTGGCTCTGTGGGTGAGTGTCTGCCTTTGGCTCAGGTCATGATCCCTGGGTCCTGGGATCGAGTCCTGCATCAGGCTCCCCAAAGGGAGCCTGCTTCTCCTTCTGCCTCTCTCTCTCCCTCTCGAATAAATAAAATTAAAAAAAAAAAAAAAAAAAAAAAAAAAACAAAAAACCACTTCAATGATATTTCAGAGTTTGGGAGAAAAAATGCAGATCTGGTAATTTATGTCAGAAAACCATCATTCACTGAAATTAGTACTGTCTCTTCTCTTTTTTTTAGAGTGCAACAGAAAGAGGCAATTCAGTAATTAAATGATAGCAGCAGCTAATAATAAATGAGATAAGAATTTTTTTTTTTTTTTTTTTTAACAAGGGGCTTCAGCTCACAACCCTGGGATTAAGACATGAGCTGAAATCAAGAGTCAGATGTTGAACAACTGACTGACCCACCCAGGGTTCCCAAATGAGATAGTATTTAAAGTTCATAACACACATCATAAAATTCTCATGTAACTCTAAAGACAACAGTTAACACTGTCATCTTTAGAATGGGTAACAGGTTCAGAGGGGTTAATTGTCCAAGGGCACTCAATAGGCTGGGCAAACTAGGATATGAATTCAAGTTCATAATTTAAGTGTTCTTGGACTATGTTAATAAACACTATCTCCCAAAGATGTTAATAAACACTATCTCCCAAAGAACAAAAACTTAGTGAAAGTTCTAAAAAAATGGAAATCCATGCAATGTAAGTATTCAAGAGTTTTTCTTCTCTGCTACAATCTCTCCCTTGTCCCCTCTCCCCCACACATATAATAATACTCAAGTCTGGGATCCCTGGGTGGCGCAGCGGTTTGGCGCCTGCCTTTGGCCCAGGGCGCGATCCTGGAGACCCGGGATCGAGTCCCACGTCGGGCTCCCGGTGCATGGAGCCTGCTTCTCCCTCTGCCTGTGTCTCTGCGCCTCTCTCTCTCTCTGTGACTATCATAAATAAATAAAAATTAAAAAAAAAACTCAAGTCTGTTTCCAGTTCTTTTCTACCATCACTGGGTAGGGAAAGACAGCCGCAGATGCTTAGACCAACTGAGAAAAAAGTCTAGCTTCCTTGAGAATGATACCTGAATATGATAAACATAGAGGTAAAACCCAACATGAAAATGAGGTCTGTCGGTGGGGTACAGGTAAGGAGCCCTACACAGGGACTGATGGAGAAGGAGAAAAACAAAATGTAGTATCAGGGCAAGTGTAGGAATTAATAGTAGTAAATAAGAGCAACTATAAATTAAAAGCACAAAACTTGCTTTTTGTCCGACATCTTAGTGAGGCTGCAGGGGTGGCTGTTGCTCTCTGAGCTTCGCTATGCCGCCCAAGGACAATGAGAAGAAAGATGCTGGAAAGTCGGCCAAAAAGGACGAAGACCCGGTGAACAAATCTGGGGGCAAGGCCAAAAAGAAGTGGTCCAAAGGCAAAGTTTGAGACAAACTCAATAATCTGGTGTTGTTTGACATAGCGACATATGACAAACTCTGTAAGGAAGTTCCCAACTATAAGCTTATAACTCCAGCTGTTGTCTCTGAGAGACTGAATATTCGAGGTTCTCTGGCCAGGCAGCCCTTTAGGAGCTCCTCAGTAAAGGACTTATTAAACTGGTTTCAAAGCACAGAGCTCAAGTAATTTACACCAGAAACACCAAGGGTGGAAATGCCCCAGCTGCTGGTGAAGATGCATGAACAAGATCCCACCAACTACATTTTGGGAAATAAAACTTTATTAAATGAAAAAAACAAAAAAACCAAACACCCCCCCCCCCACACACACAAAACTTCTCTGCACATTCTGACACATAATACAGAATTTCTGGCAATACTGATAGCAAAAAACCGCCAAGATGTCTTTGAAACCATATGATACTGATAAGAAACTGTGCTCTTTCAATGAAGTCAGGTGAAACTAGGATAAACAGGACAAACACTAATCAGAAGCACAAGCCATCAAAAACTGCCGAAGGGAGTTTTGCAATAATTCAAACAACATAACAAGGGGACTTGTTCAACAACCAAGAATTTAAGTTAGAAAATTATAAAAATACAAGTTTTCTAGGATATTTCAATGAATCTATAACTGAAGCTGTTTTTCCTTTGCAGCTTGTTCAACCCTTTCAACCCCAGCCGATGCAGACTCCTCAGCAACTTCAGGTGTTTAGGAAGAGTATGTTAGGGACGCCTGAGCGGCCCAGTGGTTGAGGCCTTTGGCTCAGGTCGCCACCCTGGGGTCCTGGGATCGAGTCCCACATCGGGCTCCCTACATGAAACCTGCTTCTCCCTCTGCCTATGTCTCTGCCTCTCTCACGAATAAATAAAATCTTTCAAAAAAAAAAAAAAAAGAGTATGTTAATGTGTATACTGAGGGACAATGCTGATTTATGGAAGTGCCTTACAATCTAAATTTAATATCCACTGGTGAGTTGCTTTTAGTTTGCCTAAGTAAGAATTTAGTCATAAGACTTCAACATTTTAATCTAACAGACTTTTTCTGAGGCCTTTATAAAGAAAGAACCCTTGAGGAAGCAGGGCAGGAAGGGATTTTGGGAAGCATTTCCTCTTCTACTGGCCACTGCAAGACCTTTAAGAGACGCAACTCCATTGGAGAACAGGAAATTACTTCAGGGGCCCTGAGCTAAGTTTAATCTTGGGAAGGCCCAGGGCTCTCAACAGATCTGAAAGCATTTTTAACAGAAATCTTTCTGAACCACGCAGACTTTACATCTACCTGTACAGGACTACAGAGAAGATTCTATACACTCTGAAAGGCAACCACTCATCCCAGTTCTCTTTGGTTAAGCTGTAGTTTAACTATAGTTTATAAACTTGTACTCAACTTCCTAATATAATAAAATTATGCTGGGACCAAAGGCAAAGTTGGGTAGGTCAGCAGTTGAGCGTCTGCCTTTGGCTCAGGGCGTGATCCCTGGGTCCTGGGATCAAGTCCCACACCAAGCTCTCCATGGGGAGCCTGCTTCTCCCTCTGTGTGTCTCATGAATAAATAAAATAAAATAAAATATAAAATAAAATAATGCTATAAAGAAAATAAGTCTCTAACCTTTGACTGGATTAAGAAATTTTCTCTATCTTAATTAGCAGAGAAGAGGGTGGTATGTCACTACATGCTTGGGAGTTTGGCCCAGGGTTAACAGCGAATAGACTATGAATGACCACTGACTGGAAACACAATGAAATGGGGCAAAAAAGGTTAAAGAAACTGAGGAGAGAAAGCCCTATATACAATGGTCCCTTTATATGGAACCATCCTGCATATTCAAGACCAATTATTACTTATAATGAACTAAAGACAAGTCAAACTAGTAAACTTTAATTCCAAGGAAACTGGACAAATAGACGACTGGTAGTCTGAATCTAACACTTCAATTTAAATAGCCTCGTATGGCTAATGGCTACTATATTAGAATAGATTTAGACAAAGGCATATCAAAAGTTCTAGAGAAGAGCAAATCAAAACACATACTTCTTCTAAACAATCCACTGAACAGTATTTATAACTAATGGCCTACTCCAACCTATAAATCCTTTCCTAATTTTATAAATGTTTTACCAGATTTTATAATTAGAATCCTTCTTCTACAATACCTCCTTAGCTTTGACCTTCTTGAACTTTCTTCATACAGAAGCTCTGGGTGCCCTGTGTATTTGATACATATATTTTATAGACCTCAGAGTCTTTTAGGTTGGATTTTTAAAATCTATCCTGTCACAAATGGATCTGGATGTTTTAAGAGAACAGATTGTTCTTGCTCATTATAGATAAATGCCTCAAGTTTTAACATGCAGAGGTTTCTTTCCAAAATAGAAACTGAGGGAAAAATTTTTAACATCAGAAGAAATTGTATAGTTATACATCTACTGCTTGAAATACTTAAATATATTTTAGACTTTGAAACACAGAATCACAAGATGCAAAAGTCAAAGTACTTTTCTCTTCTGTGTGCTTGGCATTATGGAGGTTCAGAGGCCTAATAATCAAGAATAACACCTTTTCTAAGTTAAATTTTAACCAAGAGCCAATACTCTACAGTATTCATCACATAGTACTCATAATCTTACACTGGTTTAGTCTCAGAAGTTGGCCCCCTCTCATACAAGAGCACCAGATCACAACAGCAAGGATAAACCACTGTATCAAAGATTATGTGGTTCTCTTATACTCAGTTTAAAAAAAAAAAAAAAATGCATTGGGGATGCCTGAGTGGCACAGCAGTTGGGCGTCTGCCTTTGGCCCAGGGCTTGATCCTCGAGTTCTAGGAAAGAACCACATTGGGCTCCAAGGATCTTAGGATCGAGTCCCACATCGGGCTCCCTACATGGGAGCCTGCTTCTTTCTCTGCCTGTGTCTTTGCCTCTCTCTCTCTCATGAATAAATAAATGAAATCTTAAAAAAAAGAAAAAAAAAAAACCTGCATTGGCCATTTAATATTAATCTTGAGCTATATCTGGATAGCCAAAGTGACTTAGTCTCTCAGTAATTTTCTCTTCAGTTTGGAAAAATAATCCTCTATAACCTATTAAATAAAGCAGCCCAATGTGGGGTTCAAATTCACAACCCTAACATCAAGAGTCATATACTCTACTAACCCAGCCAGGCACTCCAAGGCATCTAACTTTTTATGTGGGGAAATAAAAAAGATTTCTTTTTTCAAAGACGATGAGCAATGGGAATCTTCTTTCTCTCTCTCTTTTTTAAAAGATTTTGAGAGACAGAGCACAAGTTGGGGGGGGGGGGGAGTGGGACAAGCAGACTCCCTGCTGAGCATGGAGCCCAACTCAGGGCTTGATCCCAGAACCTCGAGATCATAACAGGAGCCAAAGTCAGATATTTAACCAAGTGAGCCATCCAGGTGCCCCAGAAAAAATATTTTTCTACACAATTGGTAAAACATCTTGGCAGAGTAAAAGGAGAGGGATAATAAGAACCAATGTTGCTAGATTCTGATGGAGAAGAAATATAAAGCTGTGGCCTATGACAAGTCTAAGTCAGGCTGAACTCCCATCCCTACTCTCATTCTTTTGAAATGAATGAGTATCCCTGGAAATGATCTTAGTACAGGTGTATGGTCATTCTTATTAATTTCCTATTGCTGCTGTAATAAATGATCACAAACTTAGCTTAAAATACAAATTTATTACTTAAAATTTTAGAGGTGCTCCAAAAGCTACAAAAACAGGGAAACACACAGCTTGCTCACTCCTGCTGTAAATATATTAGTAGTGTCTTAATGTTCTCAGTGGGGCACCTGGGTGGCTCAGCTGGTTGGGCTTCCTGACTCTTCATTTCAGCTCAGGTCAAGATCTTAGGGTGGTGAGATTTAAGCCCCATGTCTGGCTCCACACTCAACAGGGAGTCAGCTTCTCTCTCTCTCTTCGCCTCTGCCCCTCCTTCCACTCATGCGTATGCTCTCTCTAAATAAAATTTTTTTTAAATTTTATTTATTCATGAGAGACACACAGAGAGAGAAGCAGAGACACAGGCAGAGGGAGAAGCAGGCTCCATGCAGAGAACCCGAAGTGGTACTCGATCCTGGGTCTCCAGGACCACACCCCGGGCGGAAGGTGACGCGCTGAGCAATCCCCCCCCACCCACCCCCCGCTGCCCACTACTTCAGTTTCACTTCAAGATAACAAATAATGTCAAGGCAAAATAATTTTATAAAAATTATTTTAAGTCTTATTATGATTCTCTGGTAAAAGATACTGATCTCACTTATTTTGGTCGCTCAAATTATATACTCTATCATTCAATACCATCAACTAAAATGCTGGTTCTAAGTAGAACTGCCTCCATAGCTTTAAACAGCCATTGAAGAAAAAAAAGGGCTAATCATCTATTTTCAAGGACCCCTAATCCAACCCCAAGGTACATCCTTATCAGAGGTGCCATGTCTTCAGAGGTGTCTCCTTTCTCAACTTATCAAAATTAATTCTCAGGAAGATATCAAAACTCATATTTAAGACTGTCAAAACTGAGGCACCTGGATGGCTCAGCAGGTTAAGCATCCGCCTTTGGCTAACGTCAGGTTCCCGGGATTGAGCCCCAAATCAAGCTCCCTCATCAGTGAGGAGTCTACTTCTCCCTCTCCAACTGTCCCTACCCGCACTCGCTTGCTTGCTCTAATAAATAAAAAAAAAAAAAACCTGGGGCTCCCTGGGTGGCTCAGTGGTTTAGCACCACCTTCAGCCCAGGGCGTGATCCTGTAGTGCCAGGATTGAATCCTGCATCGGGCTCTGCATGGAGCCTCCTTCTCCCTCTGCCTGTGTCTCTGCCCCCCCCCTCCCTTGGTCTCTCATTAATAAATAAAATCTTAAAAAAAAAAAAAAACTTAAAGGGCAGCCCCGGTGGCTGGCGCAGAGGTTTAGCACCACCTGCAGCCCAGGGCGTGATCCTGGAGGCCCTGGATCGAGTCCCACGTCGGGCTCCCTGCATGGAGCCTGCTTCTCCCTTTGCCTGTGTCTCTCTCTCTGTGTCTCTATGAATAAATAAATAAAATCTTAAAAAAAAAAAAAAAACTTAAAAAACAAATATTGTCAAAGCTAATGAGAATTTTATTCCTTACAAATCAAATGGCCTCTTTTCTCTAAACTTTGAAAAATCAAGCATCAGCAAAAAAGGGAAAGAATTAGGAGAGATGATCAGAATGTTGCTAAAGCCACACCCTAGAAGCCACACCCAAAATATTTATGCTACTGTGGTAAAGCAAAGAGTCAGTTCTTCCTTTCTTCACATGGCTGAAAATGTTACTAAATTTCCCAGCTTCCTTTGTGGGAAAGGGCAATGAGGCAGGAGTATGTTTTCCCCTTGGCTAGAAGATGGATGTGATGCTGGAGGCTAACAGTCAAGCCATGATACTGAGACCTCTCACATGAAAAAATAAACTTTCTTCCTCAAGTTTCTTGTGAGCACAGCCCCAACCGTATCCTGATACCACCTTTCTTGAAAATTACATCAAATGTCACGTTTTACTACCATGTCAAAATTCCTAGATTCTAAATATTTCCTCAAGGAGGTAAAACTCTAGTTGAAAGCATTAAGTCACTTAACTAAGAAATCAGTAAAGCAGTACCAAGATTATACTATTGCTTTTCTTGGACACCATCATTTTTATCTGATGTTCAAAAAATTGCTGGCTCTGCTCACATGAAAGCAGCACAATATGGTAAAACATCGACATATCTAAAAACAGTTCAGTCTTTTTCTTTTCCTTTTCTTCTTTTTGGTAAGCATGATTATGAACCTGAAGACAGGGAAAAAATCTCTGTTACAAAGAATCACCAAGACAGCTAGGAGTTAAACACTTTTAGATTTTTCCCCTTTAAAGGTACTAAGTAGCAACAGTAACAAAATAGAAGAATTTCTTTCTTGAGGCATCTGGGTTGCTCAGCTGGTTAAGTATCTGACTCTTCCTTTCAGCTCAGGTCATGATCCTAGGGTGGTGAGATGAGCCCCAGGTCAGGCTCTGCCCTACTTAAGATTCTCTCTCTCCCTTTCTTTCCCTTTGCACATGCCCTTCCCTCCCCATCCCAGCTCGACTCATGCGCACACACTCGCGCGCATACACTCTCGTGTAAAAAAAAAAAATTATTTCTTAGATGGATATATACGTATTTTTTTCCTGACTCCTGGCTTACCTCCATGATTATTACATGGGGATACAGACAGGGATGGCACAAGGGGCAAAAAGATCTATCCTGGCTGAACACAGTCAATGCCTCCCTTCTTCCCAAAAAGCAAAGCTATATAGGTTGTTATGCTTTGAACTAGTATTAAAGTGCCTGCTCTCCAAAAGACATTTTATCGTTGGTAAATATCACTAGTTTTCCTCTGTGCTCTCAGATTTGTCAGAATCTGCTGTTATGTTCTGGTTGGTTAGTTATTTCTATTTACTTTAAATTTGCCTTTTAAAATTCAATCAAGACTACCAACCACTTATGGTTCCATTTATTTTTTTCATACCTCTCAGAGACAGAGAACATGGTGCAACCAGAAATGAGCCTTGCTGTGTACCAGTAAAGTGCCCTTGTTAGGGTGCTTTTAAAACTACCATTTTCCAAATCCCACCACTAACCAATGAAATAAGAATCAAAATGATTTCAAAAGCTCCCCAGGGGGATCCCTGGGTGGCGCAGCGGTTTGGCGCCTGCCTTTGGCCCAGGGCGTGATCCCGGAGACCCGGGATCGAGTCCCACATCGGGCTCCCGGTGCATGGAGCCTGCTTCTCCCTCTGCCTGTGTCTCTGCCTCCCTCTCTCTCTCTCTGTAACTATCATAAATAAATAAAAATTAAAAAAAAAAATTAAAAAAAAATGTTTAAAAAAAAAAAACAAAAGCTCCCCAGGAGAATATTCAGTATAGACTCTGAAGATCAGAAAATGTAGATTCAAATCCCAGTTTTGTCTTTTATAATACCTATGACTTTGGGTAAGTTACTTAACCTTCCTAAACTTCACTTACTCATAATGTCCACTATGTGCTAAGTGCAGTGCCAGGTGCTGAAGAAGGGTAATTAAGACAGTCCCTGTCCTCCTGTCCTCTAGGAGCTTATTAAGATACAGGTACTAAAGGAAGCCACAAACAACCAAATAAATTTAATCCTAATAGGGCACAGGAAGGAAATTCAGTCTAAATTCCAAGGATCAGCAAAATCTCAAAGATGATGGTAAGGCTAAATCCTGCAGGACAAGTAACAGTAGCCAGACAAGGTTACTAAAGGAAGACAGTTTTATTTTTTTTAAGATTTTATTTTTTTAAGTAATCTCTACACCCAACATGGGGCTCAAACTCACAACCCCAAGATCGAGTCACATGCTCCACCAACCAAGCCAACCAGAGGCAGCCCAGGAAGACTATTTTAATGGCAGAGGAAATATGCAGACACAAGAGGCCTGGATAAAAGATAATTCCGCTTATTCAGGAGATACAAATAGTTTAGTAGGACTAGAACATAAAGTAAGAATGAAGGAGGGACAAGAGATGAGGATCAGATCAATAGGGACTCCAGCTTTTACACTGGCAAAACAGGAATATTATCTATTCTCTTTAGCTACCTCAGAGAGATCACATTTTTTACATATATATTTGCAATGAGCACTGCCTATATATATGTGTGTGTGTATACATATAAGCTTCAGCACATATACTAAAATAGGAATGATACAGGATTAGCATGGCCTCTGTGCAAAGATGACATGCAAATTCGTGAAGCGTTCCATATATATATATATATATAGCAGCCTCTTGAACAGAAGTACTCAAGTGATAAATCCCTTCTTCAGCTTCAACACTCACAGAAAAAAAAGCTTGCCTTTTTATAACATCACTAGCCAAGCCAGCCGGTCAACAACACGTTTTCTTCAGATCATCTCATCAGAGCACAGAATTTAAAAGCAAGCTCTTGCAGCTGTTCATCTCTCCTGACTGCATCTTACCCACTGCTGATTACTGAAGAGTCAACTCATGTCTCAAGAGTACCAACTTTGGGATTTCCTTCAAAAGGTGCAGATACCTTAGGGTGCCCCCAAACTAGGCTGTCAACAACAAAGGTTTTAATGTCCTGTTTTAAATTAAATGAACCGCAGCTGTGAAGCAATTCTAAACCAAGACCAGACTACTTCAACTCTAACCCTGGCTCTGACACTTACTTACTTTGGGTGAGAGACAACCTTCTGTGCCTTGGTTCTGTAAAGTACTAAAGTGAACAATACAGAACAGTCCCTAATAACCCAACATAGCAGGACGACTTTTTAACTGTTACTGCCTCCCTTTCCCCATGGATTAGGTAAGAACAAAAACCTCAAAGCCAGTAACATGCCCTTCCTTCATGGAGATTCTGCAAGTCAGCTGCAGCTAGCAGCAAAGATGTGTATCAGACAACATCTCACAGCCAGCTGATAAAGCTACATAGATTTACAGATGTTAAAAAAAAATTTACAGATGTTCTTTGGCACTAAAATACCTTGATTCTTTAAAATATTATTTCGAAAAAATAATAAAAAAATAAAAATATTATTTGTGCCATTTAATACATTCTTATAAATCCTGGGACCAAGTCTAAGAATTTATTTGTTTCCAATCTGGATATTAATAACTTCCAACTTAAAGAGGACTAAAAATAAATAATAATAATAATAAAATAAATAAAATGAGAGGACTCGCCAAGAGTAAAGTCACCAATACAGGTTTAGAACAGAAAACACTGTTCAGATACAATTTTTACTGACTATCTTTCTTGTCAAAATGTTCATCAAATTTCGGGCACCTGGGTGGCTCAGTCAGCTAAGAGTCCACCCTCCTGGTTTCAGCTCAGATTGTGATCTCAGGGTCCTGGGATCAAACCCTGCATCCGGCTTTGGGTTCAGCATGCAGTCTGCTTGGGATTCTCTTCTCCCTCTGCCCTCCGCATCCCCCCTGCACCATGCACAGGCTCTCTCTGAAATAAATATATAAAATCTTTTTAAAAAATTGTTTATTGGGGTGCCTGATGGCTCAGTTGGTTAAGCAACTGCCTTCAGCTCTGGCCATGATCTCAGGGTCCTGATATTGAGCCCTGTGTCAGGTTCCCTGCTCGGTGGGGAGTCTGCTTCTCCCTCTTCTTTCTCCCTCTGCCATTCCCCCTCCCCCTGCTTGTGTTCTCTCTATCAAATCAATAAAATCTTTAAAAAGAAAGTTTATCAAACTTTAGTATTCAGTTTTATGTTTTAATAAGCCTCAGTTTTAAAAGGCTACTTCCAGGGATCCCTGGGTGGCGCAGAGGTTTAGCGCCTGCCTTTGGCCCAGGGCGCGATCCTGGAGACCCGGGATCAAATCCCACGTCAGGCTCCCGGTGCATGGAGCCTGCTTCTCCCTCTGCCTATGTCTCTGCCTCTCTCTCTCTGTGTGACTATCATAAATAAAAATTAAAAAAAAAAAAGATTAAAACCTTTAAAAAAATAAATAAAAGGCTACTTCCATAACTATGCGAGGAGTTGAGTATTAGCTAATCTTATTTTGGTAATCATTTCACAGCATATATCACTACGCTATATACACCTTAAGACATCATATATAGGGGCGCCTGAGTGGCTCCATCAGTTGAGTTTCTGCCTTCAGCTGGGGTCATGATCCCAGAGTCCTGAGATAGAGTACTACATGGGGCTCCCTGCTCTGTGGGAAGCCTGCCTCTCCCTCCGTCCCCTGCCCCACTCTCTCATGAATATAGAACTAAAATCTCAAAAAAAAAAAAAAAAAAAAAAAACCATTATGTATCAATCACATCTCAATAAAACTGGAAAAACTACTACTATAATCACAGGAAATATGCTACCTTAAAATATAAATTCTATTAATTATTTTTGGACTTAGTATGAAATTTACCACCTTCCAAATGGCATCAGAACTTTCTACATGGAGTTATACAAAATACAAATTTAAAACAAAAAAGCTACTGGGTTAAATACTAAACAAGATGGCTTCTTTTATACTGTATCTGCCTCGATGAAAGTATACTTCCATTCCAGATCTAACAATTTTAGTAACTCAACTGCACGGTAACACAGAAAATGTAGTTAGTTGATCACTGCCTTCAAAATTAGAACATATCTGCATTTCGAAAGAAGTAACTTTTAAAAGCTTAGTATATACCAGTGAATACTAAAGAGACTTATGTCCATTATCTCATTTAGTCCTATGAGGTAGGTGCTACTGTTACCCTATCTATTTTACAGAGGGAATGCTGTGGGAGCTTAGACTGTGTACTTTACTCTGCTTATAAATGATAAATCTATTCATTGAACTCAGCTCAAAAAAGATCCTTAACTTCACTCCTGTTTGAAATAACTGTCTCTAGTTACAACAGATCTTAACTAATTTACAATCCCCAGAAAATTAAGGTTACATTATAGTATAAACTTCATAAACAGTGACTGAATTTCCCCTTTAAACTTCTTTTTAATATGCCAAAATAATTCTAGACCCTGAGCTCTCCTAAACCTTTCATCATATATGGTGCTCTCTGCGGTACCTACCCATTAGAACAATTTTTAAAAACATTAACCCTGTACCAATTATTTTCAAAAGCCCAGAGATACTAATCAAGTGATCCTAATAGTCTTAAACACTATCTTCAAACCAAAAGATAAATGGAGATTGGGAAACTTGCATTCTAAAGTGCCACTATCTAGATAAAATTACTCTGTGAATTAGAGTAATTTCAATCAGATCCTATAAAATTGAACATTTTTCTCAAGACCAGAATTACATAGCAACTGTAAGATAGTTTAAGGGCCTAAACTCCACATGGCAATTCAATAGCAAAAGGCAGGCGATAGGAGGGAGAGCAGCAACAGCTTAGAAAAGTAGTAATAAGTAAAATTACAAAATGACTTACCTATTCATCTTGCTGGCCTATTTTACCTTAACACAAGATTGTAACTACTCTCAAAAATCATATGCTGCTTAAATAAGATATATTGTCTTACTATACGGTGTCCTGAATTTTAAATTAACAAACACATTACATATTAAGAAAAACCCCAATGGCATTTCATATGCATTAAAAACTCAATTACACTTTTTTAGGATACCTGCATTTATGACTATAAACATCATTAATATAGAAAAAAACTGGTTTATATAATACAACCAATGTGGGTGCATTCTTTGCTAATTCCATAACTTACCACTTTTAAAAGGAATTATTCTTAAAAATGTAGAGCACACCATAAGCACTATTTTTAAAGTGTCCCATCAGCTATTCAGTAATAAAGTATCAGATGTATTTTTTAAATAATTAAATCACACGACTGCATTTAATGCAATGCACTCAGCAAGATAAACACAAAGTTATTAAATGGAGGAAGTGTAGGCAGGAGATTTTGCTTCAGTTGTATGACAGGAAGTACTAGCCATGGAAGTTTAGAAACAGGAATACCAAGTTCTGTTTTAGCACAAGAAATAAAAGAAAACATAGTGGTGAATAAAAGGAAGTTGTTTTTTGTGAATTTTTTAGTGAACATATATTTCAAAATCATTCCAAAAGTAAAAAAAAAAAGGGGGGGGGGCTTACTTTTTCACTAAGCTTATGTGGTAAAGTACTTCCTTAAGTATACTGGAGCCTGGATTTTGCAATTTCACTATTACAGCATTGCTTACGGCTCACATTTTACACATCCATAGGGACACCAGGGTGACGTGTAGCATTAAACTTTAGTTTCACATCTTGAAGTCCGATTATTAAAATTATTTTTGGCGATACATGACAAATTTTTTAAGTGCACAGATTTCACGATAGGGATATACTTAACACGAGTGCACAGTAAAAAACGGTTAAGATGCTAAATCATAGGTTGTTTTTTAACCGCACGCACAGAAAGTGCACAAGGCAATGAGCAATAGTACTCGGCTTAAATATTAATAATCACCTGTTATGTAAATCTCAGTTACTGCAAAGTGAAACTTATTATACTTAATTTTTGGTAGTAGAACAATTTGTTGTTTTTTGACAGCTGGGTTCATTTGCTATGATTTTTAAAGATACCTCCCTAGGTGAGAGAAAGTTCTTCAATCCCGAACTACAGTGAAAGTGAAGCTCTAGCCTCAATTAGCATCTTCCAAATCATCTGAATTACTTATTGCCATCAAATACTAGTTATGAAATCATAAGTGTGCTTCTCCTTCAGCTGATTTCCTCCATTCAGTCAAGTGAACACCTCGAAATTAAGAGAGCAAGATCCCTAAGTGAATAATAGGCTTTCTTACAGCAGCTGCAGTTCTGCACGGTGAGGGAGACCACGACTCGCCACGCCTCGGCCCTCCAGCACCCACGGTGGCCCAGAAGGCTAAGGTCGCCCTGTGGTCCTCCGCAGGTTGGGCCCTGCCGAATCCGTCAGCCTTTTCAACACCCATTAGATTTTTTTTTTTTTTTTTTTTTTTTTGCTCCGAAAAGCGTACAAAGCTGGGTTAGTTTGGCAGCTTGGGGAAGGGGGGCCTGCAGCGACCCACCAGCTCGGCTCTGGCCACCCCTGGGGGAAAGTCTCCAGGGTTAAGAAAACTGGGAAAACTTGGTGCAAACCACCTTCCCCCCCCTCCCCGCCCCCGCCCCCGTCTCAGGCACGTCTAGCTCCCCCTCCCGAGGGAGCACCGTGTTCTCGAAAGATCTGCACCTTTCCAACTCAAATGTCATTCCCAGATCAGCTGCTCGGGGCCAAGCGGCGCTCAACCCACGCCCTCTTCTTCGAGCACCTTCTCCAAGGAGCAGCGCTGAGCTGAGCTCGCTCCGTGCAGCCCCCGTCCAAGCCCTACAGCGGGGGGGGGGGGGGGGGCTGACCCGAGACCCCGCCCGCCCGCGGACGAGGCTGACGGCCCGGGGCTCCCGGCCCAGGTGGGATGGAGGGGGAGGGAGAGAGGAGGGGGGAGGGGAGGGAGAGAGGAGGGGGGGAGGGGAGGGGGTCTCTGAAGGGGAGAAAGCCGGCCTCACCTTGACCCTGATTTCGTAGGTGGTGAAGCGGCCCCGGCCGACCCCCACCGTCTGCGGGTTGCTCACATCGATCTCGAGGAAGTTGCTGGGCGGCCCGTAGGCATCGTTGAGGTTCTGCGGCTTGGTGATGAGCCGCCGGGTGTCCGCCACGGTCTCCGCCATTGCGCTCCTGCAGCCGCCGCCGCCGCGGACTCCCTCCGCCCCCGCCGCCGCCGCCGCCGCCCGCCGCGGGGACCCCGGGCTCGCGCACAGCGGTCGCGAGGCGAACGAGCACGTAGGCCGGGCGTTCCCCCCGCGCGCGGAGCTCCTCCCTGCGAGTCTCCGGCTTCCGCCTCTCGAAGCCCGCGGGGGAGGAACAGCTGACTCGCCGGGACGCCGCGCCCTGGGCCCTGGAGCCCCCGCTGAGGCCGCGGAGGGGGACTGCGGGCGAGGCGGCGGTCACGGGACTTGTAGTCGCCAACGGGTCCCGGCCGGACTACAGCGCCCACAATGCATCGGGCGAGCGCGGAGGTGCGGCGGGACCTCGGGGTCCGGGGGTGGGCGCTTCCTTCCTGTCTTCTCGCGGCCGCCGCGGCCCGAAGCGGTGGGAGGGACCACGGAACTGGTCTTCGCGGCCTCGGGGGCCGCGGGAAGGAAAGTTAAAAGCGGGGAATTGGGCGCGGGGGGCGGGGTTTGCCCGCAATCGAAACAAACCTCCCGCCGGCTCCGTGCCAGCCCAGCGTCCCACCGGGAACCGCCGAAGATGCCTTCTAGGTGGGCCATTAACAAATACCTCCCAGGGTCTTGACATCCTCGTGGCCGTTTGCCCCTATGCCTGTCTGGGTTGATGAGTAGGAGGAGATAAAGTAGGAGAGTGCAGCACGGACAAAAGGCCAGGCCGCATGACGGCACTGAGGTCAAGCCATCGGGACCCTGCGCTCTTGAAAATCTCGTGGTTAGGGGACCCCTGCGTGGCTCCGCGGGAGAGCGTCTGCCTTCGGCCCGGGGTGTGACCCCGGAGACCCAGGATCGAGTCCCAGGGGATCGAGACCCAGGATCCAGACCCGGGATCGAGTCCCAGGGGATCGAGACCCGAGATCGAGTCCCAGGGGATCGAGTCCCAGGGGATCGAGACCCAGGATCGAGTCCCAGGGGACCCAGACCCAGGATCGAATCCCAGGGGATCGAGACCCAGGATCCAGACCCAGGGGATCAAGACCCAGGATCCAGACCCAGGATCGAGTCCCAGGGGATCCAGACCCAGGATTGAGACCCAGGGGATCGAGTCCCAGGATCTAGTCCCACGTCGGGCTCCCTGCATGGAACCTGCTTCTCCCTCTGCCTGTGTGTGTCTCTGCCTCTCTTTCTCTGTGTCTCACATGAATAAATAAATAAAATCTTTAAAAAAATCTCGTGGGGGATCCCTGGGTGGCGCAGCGGTTTGGCGCCTGCCTTTGGCCCAGGGCGTGATCCTGGAGACCCGGGATCGAATCCCACGTCGGGCTCCCGGTGCATGGAGCCTGCTTCTCGCTCTGCCTCTCTCTCTCTCTCTCTCTCTCTCTCTCTGTGACTATCATGAATGAATAAACAAAATCTTTAAAAAAAATAAAAAAGATTAAAAAAAAAAATCTCGTGGTTAGGGGGCCGAAACCTGCCTTGGACAACCTGTGTTTGGGTAACCTGCAACTTTCTTCCCTCATTTCCCACAAGTCGGGCTCCCTGCATGGAGCCTGCTTCTCCCTCGGCCTGTGTCTCTGCCTCTCTGTGTGTCTTTCATGAATAGATAAATAAAATCTTTAAAAAAAATAGTAAACGTATTCTACAGCTTTTGAAATGAAGCTCAAATAAGCCTTTATAAGAAATGGGCTGGGGGGGAGAAACAAGCAGATGGTAGTTCATCTTCGAACTTGGAGGTAGAGAGAAATCTCCATTCCTGCCTAGAAAGGTATCTCTGTTGATGTCACAGTTCTGCAGCTCTATCTGCATTTTTTAAAAAACATGTTCAGTTTCAGAACCCTCATTTAGGTAATCAGCCCCTTAAGGTGAAGAGTTGCCCAGGTCGTTAACCATCCATAGGAACACAAAGAATACTTGGAATAAAGAAATCACTTAAATCCGATATAGACTCTTTTCTAGTAAAACTCAACATTCATTGACTCAAGTATTTATTGAAGGTCTAGTAAGGTGTTTTTCAACTGCAGATGCTAGAGCGCTAAGGGTAAATAAGACATGGAAGTTCTTTGAAGCCATCAGGTCTGCTATGTAGCCTATTTTGGGGAGACGTAGTAAGTCAATAAATGACATACCTGCCGATATGATTGGTGCTATGAGAATAAAACTGGGATAATGTGATAGAGAATGAAACATTCTAAGTGAAGCTCATTTAGACAAAGTGGTCAAAGGAGCCCTCTATCTCTCTTTCAAAGAGTAAGGGTAATTGTCAAAAGAAGTGCTGAGACAGGACTCCCTGTGGAGCCTGCCTCTTGGTGCCAGAGACCAAATGGTAACTTGGCTGCTGTGAGCTCAAGAATGGAGTATAGACTGTAGGGGACGAAAATAGTTTTCTCCTGCCGGTCAAGATCTTCCAGCTGTTTGGAGAATCAAATCGATACAAGACAGATTAAAGGGAGAAAAAAACCCCAAAGTTTAGTTCCATGCTCATGGAGGCCCAATAATGAAATTGAGATCCAAAGAAATGACCAAAGCAGGCAATTTTTAGACTTTTTTAAAAAATTTATTTATTAATGAGAGATAGAGAGAGAGAGAGGCAAAGACACAGGTAGAGGGAGAAGCAGGCTCCGTGCTGGGAGCCCCACGTGGGACTGGATCCCAGGTCTCCAGGATCAGTCCCTGGGCCGAAGGCGGTGCTAAACTGCTGAGCCACCGGAGCTACCCAATTTTTAGATTTTTTTAGACAATGAGACAATAAATCTGTGAGGAATTGATAGGACATAGAAAACAGAAGGTTGGGAGATTTAATTAGTAAGGAATTCTGAGCAGAATTTGGGCTGGGATAATAGATTAGTAAAAATTAACAAGGTTTTTTTCTATGACTTTCTAGACTTTCTGATGATAAGGTGTTTTGTTTTGTTTTGTTTTAACTTCTTAGTACAGTAACAATACCTTCCATGTGGGAGATTTATTTCTTGCTTTCGAGAGGGAGAGAGGAGGGTCTGAGTGTGTTTGCACAGACTGTTTTCCAAGTAACTTTTATTTAAAATATTATGCCAAGATGGCACATTTTGGGACAGCCTGCCTTTGGCCCCTGTGAGATGATATTTTGAATTAGAATATATGAGAGCTAAGAGACCAAGAACCACTGTATTGTGCTGTCATCTGTGACACTTGAACAAAGTAATCATGGGATAGTCTCATAGGAAGCTTCTGTCTCATTCCTTGGAGGCCACACAGCAGCTTTGGGCAGCAGCAACAATTGCCTGCAGTGGGAAGCAACTACAGAGGGTAGCAATACAGCAACACAGCAACCATACAGCTGGTATAAGCTTTGGGAGGAAAATTATTTTTCAGGATATACAATTGTATTCCTAGAAAAATCCAAAAAGAATAAGCTACCAGAATTAACATGAGAATTTAGTGGCTGAATGAGATTACAGACCCTCTTTATAGTTTTTCTCTGTCTGAGCAATGTCTCATCAGAATGGAGAATATATCTATGTTTAATTATTAGAATTAGAAGAGGAATATCTGGTGTATTGGTGAGGATCACAGAAAAATCTTTCCAGTATAATGTGATTTGGGTAAACAAACAGAACAAAAATATATAAAGATATGTACATCTATCTGTTCATATTTTTGTCTGTGCATGGGAGAAAGTATGGAAGCATATACAGCTGGGCTGTTGACACTGGTAACTCAAGAGGGAGTGGCATTTGCAGTGGGGACAGAAATGGGAAGGCACCAGCATATTCTAGGGATAGACTAGGATGTTAGAAATCTATTAGCAATTTTATGTTTTCCTAAATGTCCTAACTCTAGAAAAATAATTTGTTAGTGTACCTGTATTACCATGGGAGATGAGAGTTGTGTCCCTTGAGTAGTATACTAGCATAAATACATATGTATGTATATAAATGGCATCATAGGATACACACACTTTTGTATCTTCTTTCTCTTAACAATGTATCTTGAAAATAGTTTCATATTTGTACTGCAGGGAGGTATTCCATTACATAATGTGCCATAATTTAACTTGTCCCCCTATTAGCAAATATATATGGGATGTCAACCTTTCACTATGATAGTGCTGCAATGAATAGCCTGCATATGCTATCATTACACATGCAGGATTATATTTATAGTATAAACTTATGTAAATGGAATTACCGGGTCAAAGGATATGTGTATTTATGAGAGATATTGCAAAATTTCCTTTGTACAGGTTTAACCAGTTTATATCCTGTACAGCAATGTATGAAAGTGCCTATTTATCCATAGCTTCACTAACATGAAGTGTTAACAAACTTTTTAACCTTCACTAATCTAAATGATGTCTTTATTTGGGTATTTCTTATTCAACTGAGCACAGTTGGGCATCTTTTCATATGTTTACAAGCCATTCATATTTCATTTTTTTGGTGATATATTTATTCAAATTCTTTGCCCATTTTTTCTATTGACTTGCTCTTTTTCTTGATATGTTGGAGTTTATTAAATATTAAAAGGTAAACATTTTGTATGATATAAATGGCAAATATCTTCCCCAGTTTAACTTTTGACTCTGCCAATGATGGATTTTACCATGTATTTTGTAATTTAATTCATATAGTTGAATTTATCAATCTTTTCTTTTATGGCTTCGGAGTTTTGAGGCATGCTTAGAAAGCCCTCCTCCTAAAAAAAAATCCACTTTTTGGGATCCCTGGGTGGCGCAGCAGTTTGGCGCCTGCCTTTGGCCCAGGGCGCGATTCTGGAGACCCAGGATCGAATCCCACATCGGGCTCCCGTTGCATGGAGCCTGCTTCTCCCTCTGCCTATGTCTCTGCCCCTCTCTCTCTCTCTCTGTGACTATCATAAATAAATAAAAAATAAAAAAAATACTTTAAAAAAATCCACTTTTTTCTATACTAGTTATAGGTTTTTTAAAAAAATATTTGATCCAGAATTTTCACTTTGATTTGATCCAGAATTTATTTATTTATTTATTTTTTTTAGGAGTCCAGGCTATTTCTTTAATTTTTTTTTATTTTATTTTTTTTTATTTTTTATTTTTTTATTGGTGTTCAATTTACTAACATACAGAATAACACCCAGTGCCCGTCACCCATTCACTCCCACCCCCCGCCCTCCTCCCCTTCTACCACCCCTAGTTCGTTTCCCAGAGTTAGCAGTCTTTACGTTCTGTCTCCCTTTCTGATATTTCCCACACATTTCTTCCCCCTTCCCTTCTTTTCCCTTTCACTATTATTTATATTCCCCAAATGAATGAGAACATATAATGTTTGTCCTTCTCCGACTGACTTACTTCACTCAGCATAATACCCTCCAGTTCCATCCACGTTGAAGCAAATGGTGGGTATTTGTCATTTCTAATAGCTGAGTAATATTCCATTGTATACATAAACCACATCTTCTTTATCCATTCATCTTTCGTTAGACACCGAGGCTCCTTCCACAGTTTGGCTATCGTGGCCATTGCTGCTAGAAACATCGGGGTGCAGGTGTCCCGGCGTTTCATTGCATTTGTATCTTTGGGGTAAATCCCCAACAGTGCAATTGCTGGGTCGTAGGGCAGGTCTATTTTTAACTGTTTGAGGAACCTCCACACAGTTTTCCAGGGTGGCTGCACCAGTTCACATTCCCACCAACAGTGTAAGAGGGTTCCCTTTTCTCCGCATCCTCTCCAACATTTGTTGTTTCCTGCCTTGTTAATTTTCCCCATTCTCACTGGTGTGAGGTGGTATCTCATTGTAGTTTTGATTTGTATTTCCCTGATGGCAAGTGATGCAGAGCATTTTCTCATATGCATGTTGGCCATGTCTATGTCTTCCTCTGTGAGATTTCTGTTCATGTCTTTTGCCCATTTCATGATTGGATTGTTTGTTTCTTTGGTGTTGAGTTTAATAAGTTCTTTATAGATCTTGGAAACTAGCCCTTTATCTGATATGTCATTTGCAAATATCTTCTCCCATTCTGTAGGTTGTCTTTGAGTTTTGTTGACTGTATCCTTTGCTGTGCAAAAGCTTCTTATCTTGATGAAGTCCCAATAGTTCATTTTTGCTTTTGTTTCTTTTGCCTTCGTGGATGTATCTTGCAAGAAGTTACTATGGCCGAGTTCAAAAAGGGTGTTGCCTGTGACCACTCTCTTTCACCATACACAAAGATAAACTCAAAATGGATGAAAGATCTAAATGTGAGACATGATCCAGAATTTAATCTAGAATTTCTTTTGGCATAAGTATGAATCTATATTCCCCCCATTTGACTGCCTAGTTGTTGCAACACTATTTATCAAACAACCTTTTTTTAAAAATTTTATTTATTTATTCATGGTAGACATAGAGAGAGAGGCAGAGACACAGGTAGAGGGAGAAGCAGGCTCCATGCGGGGGAGCCCAACGTGGGACTCGATCCCGGGACTTGAGGATCGCCCCCTGGGCCAAAGGCGGGCGCCAACCCGCTGGGCCACCCAGGGATCCCCTCAAACAACCTATTTAAAAAAAAAAAAACCTATTGTTTACTCACTGATTTGAGATGGTTGTATTATTATACTTGAAGTCTAATAAGAATTGTATTTCTCTTTCAATCCTGTATCTGTAACTCTATCTGGTATAATAAAAAATACATTGTTTTTTATCTCTGGATTCCAGCACTGAGTTCCTAAAACCTTTGGAATTTTCTGAGTGATAGGAATGTCTTAAGCAGCCCCTTTGGACCACACCTGAGTTTATGTTAATGAAGTGAATCAGAGCAGGGCCCCTGGGTATCATCTGGTTGGGAGCTGGTCACCAGAAAGAACCAATACTTGAGGAGAGAGGGTGGGAAATTCCAGCCCACCCCCCACGTCCTGGAAGGTGGCAGGCAGGAGGGGAAATAAAAGCTCCACACATGCCGACCTGGGGACTTTGCCCAATGCAACTCTTCCATTTGGCTGTTTCTGCCCAATGGAAGAGATAAACCAGCAAACGTTAGTCAAATAATTTTCCTGGTATCTGTGAGTCAAATGATTAAACCTGAGAGGGAGATTATGAAACCCCCCAAACCTGTAATTGGCTGGGCAGATGTAGATAGTTTTTTTTTTTTTTTTTTTTATGATAGGCACACAGTGAGAGAGAGAGGCAGAGACATAGGCAGAGGGAGAAGCAGGCCCCATGCACCGGGAGCCTGACGTGGGATTCGATCCCGGGTCTCCAGGATCGCGCCCTGGGCCAAAGGCAGGCGCTAAACCGCTGCACCACCCAGGGATCCCAGATGTAGATAGTTTAGGCACTGCATTAGTGGCTGGTGTCTGAAGTGGGAATAGTCTTGTGGGTCTGAGGCCTTTAACCTGTAGGGTCTGTGCCAACTTCAGGTAATTAGTGTCAGGATTGATTTGAACTGTTGCACACAGAGTTGGTGTCAGAGACTCAGGCTTTGGAGATGGCGTTAATCTGTTCTAGTAGTACATCCCACAGTCCCTGTCCTCTTAAAGGTTAACTTCTCTACTTCTGCAGTCCAGGAGATCAGCATGTGGTTGCTTCTTAGTCTCAGAGTTTGGAATCTCTGGGAGGATTATACTTGAGCTAGATACATCTTCACACTGATTTTCTTTGTATATTTGTCTACAGTTTTATTTAAAGAGGCTAAGTGCTGGAGGCGGAGCGGGAGCTAGCCAGGCCCAGGTTGCATATCCCACTCAGCAAAGAAAACCTGCTAGTAAGGTGACCACTCTCAGCCCACAGGTTAGTGATTACCTGTTGTGTTTTAGGCATGCCCTTTGAGGGGTCTTAATCCCCACCCTGAGATCCTTTACAAAATACCTCTTCCAAAAACACAATTCTCTATTTTGTTATTTGTGTATTTGTGATTTAGTGCCTCTTCTGGACTGGTAAATCAGGCAGTGCCCAGCTGGTTGTGTTAACATCAGAACCACTCTCTCTTGCTTTTTTCAAGTTCTTCTCCACTAATTATTCCTTTTTTCCTATATCTTCTTATTCTTTGTGGTAGCCATGAGAATGTGTCTCTCAAATCATCAGCCTAAAGAAACAATTAACCTCTGGCCTCAGCTGCTGTGCTTTGAAATTTATTACTACATTCGCTCCAAGGCCACATTTCCCACATGCTGCTCCCAACCAATGGCTGAGGATTGCTCAGACATCAGGGATATAAGGCCCATTCCTGGGAGAGGAGAGACTCTTCTGATAACATTGGATTCAATATCTAGAAGTCAGGCAGCCATGACAAGGAGCAATTCCTGTTTTCAGTTGAGTGGTTGATTTCCAGGGTGGGGGGAGGGGAAGACAGTCATGGGATTCCTTTTGAGATAGAAGGGCCCCTGACGTGCATAGTGACTTATTTCAAACATGTAAGGACAGGCAAAGTTGGTTTATACCTGGATCAGGGCAAAAACAGGTCCTCAGCTGTAGGAGCACTGGAAACCAGGCATTTGTATGCCTTCTCTCAAGAAAATGGATTACCAGCTTTCTGAGTAAAGAACCATCAATGTTATCTCAAGCAGTGTTTCTCAAATATTAATGTGTGTACAGATCACCAGGGGACCATGTGAAAATGCAGATTCTGACCCAGGAGTTCCAGGATAAAGTCTGAGATTTTGTATTTCTTTTTTTTTTTTTTTTTTTTTTTTTTTTTTTTTTTTAGATTTTGTATTTCTAACGAGGTCCAGGTGATGCCAGTGCTGCTGGTCTCCAGATCACAATGAGTAGCAAAAATCTAGAGAATCTCAAGAATGCAAGATACGTTAATTGGTGGGGTGGGGATTCCAGAACCAGTGGAATCCTATGATCTCTTTAGCTGAACAGATGTGTCCCTCTTAGGACTTTTAGGTCCTCTGGCCATCCATGTGACAAATACATACTGAGAACCTACGATAAACCAATGTGCTCGGTGCTGGGGGAAGGGTGAGCATGGAGAAGAGGGAAGGTGGTAAACAGGATACAGTTTTTGCTTCCAGGATCTTTCAGACTGGTCATAGAGATGTAAGAATGAACAAGCCATGTCAGTGGAGTGTGATGGGAGCCACTTAGCCCAGTCTTGAGGGTAGTAAGGAAAATTCCAGAAGGAAGCAGCAACAAAACCAAGGCATAGGGTTGGTGTTTGAGAGGCAAGGTGCCTGTGATTTGGGTGTGCATGTGTGTGGGAGGTACATTCTGGAGATAGAGATAAACATATACAGAGGCCCAGAGGAAAGAAAAAGCATGGCATAGCTAGGTAGCTACACACAGTTTAGTACTACTGGGATGAAAAGGGAATAGGAAGGACTAAGGCCAAGAGGGATAAGGCCATGAGGAGGCATTACAGTCCATGTTTATGATTCCAGATACTATTTAAAGACTTTCTAAAGGAAACCACTAAATAGGAGTGATTTGACTTGATTTTTGCTTTAGAAAGATCATGGTGGTGGAAGTAAGATGGTAAGCAGTGGGAATGTAGAAAAGTGAATGGACTTGAAAAATCTGCCCCCATTTCCCTGGTTTGATGCAAATAAAGTACTGCACTAAGCAACTGAAGACTGTTGAGACCAAAAGTTTGAGAGATGCCACATCAAAGAAGGGTATCAGGATGCAAACAGTACCACAACTCTTACTGGGACTTGGAGGACCCACCAAATCTCTGTGAGTTGGTGCCAGTATTCTAGTAAAAGACCTTAGCCACCAGGACATAGATTCCCAGGCATACCAGGGTGGTTCCTAATTGTTTTTGTGAAAGAAGTAAACTCTTCTAACTATTCATTTGGAAACATATCTGCATAACAAATATATTTGTCCAGAACCTGTGGGTTGGGTTTTTTAGAGAGCTTGACCAAACCTGCTGGACCAGGGCTTGATCCACTAAGCTGTTTAATGCTCTCAATTCTATAAAGACCTCAGCTTGGAGTGGGTGTATCACAATAGTGTTTGCCACTCTTCATATCATAAACTCGCTCAGGTACCTATATGCTATTTCTGTTTGTTGTCCTATTGGCTAAGTCAAACTCTACATGTCTAAAATCAGTCTCATCCCATTTACCCTCAAACAATATCTCTTAATATTTATATCCTTTTTGCTGTAATTATTATCATTATTTTTCTAATCACTTAGACTTGTCACTATGAGCCATCTTTTTTGTCTTCTTTTTCATCCACCCCTCTGCCATATCTTGGTTTTGGTTAATGTTAGACTAGAGATCTTCATACCGCTTTGACTTTTCTAATCTCTGCTATCCATTATTTACATATTACCATCCTGATATGTTTTTATATTATAAATATATCTTGACTAGAATTTATATATATATATATATATATACACACACACACACAAGTATATTTAAAGATTTTATTCATTCATTTGACAGAGAGAGAGAGCAAGTGAGAGTGAGCACAAGTAGGGAGAATAGCAAATCAATTTTGTTTAAAGCTCGGTAAAGGAGATGGGCAGGCAAATCCTTATAGCTGTGTAATCCTAGAAAAATCACTATGCTTGTCTGTGCTTCCATTTCTTCATGTAGCAGACTTCCATTTCTTCATGTACTTCATGTAGCAGCAATAGTACCCACCTCACAAGGTAGTTATGAGTATTGAAAGAGTTAATGTTTGTAAAGCATTTAGAACAGAGCTAGACAGGTGCTAAGCCCAGAAATCGGTATAGGAGTCTATAAGGAAATGGATTTATTTAGAAAACCCCTTGGATTCTATCCATTGGATAGAAAATCATAAGGGGAGGCCCTGAGCCATTATCAGGAGTGACTGGTGGTGTGTGGCTAGGTTTGTGAGAAGATATTGAACGAATATTGTATCTAGATGAATCTAGGAGTGGAATATAGTAGTGATGATACTCCTGACCAGAAATCTGAGCTTAAATCTATTGACAGAATTTTTCAAAGACTTGATTTACTTACTGGTGTTTTAGATTCAAAACATTGGTTTTCACAGGCATTTCAGTGTAACGCAAGGTCATTTAATTAGGTCCCGACTAAGACAGTTGTCATGGGAGGTTTATAGCTTACATCTGAGAAAGTCAAAATTTTCAAAATATGGTTAGTTCCAAAGTATATTTTTGATAAATCAGCTTGAATACTGCATTGTGGATAACAAGGTTAAATAAAGGTTCTAATAAGACAAACAGCGACAATTTAAATAAATCAGATGTTTTTGCCGAAGATTACTCTGTGATTTTCTCCAATTATTCATGACATTTCACCCATTCATATTGTGATCTGCTTTAATAGTGGAAAGAAAAAAAAAAAAAACCTTGTCTCCTTGTTTATTCTTTGTTCTCAAGGAGATAAGCTGTTTATAAAGATACGTTATTTGTTATTTAAATCACTTTTACTGAAGTTGTTTATTTCCTTGTTTCAGTTTCTAAAAATATTGCAACAATTGTAATGCTTCTTAGAGATGTCTATTCAATTCAGAAATGATTTGTACTGAAATTCTTTGCTAAATGGGCACAGGTGCTGATGTGTATAACATGCTAGAGTGAGTCAAAACTAATAAATGCTAAAAAAAAAGATAATGGGCATATACTTGTGTCAACTTTTGAAATCTGTGATTAAAAATATTTTAGACCTAAAGTCTCAGGTATTTGTAAAGGTTGTCTCTATACTTACTACTTCATAACTAATAATAGTAATAATAATGGTAATAAATTAGATAATACTAAAACTATAAGTAGAAAAATTGCATAATTTAAATCCAGAAATCTATTTTTTAGAAAATGCCCTTTAATCACTTTGTAGACTTTCAAGATCATAATTATTATATAAAAGTAATTACATTAGAAGATAATTTACCTGGTAGTAAAGTATCAAATTAAAGCTGAAAAATAGTACTTGTAAACAGATTTATATTTTAAAAAGATTGTTGAACAGCAGACATGGAAAATTGTATCTCCTGCTTCTCCCTTTGCTATGCATAAAATTACCTCCAGAAAAAATTTTGGTAATTTGATACTATAACCCTACATAGTAGTATAGCATATGTTCTAAGTCTTGCATATCAATGTACAAACCCAAGCTATGTCTTACCCTAGGTAATCAAGAGGATTGATGTGTAAAATAAAGCCAAGTGGATTTGATATTTTAAGGGACAGTTGATTATTTGCAAGAACTAAAGCTTCAAAATCCAGCTGAGTTGATTTGGACTAAAGAAATGAAGCCTGGTACCAGAAATTATAGTATGTATTCCTGCTGAGTAAGCCCTGCATACTGCAAACTTGGATCTGTGGATGCACATCTCTCCCTTTGAAGTTGATGAGAATTGCTTGGCCTAAGTGAGGTACATGCTGGGAAAATTGAGTCCTTACAATTGGTGTGTATAGACATTAGAGGTCTCATGACACTTTCCTCATCTGTTCCCTTAGTTTTCTGCACACAGTCTTGGTTTTGGCAGAAGACACTCAACTCTTCTTGAATTAGGTATGTCCCATGACTAAAAGGTATTCAGGTTTTATCATCTAGAGACTCTAGATAAGAACTACTCTGTTGTTGGGGCGCCTGGGTGACTGAGTAGGTTAAGCGCCTGATTCCATTTTGGCTCAGGTCATGATCTTGGGGTTGTGAGGTCAAGACCCATATTTGGGCTCCATGCTTAGTGCAGAGTCTGCTTGTCCCTCTCTCTCTCTGCCTCCCCCCCTTTCTGTCTCTCAAATAAATAAATAAATAAATAAATAAATAAATAAAATCTTTTAAAAAACCCATATTATAAAAAAAAACCTCTATTGTCAGTAAAGTTGGATAAATAAAACTCACCTTGATTTAAAATTTATCCAAGTAATGTCCCCAAGATGTCCAGTTGAAAACAAAACACCCAGCTGATTCCTTTGAAGTGTAGGCCAAATCACAGCAAATTTTGAGACTAATTACCTGGTACAAGTACTAATATTGATTTAAACAAATGAGTTCATACAGTTTTATGATTGCATCTTTGAGTTTTAAAGTCAGGTTGCATTTTAGGCCAACTTAAGTTCCTCTGAATAAGCAGTCTATAGAACTGAAAAACATTCTGTCTCTTTGATTGCCTGGATGCATCACATCAATCAACTAACCAACCAACAAAACTAGATTTGTTATGACCAACACCAAGTGTCAATCAAAATTCTATGTAGCATGGTCTGCTTTTTTCTACGTAGAGACCTGACTTACGGGCTATTTGAAGAAGTATCTCGGGATCCCTGGGTGGCGCAGCGGTTTGGCGCCTGCCTTTGGCCCAGGGTGCGATCCTGGAGACCCAGGATCGAATCCCACATTGGGCTCCCGGTGCATGGAGCCTGCTTCTCCTTCTGCCTGTGTCTCTGCCTCTCTCTCTCTCTCTCTCTGTGACTATCATAAATAAATAAAAATTTATAAAAAAAAAAAACAAAAAACAAAACTATCTCATTGAATAGGCAAGTTTTAGCCCCTACTACCACTCAATTAACCTCAAAAAGGAGTAGTACCTGTGTTATCCTAAGTAGATTTTTTTCTCATTAAGTTTGGATATCCATCTATGTGATTTTTTTTTTTTTTTTTTTTTTTTTTTTTTGGTAATGATGAATACAGAGCACATATGCTATATTAAACCTGGAATATCCTTGGAGTTGCCCTGGAAGTATTCAACTTCAAATATTTTTGGTAAATTATTTTTGTAATTATTTATATTAATACGATTTTCCCCCCTAAATACAGAAAGTACCAGAACATACTTAGAAATAAAGGAAGGGGGTAGGGGATTGAGGATGGGATCAATTTTCCAGTTTTTCCAAAATAATATGTAGAGAGGTTCATGGAAACAAATGAGATATTTGGTAAATTACTCATGATACGTTTTCTGAGTCTAAGTCTTTTGGCCGATATGAGAAAGGTAGGAGCCAGAGCTTGATTTTCTAAAGGCTTATAACAAAACTGTATTTCATTCTGTAGACAGTAAGAAGGCATTGCAAGTTTAGAATCTGTGATGGGATGTGGTCAGATAGGTCATATTTTTGGAAACAGATCTGATAGTGGGCTGGAGTGAGAGATGTAGCCAGTTAGGTGGTGACTGCATTTAGCCTTGGAAAGATAGAAAGGAAGACCCAGTAATGATGGATTTAAGCCATATTAAGATGATAGGATTCAGGAGTATCTGGGGAAAGATTGGCTGTGAGTGATGAGGAACAAACTAATTGAAGGTGGCTGCCAGATTACAAATTTGCATGTGGGGTTGTGGGAGGTTAGAATAGGTTGGGGGGGTCACTGCTCTTTTAAATAGAAAGATGGCAGAGAGGGCATGTAGAGAAGTTATATAAGGAAAGCTTCCACTTCCCCCTCAAAAGTTGGGTAAGGAACATTTAAGGAGGCAAAACATAGGTAAATAAAGACAGGTCTTATGGTTCAAATAAAAAAAGGAATATTCCAATAAAGGATATTAAAAACTGAAAAACAGACAGAACCAGTTATTTTTAATCTGCTGTTGAAAATAAGTAGAAAGTAAATAAAGATTTGAGCACTGGACTTGACTTCCAAATATTTTGTCTTGGGCAGTCTCTAGTTACAGGTTAAACAATGTTTCAGTAACAGAAAAAAAAATGGTAACTTTTGTTGGAAAGTTAGCAAACATAATTCTTATTAGAAGGAATGAATTGCTTCTAACAAAATTTATTTATTTAAAAGATTTTAAAAATTTATTTATTTGACAGAGAGAGAGGGCACATGCAAGCACACAAGCAGGGGGAACAGCAGAGGGAGTGGGAGAAGCAGGGACCCCTGACACAAGGATCCATCTCAGGACTCTGGGGATCATGACCTAAGCTGAAAGCAGATGCTCAACCAACTGAATCACCCAGGGGCCCCCCAAATTTTCACTTTATGTAAATTTATGTTGTTGAAGTAGGTGTATCTTGTTTAAAAGTTTCCATAGCTAAAAAGGCACTTAACCATATTTAATGAGTTTGTTGAAATTAAGTAACTTAAAATATATTTTTGGTTCAGAATCTTTATATACAAATGTTCGAATTTAGAAGCTAGGTATTTGATTCTACTTTATAAAATGGGTTGTTATAGTTTTAAATCATTCCTTGTGTGTCTTTAAATGAACCATATTTTCTTATAGTTCTAAATATTTATTAACATAGAAGAACCTATAATTATGAGGTGCTTTAATTATGAGGAGCCAAGTGTAATGACAAATCCATGAATAAATAAGTGGAAAATGAGTGTTCTTTGGTTGTATTCCACTTCTGTGATACTGAGTTTGATGGTGTTTATTTATTTATTTATTTATTTATTTATTTATTTATTTATTTTATTTATTCATGAGAGAGAGAGAGAGAGAGAGGCAGAGACACAGGCAGAGGGAGAAGCAGGCTCCATCCAGGGACCCTGATGTGGGATTCGATCCCAGGACTCTAGGATCACACCCTGGGCAGAAGGCAGGTGCTCAATCGCTGAGCCACCCAGGGATTCCTTGATGGTGTTTTTAATCTTTAAAATGGGGTGCCTAGGTGGCTCATTTGGTTAAGTATCTGACTCTTAATTTCAGCTCAGGTTATTATCTCAGGGTCATGAGATGGAGCCCTGCCTTAGGCTCAATGCTCAGTGGAGAGTCTGCTTGAGATTCTCTCTTCCTCTCCCTCTGACCACCCCTCCACCCACTCATGCACTCTCTCTAAAATAAATGGATACATCTTTAAAATAAAATGGGCTCAAAATATTAGGGATATAACCGATTTCATAAAGCAGGTTATTTGCTTTTTTGTAGAGACTAAAACAATAAATTTTGTATTTTTATGAAGACTGCTCCTTCAGTCATTCAACAAACATTATCTACTAACCCAGGTGCTATCCCAAACCTTGGGAATACAGCAGTAAACAAAACAGACATGAATCCCTGTTTGCATAGAGCTTAAATTCTGGGAAGAACATATAATAAACTAATAAATTAGTAAAGTATGTATTATGCCATAATGGTTAATGCTTGTGGAGAAAATAAAGCTGGGAAGGAGGTAAAGGAGTGCTGGGTGAGAGTGTAAGTTTATATAGGTATCTAGGGAAGGCCTTGACTGAGTAGAAGTATGGACATGAGGAAGTAAGCTAAGTAGACCTCTTAGAGGAGAGCATATTAGGCAGAAGGCATAGGAAATACAAAAGCTTTGGGGTGGTAAGTGGGCTTTCAGTTCCAGGAATAGCAAGAAAGCCAATGTATATGGACTGAGGGAAGGTAGGGAAGAGTGGCTTGAGATGATATCACAAAGCCAGTTGAGGTCCAAGTCATGAGGCCTTGTAGGATGTTTTAATAATGGAGTGATCGGGGAAGGCACTAGTGGATATTAAACACAGGAATGACACAATTCAACTTAACATTTTATTTTATATTAAAGATTTGTATTTGTTTTTGGAGAGGGAGGGGTAGAGGGAGAGGGAAAGAAAATCTCAAGCGGGCTCCATGTAGAGAGTGCAGACTCCCAACATGAGGTTTGGTCTCATGACCCTGCAATCGAGACGTGAGCTGAAACCAAGAGTTGGACGTTTAACCAACTGTGCCACCCAGGTGCCCCTCAACATTTTAAAACATAAATCTGACTGCTAAGTGGAGGATGGATTGTAGAGGACAAAAATGGGAGCAGAGAGATGAGTTAGTTGGAAGGCAACTGCAACAATCCAAGAGGGAGATGATGGTGACTTAGACCAGTGTTGGTGGTGGCAATGTTGATGGTGTAAAGTGATAGGATTCTGAATACTTTCTAAGTGAAGCCAACAGATTCACTGTTGGACTGGATGGGGGATGAGAGAGAAAGATGGCCTGAGCACTAACTGGAAGGGGCCTTATGATAGATGGCCTGAGCAACTGGAAGGGGCTACAGATAGGGTAGTGGAAGTGGGAATGTGGTATTAGGGTATCCTCTTCCCCCAAAGGAAATGGTCATAGAAGAACAACAATAATCACAGTATTAGGAAATGTTATCCTGGCTGCTTCATGCCAATGGCCTATTCCATCTGCTCCTCTGCAGGCTGTCTCTGACAGTGGCTAAAAGGCACTCTTTAAAATGGCAACCCCCTGAACCTAGGGTTGGAAAATCACAATGTATTAGAGCTGGAGAAAAATTAGATATTCCAAATCACCCATATTTATTATGGGTTATCATCTCATTTATTTAAATCCTACTTTTTTTTTTTTGTTTTTTTTTGCTTTTAATGAGTTTCATAAATTTGTTACTTGAAGTATTAAGTTTCAGGACTTTTAAAAATTTCTCCCTACATTTTACAAACCTAGAGTACATTCTTTATTTTTTATAATTCTTGGATATCATGAATCCATGCTGTCCTAGACTCATTATTTTAGGGGATTATTAAGGGATTTTGACCTTATCCCTTTTTAGTTTCTGTTTACAGTGTATTTGATTAACTCTTTGTGTACATACATTATTGGACTTAATTCTCATAAGAACTCTGGAAGGTAGAATAGACACTATCTTAATCTTATAGATAAGGAAAACAAAGGGAGAGGTTAATTTGTGACAAAATCAGAACCCAAGTATAACTTCTGACTCCTGCCATAGATGTTTCTCGACCAGATCACTTTCTTTCCCATTTTCTTCCTTACTTTAATTATCCTTCTCTGGATACTTTGGTTTTGTCCTTGAGATGAGGTGCCAGAACTACTTGGCATTCTTTCTAGGGAGGTTTTTAATGTAAGGACAAGATAATGGTTTCTGGTTTTCTGATTTTCTTTATTATTTTTTCTGACAATGTTTAAAAATTACTTTCGGGGTTACTTTTGCTTTTCATTTGTTTTAGCAACTGCAGGAACTGCAGAACATAGGACTGATGTTTTAATAAAATGGTTTACAGGGATCCCTGGGTGGCGCAGCGGTTTGGCGCCTGCTTTTGGCCCAGGGTGCGATCCTGGAGACCCCGGATCGAATCCCACGTCGGGCTCCCGGTGCATGGAGCCTGTTTCTCCCTCTGCCTGTGTCTCTGCCTCTCTCTCTCTCTATCATAAATAAATAAAAATTAAAAAAAAAATAAAATGGTTTACAATGGCTACTTAAATAGTCTTCTGGTCATAATGAATTCTGAATACAATAAATGTAATCTAAGTTACCTTATACTGGCCACACGATAAAGTTCACTTGCCATGTTTCTGTTTTTACTTGCACAAATTTCTTGTAGATCTTCCCACAAATTTGGCATTAAACTGTGTCTACGAGTGCTGTTTCAATTGTTAAGCTGTTGGAATCTCTAATAACAATTTCTTTGACCAAGGCAAGCAACTGTTTTCCCAGAGCAAACAAAATGACACATAATCTCTGAAAATATTTTTTTCTTTTATTAAAGATTTTATTTATTTATTCATGAGAGACACAGAGAGGAGGCAAAGTCACAGGCAGAGGAAGAAGCAGACTCCCTACAGGGAGTCTGAGGTGGGATTTGATCCCAGGACCCCAGGATCACAACTTGAGCCAAGGGTAGATGCTCGACCACTGAGCCACCCAGCTGCCCCTAAACTCTGAAAGTTTTGAGTGTGATAAATATGTAAGTGAAGGAAGAATAGTTCAATTTTTTTCAAAAGGTTTTTTTTTTCACAAAGCGTCACACCCCCAATTAATAACACTGACACGAAAGAAACATTCACTGCAGCAAGGAGGAATAGTCATGTCCCACAACAGAATTAAAGATAGCACGTAGGAAGTGTAAATGGGCTTATTTCGGAAGATACAGTCAAAACAACTTTTTCGTACTTTGACAGTTATATAGAGAGCCTCCAAATTATTATACTATGCTGTGCTCTCTTTTTTTCCTGTTTCTTTGGAATTTTCTATTGTGGACAAAAATGCTTAACCTCCTGGAATGTTTTCTAGCGTAGTTGTCTTAATTCTTACTCCACCGAAAAGTGGCTTTGTGGCTTTTGTATAACTCAGACTTTCTTACCTGCCTGCCTTAATTCAGCCTATTTCTTATTCTGGGAAGGTCCTCACCTCCTGTTCAAGGTAAGGCCTCCAGAAAGCCGTCCTGAGCTCCTGAGGTGCTCTCCTTTCATCGATTCCACATCTGGTGCAATCTTGTGTTGCTTTGTTTTCATCCCTACTTGGGGTGGGGGTGGGGGATTGCCAGCCTCTTCTGGACAGCAGTTTATTTTTTTAGTACTTTTTTTTTTTTTTTTTAATGGACAGCAGTTTGTATTCTCCATACACTTATCATCGTAACTCAGGCTTTTTTTTTTGTTTTGTTTTGTTTAATGAAATGAGGGCGACCGCTGAGAAATCCGTCTTTGGATGGATACACACGGTCCATCCACCGATTGGGCATCTCGGGCCACGGCCTTTCCCATCGCAGCTGTACGTGCTCTCAAGACATTTGAGGGTGTGCCCTGTTCAAAACGATGTACGCTCCTCAAATGCAGAAAGTAGACGTGGAAGCAACACATTTCAGGTGCTCTGCCGACCAGGAGGAGCTGGAGGCTGGAGGCCAACTAATCAGGGCTACCGTCGGGGGAGCGTGTGGCCGGGTGACATCAATATGTCCTTAAACTCCGAGCGCCCGCGGGGTCACCTACCTCTTACTTAGGTCTCGAACTCTCGGGCAGCCCGGGGGTGGTTCCGTGACTGCACTTCACTACCGCGGCCCTCGCCCGCGAAGGCGTCTCGGGGTCCAGCGCCGCGGAGGGGGCGGGGGCCGCGCGGGGCGCAGGATGCCCCGCTTCCCTAGCCCATCCCCCACCCGCCGTCCCCCGTCCCCCGTCCCGCGACCCGCGACCCCCGGGCGCCGCCGCGCTGCATGCCGGGAGTTGTAGTTCCGGCTGGCGGCGCCCGGAAGGACGGAACGGGGCCCCGGAGTCTCGGGCAGCCCTCTCCCTAGCGGAGGTCGCCTTCTTCCTCCGGCTCCCTGTCGTTCCCTCCGGCGTCGCCTTCTGTGAGCGCGGCTTCGTCTGTGCCGCCGTTTCTCTCTCGGGTTTCAATAAAGTTTTCCTCTTCCCTTGCTCAGAGCTCAAGATGGCGGCCTCCTGGTCGCCCTCGGTTACCCTGCGCTTAGTGCAGACCCGGCTGAGAGGGAGATGTGTGGGCTGCGGGGCCCGGGCCGCTGCCCTCGCCCCGCCGGCCGCCGCCCCGGGAAACTCCTTTCGGAAAGGTCAGTGACTGTGCCACGAGTAGGCCGGGCCCACTGCACTGTGAGCGGGGAAGCCCCGGGTCAGCCTCCCTCCCTCCTGTCGGCCCGGTTGCCCCCTGATTTCACGGCTTTCGGAGCTTGGGGGGCCCCCGGGGCGCTCCAGCCTCCCTCGTCCTGGTCGGGCCGCCCGCGAGGCCAGCACTGGAGGAAGCTGAGCCCCGCTCCCCTTCCCCTCCCTCTCCCTCCTCCCCCCCTTCCTCCTCCCCTCCTTCCTCCTCTCCTCCCTACTTCCTCCCCCTTTCCTCCCCTTCCCTCCCCCTTCCTTCTTCCTCCTTCCCCTTCCTCCCCTACCCTACCCCTTCCTTCCCCCTCCTCCCCCTCCTTCCCCCCTCCCCGTCCCCCTCCTCCTCCCTTCCTCCCCCTCCGTCCCTCTCCCTCCTCCTCCCCTTCCCCGTCCCTCCCCCATCCCTCCCCCTCCCCTCCCTCCCTTCCCCCTCCTCCCCCCTTCCCCCCCTCCTCCCCTCCTTCCCCCTCCCTCCCCCTCCCTCTTCTCCCTCCCCCCTCCTCCCTCCCTCTACCCCTCCCTTCCCCTCTCTTCCCCTTCTTCCCTCCTTCCCCTCCCTCCGTCTCCCTCCTCCTCCCCTTCCCCTCTCTTCCCCCTCCCCCCTTCCCCTCCTTCCCCGTCCCTCCCCCTCCCTTCCCCCTCCTTCTCCCTCCCTCCCTCTTCCTTCCCTTCTCCCTCCCTCTCCCTTCTTCCTCCCTCCCCCTCCCTCCCTTCTCCCTCCTCCTTCCCTTCTCCCTCCTCCTCCCTCCCTTCTCCCTCCCCCTCCTCCCTTCTCCCTCCCCCTCCTCCCTCCCTTCTCCCTCCCCCTCCCTCCCTTCTCCCTCCCTTCTCCCTCTCCCTCCTCCTTCCCTTCTCCCTCCCCCTCCTCCTTCCCTTCTCCCTCCCCCTCCTCCCTCCCTTCTCCCTCCCCCTCCCTCCCTTCTCCCTCCCCCTCCCTCCCTTCTCCCTCTCCCTCCTCTCTCCCCTCACCCTCCCTTCCCTCTCTTCTCCCTCTCCCTCCTCCCTCCCTTTTTCTCCCTCCCTCTCCCTCCCTCCCTCCCGCACCCTCCTTCCCTTCTCCGTACTCCCTCTGCCCCCCACCCCTGCAGCCTGGGGCCCCTGTGCCTCATCCGTGCTCCTAGTGCTCCACGCCTCGGACTTCTGTGGGCCGGGCTGGCCCCCGGGATTCTGGGGACGCGGGTGTCGACATATCTCCCAGCGAAGAGTCCATTCTTCTAGCTCTTTTCAAGTCACCAGAGGAGGCTTCGGTGGGAGGGCTTTTGTCACTGGGCCTGCTCCAGTTAGTTATTCATTCAAATCCTTACGTGTCCGTAAGCGAATGAACATGTATCCTGAGCAACCGAGTCTGATTCCGCTGCTGCCCTCCTATGCTCCCCTCGCACTGCTGCGCCGAGCAGGGGGCCAGGTGGCTCGCTCCCTCAGCACGAGGCCCAGGGTTGGGGGCCAGATGGGCAAGGTATATTTTCTGAACGAACGAGGTTATTCTTATTGTCTCTTCCCTCCACATAGTCACGTTTTCTTTTTTCTCATCTCCAGGCGCCCCTTCTTCTGGGTCTTATTTGACAGAGAGACAGAGCACGAGTTGGGAGAGCTACAGGCAGAGGCAGAGGGAGAAGCAGGCCCCCTCAATGTGACCTGAGCCCAAGGCAGATGCTTAACCAACCGAGCCATCCAGGCGCCCCTCCTTCTGTGTCTTAATTTTTTTTTTTTTTTTTTGAGATTTTGTTTATTCATGAGAGACACAGAGAGATGGGCAGGCTCCTTGTGGGGAGCCTGATGCAGAACTCGATCCCAGGACCCCAGGATCATGACCTGAGCCAAAGGCAGACACTTAACCACTGACACCCAGATGCCCGGTGTCTTAATAAATGGAGACTCATTGGCTTATCTAGCTGAAACTCTATCAGTCTTTATTAATTCTCATCAATGGAGTTGAAATTAATACTAGAACTCTGATTAGGTCTCCTTAGGTTTTTCTGCAAAGCTTAGCATAAATCACTTACTACATAATGGAATATTTTGGTAGCATAAGGGTTGAATCATAATACAAACTTTATTTTTTAAATTTGTGAAATAGGTTATAAAAGCAAATGATACAAGAAAGAATATGGTAAAATGTTCCACCCCATCCCTTAGCCACTTAGTTTTCCTCCCCAGAGGCAACCTCTAACACTAGTTTCTTATGTATTCTTCCAGAGACATTCTCTGTATGAACAAACATGTGTATAAGCATCTGTGGTTAAAAAATAAAGAAGTACTAACATACCTACTCTCTTGTACCTTTCTTTTTTTTCACTTAGTATGTCTTGGAAATCATTACTTATCAATACATACGGAATTTCCTCATTTTAAATAGTTAAAATAGAATTCTATTCTATGCATCTACCATATGAAAACTTAAGATTGAAGGAATATCATCATAATAACATAAGATTTCCCGAATGCTTATTCTGTTCCATGCAGTATGCTAAGTGCTTTCTACATCCATTATCTCATTTAATTCTTAGTATCCTCATTTTGGGGATGATAAATTCAAGGTTGCAGCAGTTATATGGCTAGTTAAGTGTCAGAACTTGTGGCTTCAAGTAAAGGCCGTACTTAGATTTACATCTGACCCTAAAGGCTTTGCTATTAACCTGTATTCATATTTTTAAAAAATTAAATCAAGATTTTATTGCTTTCTGGGGCACCTGGGTGGCTCAGTCGGTTAAGCATCTTCCTTTAGCTCAGGTCATGATTCCAGAGTCCTGGCGTCAAGCACTGCATAGGGGAGTCTGCTCCTCTCTCTCTTTCTCTCCCTCTCCTCTGCTTGTACTCTCTCTTTCTCTAAATAGATAAATAACACCTTTAAAAAAAAGTTTTTATTGCTTTAAGAATTATCGCATAGAATTTCAAAATCACTAGAAACCAAAGGGTTAATGGGACTAATTACAGCTGCAGGCTAATAAGTACTGCTGCAACTTTTCCTCCAGACCTTTTTCATTTGCCTTTAAATTTCCCTCCTCCTGGAAGCCTGGGTGGTTCAGCAGTAGAGCATCTGCCTTTGGCTGGGGGGCTGAGTCCCACATCGGGCTCTCTACATGGAGCCTGCTTCTCCCTCTGCCTGTGTCTTTGCCCCCCCCCCCCCCCATGGATGAATAAATAAAATCTTTAAAAACGATTTTAAAAAATTTTTTAAATTTATTCATTCATGAGAGACAGAGAGAGGCAGAGGTAGAGGCACCCCAACTGCCTCTGACCTTTGGCACCTAATTTAACCCTTGTGGCAAGGAAACATTTTCTTGGATTCAGTTTGGACAGATGTTTCTTGGTGAGTAGTCCTTGGTGTGTGATGGCACGTCAGTTTATTTCTTCCTCCCATTTGGTTTGGCTCTTAGATTTCTTCTTCCCATTCTGTTGCCTCCAAATAATGATTCTCTTAGTCTCCTTTTCTTAAGAAAAGACTGACTAGGAAGCCATTTGGTTCAGTCGGTGAAGCTCTGACTTTTAGGGAATAATTAGAAACTAGGAAGCCATTTGGTTCAGTCTGTGAAGCCCAACTGATATTCACAGTGGTACTCTGGACTTCATTTTTTTGTTGTTGTTGCTGCAGCTTTTGAATAAAACAAGCTGTGTTCTGATTGGAGAATGGACAACTTCATTTCTGGTGTCCTCAGCAATAGACAATAGCTGATAGGTTATGACTGATCAATTCTGGAGAATACAACCCAAAGCGCTGCACGTGAGGATGAAGAAGTGTTGTAGGATTATGGAGGTGAAAGCTCTGCTTGGAGAGGTGAGGATGTTGTAGCACAAGCATAGAAGTGGGCTGTACAAACCTTTATTGGTTTACTGGCCCTCAGGGAGAGCAGATAGAGATGAAGCTGGGAAGGTGGCCTGGATCTGGTTAAAAGTCCTGTATAGTGTGCGAAGACATCTAGGCTCAGTAGGACGCTGGTGGAGGTTTCATAAATAGAAAAGTTGTATCGGTGTTAGCATGATTATCATTGCTGCCTGAAAGACAGATTGGAAATCCTGGCTGGAGAATACTGGAAGCTTGGTGGTTATTTAGAAGGAAGTTGTAGTTCTGGAGAGAGCTGTTCATAGCCTGAATTACTGCTGTGGTGAGGTGGGAAGCAAGGAAGGGGATTCAGAGACAATTCTTTGGTAGAATTGCCAGACATTGCGGGAGACAAGGAAAGAGAAGAGTTGGATCAACTTAGGTTTCCTAGTTTGGGTAATTTGATGGCATTAACATCCATCTGTCAAGGTAAACAAACCAAACACACAAAAAGTAGGGCCAGAGACATTTTAGGGAGAGATTCCATTTTGAACTTGTTAAATTTGAGGTGGTTATGACAGTTCTGGGTAAATAAGTTTAATTAGTTATAGGGAATATGAGGGTCTAAGACTAAGAAAGGAAATATGAGGATGGAAGAACTAGCCTGGGGATATTTGTAAAGTGAGAAAGAGAAAAGGCTAAGGGTGAGTCCTTGGGAAAATTGACATTTTATGAGAAGAACATGACCTTGTTGGAGAGCATTAAGAGAGTCCTAGCAAAAGTAGAAGAGAAACCAAAGAGGAGAATGTTTCTAGATTTTCTAAAATTGAAAATTAGTGTATCTGAAAATTCTGTTTTGTTTAAGCTAGCCTTAGAAATTGTTTCATAGAGGCAGGTACTGTGAGAAGCCACATCTTGTTTGTTTTTTTAAAGATTTTATTTATTTATTCATGAAAGACACACAGAGAGAGTCAGAGACACAGGCAGAAGGAGAAGCAGGCTCCATGCAGGGAGCCAGATGCGGGACTCAATCCCAGCACCCTGGGATCATGCCCTGAGTTAAAGGCAGATGTTCAGCCGCTGAGCCACCCAGGCCTCCCAAGAAGCCACATCTTGTGATTTCCTCTCTAGTGTCTTTTTGTATCTCATTATTAAATGATGACTCATGTTTATCCTTGGCTCCACAATCTCTTCTTTACTAAGTGTATACAGGAGATCTTGATTGGGCATTTATATGAGAACTAATGTACCTCAACCAAAGGAATCGGTATAATTTATTGGCGGTATATATTAATGATTAAGAAATGGGCTTTGGACTTTAGTACCCGATTAGATGAATATCCTTATGTGAAACCTCATGTTTCTTGGATTTCATTAACATCCATTTATTAGAAAAGAATGTTCATGCCTACTCTTGACACTGATAACTTTCTGATAATGGTTTTATCCAATTCGTTTTTAAAAAGCATAGCACAGCTTATCACATATACATAGCTGGTACCCTAGGTGTAGTTCTAGGGTGGAGGGAGGGGCAGATAACCAAGGGTGGGTCTAAGAATAGACTGATAGGAAGGAATATAAGAGGTCCAGAAGTGGGTGATTGATCTGTAGATTAGCACTGCTGTACACGTCAAGAGCTTCATTTTCTTTAAAAAAATAGAATTTAAATGGGGGTATAACTATTCTTTTGATTTGTCTTTTTACTAAAAGTATCACAGAAATAATAGGTGTTAAGTGTCTAGAAACTGGTAGTTCAGCCTTGGGCCTGGTATAGTAATGTGTTCCTATAAATTCTCTGACAAGTGATCTAGCCTCTACTTGAATATGTTTAATACTTGTTCTTCTAGGTCACTCATAATTTTCTCTGGCCTGTAACTAAGGTTTATTCTAATTTCTCTCTTAAAAACCCCTTTCTCTCTGTTCTTCCTGCTGTGTTATGTCTTCTTTACCTAAGGGCCTTGATTGAGGTCCCATTTCTGCATCTACTCTACTGGAGTTCCTGATACTTTAACCTTCAGATTCTTTTTCATAGCTTTTGTTCATTGTCTTGCTTGTACTGCCTTATTTCTTCTCTTCATTGAGCCCATTCTAGGAATTACTTTTTTTTTTAATTAATTAATTTTTTAAAATTTATTTTTTTAAAGATTTTATTTATTCATGAGACACACGCGCACACACACACACACACACACACACACAGAGGCAGAGACACAGGCAGAGGGAGAAGCAGGAGCCCGATGTGGGACTCGATCCCAGGTCTCCAGGATCACGTCCTGGGCCAAAGGCAGGCACTAAACCACTGAGCCACCCAGGGATCCCCATAGGAATTACTTTTCAGTGCATTATCTATTCATGTTCTTGACCTGGTAGCAGTTTTCAACAACTTTTAAAGCCTGAGTATATAATTCTTAGAGTAGTTCCTTCATAGCTTCATAAGGCAACTATATCTTAAATGTAAACCATTTAGATTCCATTAAAAAATTCTTATGTGAGTGTGAGTATATAAAATTTAAAGTAAATGAACATAACAAATGTTATTTTTCTTTAGCACTTGAAAGAAAATAGATCCCTTAGATCTCATTATTAAATAGTGTATGAACAGAGTGAATATTAAGGAGTTACTCAGTATGCTAGGCCATGCCTATAATTACTTCAGAATAGCTTTATTCAGATTTTTAGGCGGTATTTTACTGATTTGTTATCATGAAATTTAAAGTACTATTTTTTTTTCCTTTTGTAAAGTTATACACTGGCACATTAAGATTAACCAGCTTCTAAAGGAAAAGAATGATAACCAGCAAGCATTTAGTTTTAATTTTCATAATTTTTCTATTTAAATCAAAAGCACCCTTTTAAAGCCCCTAAATCAGCCTTTTATAAATAAAGTAAATCATCTTGTGATGCATTCCTTGATGATGGCTTATGTTGTTTTTCTAAAGAAAGAGTTTAATTAAGATTTGATTTTCTTCTGTTCTGCACTTTGTTTATTCATCACTGAATCAAACATGGGTCTTTAATGTCACTGGTAAGTCTGACTTTTTGGGTCATTGATGACCATTGCAATTTTCAAAAAAACAGCTGAATATTTATATTTGGGATATGATTAGAACATAACAGAGCGTAAATAGGCTGCCTATGACCTTAGTATGGGCTTTTGTCATTGTAGGAGAACATTTCTGGTCAGTGGCCACTGTTTACAGTTTGTTAAAATCAACACAAATGTACAAATAACTCATGAATAATTGTGAACACGGTATTTGAATGGATGTTTAATAAATATGCATTAAAAATCTAATTACAGTAATGAAGTTTACAGCTGAAATTTTAATCCAGCCCTTTAGAAATATTAAATGTGCTTTTCCTGATTGTGCATTTTTCTCACAGCAGTTGGGTAAACATTTTAAACTGGAAATCTAAATTCCTTATATAGTTTTGATTTCATTTAACTAAGCATGTGTTCTTTTTTGGCAACAGTCTTCTTCCTCTTTGTGAAGAAGTGAACCTCCTTTTATTCCGTAACTGTTACTTTGAAGAATTTTGATCAGTTCTATCTTAGGACTGATGAACATATGGGATACCAGATGAATAATAAAATGTGACCTGCAAAGACAAGATTGTGATTTTGGTTTCATTGATTGTATTGGGACAGTAATCTAGTTTGGTATTTCCATTTTCTCATCTGTAGAAATGGGATTAATTATCCTAACTCTACCTTCCTGGCAAGTCATTTATGAGGCTCAAATAAGTTTTATGTGAGAAAGTACTTTGGAAAGTATAAGAATTTTTTTTTTAAAGATTTAATTTATTTATTCATGAGAGACACACAGAGAGAGGCAGAGACATAGGCAGAGGGAGAAGCAGGCTCCATGCAGGGAGTCCAATGTGGGACTCGATCCCTGGTCTCCAGGATCACACCCTGGGCTGAAGGCGGCACTAAACTGCTGAGCCACCCGGGCTGGGCTGCCCAACTATAAGAATTGTTAAATAAATGTGGACCTATGCTAGGAGTAATTGAAATATTATTAAAATGCTAGAGGTGGTAGATTCCAGTCAGCGAGTAGAAATGGAATGAATTCAAGTCTACAGAATTACTAAAGTAATTTTAACTTTGGGGAGGACTCCTTATCTTAACAATGGCAAAGGACCCAGTCTGATTTCAGTGCTTTGAATTCTAGAAAATGCAGTTTTGATTTTTTTTTTTCTTTAAGGTTGTGGAAAGCGCTTCTGTAGGTAACCAATGATAGTTTCTGTTCTCCTGGATTTACTGCCTTTTCTCTGGATACTTTGAATACCTACAGGTTCTTTGTCATAATGTTTCAAAGAAAGCTATTAACTTTGATTTATAGTAGCAAGTAAAATATCTTCGTTTGGTAAGAAATTGATACTGTTTTCAAAAGCAACTTAAGTAGTTGTGAATTATTTGCTGTTCAGAAAGCTATAAACAATATTTTAGGGGCACCTAGGTGGCTCAGTGTTGAGCGTCTGTCTTTGGCTCTGGTTGTGATCCTGGGGTTCTGGGATTGAGTCCCTTATCAGGCGCCCTGCAGGGAGCCTGTTTCTCCCTCTGCCTATGTCTGCCTCTCTCTTTGTGTCTCTCATGAATAAATAAATAGAATTTTTAAAAAAGATTTTATTTATTTATTCATGAGAGACACACACACACACACACACACAGAGGCAGAGACACGGGCAGAGGGAGAAGCAGGCTCCATGCAGGGAGCCTGATGTGGGACTCGATCTCAGGTCTCCAGGATCATGCCCTGGGCTGAAGGCGGCGCTAAGCCTCTGAGCCACCAGGGCTGCTCAAATAAATAGAATCTTAAAAAAATATCAAAAGATAATATTTTATAGAATCAGAATAATAGAGGTGAATTAATGACCTCTGTGTCATATAGTCAAATAATGTTAGATAGGCATGTAGTTTCTACTTTAACTATTTCTTTCATTTTTGGGTAGCCTTACATGTTAGAAGATTCTTTTAAAAAATATTTTATTTACTTATTTTAGGTAATCTCTTTACTCAACGTGGGAGTTGAATTCACGACCCCCAAAAAGTCTTGGGCTCCTCAGACTGAGCAGCCAGGTGCCCCTAGACAATTGTTTAAGTAGAATGAAATTTGAGCTTTTCTTTACCTTCTTTCATTCATATTAAATCTTTCCTCAGGCACAACATATATAACTAGTCCTAATTGCACATATGACAGTTATTTAAATAGATCAAGACTGATAATATCATTTACTTATTCATTCATTCATCAAATTTTTGGGTCCTTCCTTGTCCTGATTCCATTTGACAACCTTTCAAACATTAAACACTTAGGTTTCTTCCATTCATTCATTTATCCCCTGAATATTTCTTGGTGCCATCTATATGCTAGACATGGGGAGTTGGATATTCTTACTATGTTGCTTCTCAGTGTCAACTGTCCCTTGTCCTATTAGTCAAATCTCATGACATCATTTCTAGATCCCTAGAACTACCTCCCTTCTTGAGAATACAATCTACTTTCTGAATGTTACTCTGAAAATATGGTCTCCATATCTCAATATATTCCTTCAGATGAGTCTGGCTGGAGTAGTGTTGTAGGTTACCTTTCCTGTGGCCTGTTATGTTCATGTCTCACCTTAAGACTCCTAGGGCTGTTAATGTTAAGACAGATCTCTCCAATTTGTACTTGGTTAAGTTTTTCTTTTTAAAAAATATTATAAAAATTTTTCATTAAATATTATAACAGTATGTGTGTGGTAGAAAATATAGAAAATTATTAAGTATACTTAAAATATTAAAAAGTCGTGGGGTGCCTGAGGGTGGTTCAGTTGGGTAAGTGTCTGCCTTTGGCTCAGGTCATGATCCCAGAGTCCTGGGATCGAGTCCTGCATTGGGCTCCCTGCTCAGCGAGGAGTTTACTACTTCTCCCTCTGCCCCTCCCTTTGCTCACACTCTCTCTCTTTCTCTCTCAAATAAATAACTTTTTCTTGGTTTATTTTTTTAAAATTTTATTTGAGGTGTAATATTCATTTAGAAAAGTACACCTAGTTTTAAAGCCTATTGAATTTTCACAAAGAGAGTAGATCTGTGTAAATACAGACTAACTAAAGAAATAGAACATTTATAGTGGGGATCCCTGGGTGGCGCAGCGGTTTAGCGCCTGCCTTTGGCCCAGGGCGCGATCCTGGAGACCCGGGATCGAATCCTACGTCGGGCTCCCGGTGCATGGAGCCTGCTTCTCCCTCTGCCTATTGTCTCTGCCTCTCTCTCTCTGTGTGTGTATGACTATCATAAATAAATTAAAAAAAAAAAACATTTATAGTGCCTGAGAAAACTATTGTGCACCCTCTGAGTCACTAATCCTTTACTTGCGATGGTAATCAACATTCTGACATATATTACTATTGATTTATTTTGCATGTTTTTGGATTTTATATAAAAAGAATCATGATTCTGACATATTTTACTTAACATGTTGGTGAGGTTCATCAGTCTTTTATATATAACAACAGCTAATTCATTTGCTGAATATGACACTGTATAGTACCACAATTTTCTTAAAGGTCTTTTATTTTTTTTAATTGCAGTATAGTTGGCACACAACATTACAGTAGTTCCAGGTGTACACCATAGTGATTGGACAACTCTATATGTTTTGCAGTGCTCACCAAAAGTGTAGCTACTACTGGTCACTATACAATGCTATTACAATACCATTGATTATATTCCCTGTGCTGTATCTTTCATCTCCATCACTTACATGTTCTATAACTGGAAGCTTGTACCTCCCAATCCTCTTCACCAATTTTGCCCATTGCCCATCTTGTCCTTTGGAAACCACCAGTTTGTTCTGCGTTTATGGGTCTGTTTCTGCTTTTTCTTTGTTGTTCTTTTGTTTTTTAGGTTTCATACATAAGTGAAATCATACAATATTCGTCTCTCTTATTTCATGTAGCATAATACTTTTGAGGTCCATCCATGTTGTTGCAAATGGAAAGATCTCATTCTTTTTTATAGTTAAGTAATATTCTATTGTGTATGTATATACACCATATCTTTTTTATCCATTCATCTATTGATGGATATTTAGGTTGCTCCATATTTTGGCTATTATAAATAATGCTGCAATAAACTAGGCGTGCATATATTTTTTCAAATTAGTGTTTTTGTTTTCTTTGGGTAAATACTAGTGGAATTACTGGATTGTATGCATTTCTATTTTTAATCTTTTGCATTATTTCATACTGCTTCTTACAGTAGGTGTACCAATTTATATCCCACCAACAGTGCGTGAGGGTTCCTTTTTCTCCACATACTCACCAACACTTGTTTCCTGTCATTTTGATACTAGCCATTCTGACTGATGTAAGGGTTCTACCACAATTTTTAAATCCCTTCTACAGTTTTAGATAATTGGGGTTGTTTCCAGTTTTTGGCTACTGCCATTCATAGTACTGTTCTGAGTGTTTGTACATATATTTTGGTGTAGATATGTATGCTTTCTGTTGGGCAGATGTCTGAGAATTGCTGGACCATACAATATATTTTCCTCTTTAGTAGAAAAGGCCAGTTTTCCAAAAATGATTACATAAATATATATTTCTACTAGCGGTATATGAGATTTCAGCTGCCTGTGTCCTCATCAATACTTGTGTTCTATTTATTTATTTATTTATTTATTATTTATTTATTTATTTTTAATTTTTATTTATTTATGATAGTCACACACACACACACACACAGAGAGAGAGAGAGAGAGAGAGGCAGAGACACAGGCAGAGGGAGAAGCAGGCTCCATGCACTGGGAGCCCGACGTGGGATTCGATCCCGGGTCTCCAGGATCGCGCCCTGGGCCAAAGGCAGGCGCTAAACCCCTGCGCCACCCAGGGATCCCTGTTCTTTTTATTTTTAAAGATTTTATTTATTTATTCATGAGAGACACACACAGAGAGAGAGGCAGAGACACAGGCAGAGGGAGAAGCAGGCTCCATGCAGGGAGCCCGATGTGGAACTAGATCCCGGGTCCCCAGGATCAGGCCCTGGCCGAAGGCAGGCGCTAAACCACTGAGCCACTGGGCTGCCCAATACTTGTATTCTTTTTAATTGTAGTCACTCTACTGAATGTGTAGTGATACCTCATTGTGGTTTTATTTTGCTTTTCCCTGATGACCTTTGAGATTGACCATCATTTTTACATATTTATAGGACACTTGGATAGAATCTTCTGTGACATACCTTTTCAAGTATTTGCCCATTTTCCTAATGCATTTTTTGTCTCTTTCTTTCTTTCTTTCTTTCTTCTTTCTTTTCTTTCTTTCTTTCTTTCTTTCTTTCTTTCTTTCTTTCTTTCTTTCTTTCTTTCTTTCTTTCTTTTTAAGATTTATTTATTTATTCATGAGAGACACAGACTGAAATAGAGAGGCAGAGACACAGGCAGAGGGAGAAGCAGGCTTCATGCAGGAAACCCGATGTGGGACCCAGTCCTGGATCCCAAGATCATGACCTGAGCTAAAGGCAGGTGCCCAACTGCTGAGCCACCCAGGCATCCCTGTCTATTTCTTAATAATTGTAGTTCTTTATATACTTTGGATATTAGTCCTTTGTCATATGTATAAGCTGTGTGTGTTTTCTTCTGGTCTGTGGCTTGCATTTTAAGTTTTTTTTTTTTTTTTTCATTTAGCTTTTTTTTTTTTTTAATTCACTTTTTTTTTTAAATTTTTATTTATTTATGATAGTCACACAGAGAGAGAGAGAGAGGCAGAGACACAGGCAGAGGGAGAAGCAGGCTCCATGCACCGGGAGCCCGACGTGGGATTCGATCCCGGGTCTCCAGGATTGCGCCCTGGGCCAAAGGCAGGCGCCAAACCGCTGCGCCACCCAGGGATCCCATCATTTAGCTTTTTTAATGGAATTTTTTTCCTGAACAGAAATAATTAATTGTAATGTCCAATTTTTTTTTTTTTTTTTTTTTTTTTGGTAATCTTATTTAATAAATCTTTGCTTCCCTTTAGGTCATGAAGGTATTCTGATATTTTTTAGAAGTTTTGTTTTACTTTTCACACTTTGATCCATGGATCCATGGTCCATCTGGAATTTTTGTATATGATGTTAAATTGGGTCAAGATTCATTTTTTTTCATGTGGATCTTCATTGACCTGAAATATTTTTGAATAGAGCATCTTTTTACCAGGCTACTTCAGCACTACCTTTGACATAAATCCAGTGACCACATATATGTGGGTTTCTATTTTTTCCTTCAGTCTATTTTTATGCCAATGCCACAGTGCCCTAATTTTTTAGCTTTTTAACTTTAATATCCATCTGTATGAGTCCTCTAACTTCACTCTTTTTCAAGATTGACTAGACCTAAGTAAGCTGTCTGGTACCACAGCCACCTAGACACACATGGACGTTGAGTGCTTGAAATGTGGCTAATGTGACTAGGGAAGTAAATTTTATATTTTATTAATTTTAGTTAAATACAGATTTTAAAAAGGATACCTAATTCAGATATTGGAAGTTTTTTTTTTTTTTTTTTAAGACTTTATTTTTAGAGCAGTTTTAGATTCATAGAAAAATTTTTTTTTTTTTTTTTTTTTTAAAGATTTTATTTATTTATTCATGACAGTCACACAGAGAGAGACAGAGAGGCAGAGACACAGGCAGAGGGAGAAGCAGGCTCCATGTAGGGAGCCCGACGTGGGATTCGATCCCGGGTCTCCAGGATCGCGCCCCGGGCCAGAGGCAGGCGCCAAACCGCTGCGCCACCCAGGGATCCCGATTCATAGAAAAATTGAGTGGAAAGTACAGAGATTTCTCAGATACGTCCTGCCCTCATACTTACATAGCTTTCCTCATTATTAACATAAGTATTCTTGGAACAACTTAGGAATATGAATCTACTTTCTCAACTGTAGATTTTGTGAAGTCTAAGTACAGATTAAATATTTCCAGTGAAAATTTAGCATCCAAATTGAGATATAGTCTAAGTGTAAAATACATACTGAGAAAAATAAGATATTTAAAAATGTAAAAATCTGAGTACATGTTGATTACAGTTCTTCGTGTCAAGAACTGTGAAGGATCTGAGATTTTATCCTGCTTGCAAGAAACATGTTAGCTTGTCAGGATTTCATGAATGTTGGCAGAAGACGTGAAACTCTGGGTCAGAGACAAAGAATTTTGTTATTCATGGCTCAGCAGGCTATGTGAGTGTCATGTATGCTTCCATTCTTCTTGCCCCTCAAGCCCCATGGCAGTGATGCAGGGGTTGGCCCAGGTGGATGCTGGCATACTCAGGGTTTCCTAAGCTCAGCGTTCCTCAATTCTGAAACAAAACCATTATCTTTTATAAGGATGTTGTGAGTAAATCTTAGATTTTGACCTGTAGGGGAGACATTATTATACTAGACAGCAACAAATATTTATTGAAAGACTATCCAGGACAAAAGGTGTCTGTGCCTCTACTGAAAGGTGTGCAGAAATTCAAAAACTCTGTGAAAAATTACCTAATGAAATACTATTTTGGATATGTTGGATTAAAGTATGTGATTAAAATTAATTTCACCTCTTTTAAAAAACTTTTTAAAGAATGTAACTCTTAGAAAAAATTAAGTTATATATGTTCACATTATATTTCTTTTGTACAGCACTGGTTTAGGCTATTCTAGGTCTTGTGCATTGCTTTATAAATTTCAGAATCAGTTTAGGAATTTCCTCAAAAAAGTGTTGGGACTTTTTAAAAAGTGAAGTAAAATTTACCTAGAGTGAAATGCACAGATCTTAAATGTATTTATTATTCAATGAGTTTTAGCAAATGTTTTCACTGTTACTTGCACTCAATGAAGATACAGAAGAGGGGTTGACATACCTTTCCTGGAAAGGGCCAGATAGTAAATATTTTATGTTTTGTGGGCTATAGAGTCTCTATCACATTTTTTTTTCTTGCCCTTGTTGCAAAAGCAGTCACAGATAATGTTTAAATGAACAGGACCATGTTCCAGTAAAACTTTATAAAAACAGTGAGCTGGAATTGGCCCATGGTCTATAGCTTGCTGACTTCTGATAACATTTCCGTCACTCTAGAAAATTCATTCTGCCCTTTTATTCATTCTTTATATTTTGTAGGTGATTACTGTTCTGATTTCTGTCCCCATAGATTAATTTTTTGACCACAATGATTTTATCTGTTCTTGGAACTCATAAATGGAATTATTAGTATATACTTGTTTCTGGTTTCTTTTACTTTACATGTTTTTCAGATAAACTAATAAAGCATAAAGTCATGAGTCAATTTTTTTTTTTTTTAATTTATGATAGTCACACAGAGAGAGAGAGAGAGAGAGGCAGAGACATAGGCAGAGGGAGAAGCAGGCTCCATGCACCGGGAGCCTGACATGGGATTCGATCCTGGGTCTCCAGGATCGCGCCCCGGGCCAAGGGCAGGCGCCAAACCGCTGCGCCACCCAGTATCCCCCTGGGTCAATTTTTTTTTTTTTTTTTTTATTGATAGTCACAGAGAGAGAGAGAGAGAGAGAGAAGCAGAGACACAGGCAGAGGGAGAAGCAGGCTCCATGCACCGGGAGCCCGATGTGGGACTCGATCCCGGGTCTCCAGGATCGCGCCCTGGGCCAAAGGCAGGCGCCAAACTGCTGCGCCGCCCAGGGATCCCCCTGACTCAATTTTTATTGCTGAGTAGTATTCCATTATATGAATATACCATAATTTGTTTATTCATTCTCCTTTTAGTGGACATTTTAGTTGTCTCCAGCTGCTACAGTCTTAAATACAATCTCATATTTTTAGGTATGTTTTCATTTCTGGAAACAGGAGTGGCATTTCTAGTTCATATAGGGAGTGTAGTTTATAAGAAACCACCATACTGTTGTCTAAAGTGATTTTGCTATTTTATACACTCAATAATGTATGAATGTTATGGTTGCTATATATTTTTTTCCAAAAATTGAGGTTGTCAAGGTTTTAAATTTTAACGATTTTAGTGAATGGAAATGTTATCTTACTGTGGCTTAAAGTTGCAATGCCGGGGTACTTGGCTGGCTCAGTTGGTAGAACATGTGACTCTTGATCTTGTCGTGAGTTTGAGCCCCATGTTGACTGTAGAGATAATTAAAAAAGAATTGCATCTACCTAATGACTAAAGATGTTCAGTGATATTTTCATGTGTTTGTTACCGTTCAAGTGTCTTTTATCAAGTTTCTGTTGATGCTCTTCTCTTTTATTATCTATTTATTTATTTTAAAGATTTTATTTATTGAGAGAGACAGTGTGCAAGTGGTGGGAGGGGCAGAGGAAAAGGGTGAGAGAGAATCTTAAGCAGATTCTGCAGTGAAATGAATATGGAGCCGGATGCGGGACTCAATCTCATGACCCTGAGATCATGACCTAACCTGAAATCAAGAGTCAGCTGCTTAACCAGCTGAGCCACCTAGGTTCTCTACTTCTCCCTTTTAAATTTGGGTTGTTGGGCTTATTGGGAGATGTTCCTTATACTGGTTACAAGTTCTGTTTTTTGGGTTTTGTTTTGTTTTGTTTTTGGTAATATATATGTATTGGGAATATTCCTGTTGGAATATTTTTGAAGGACTTTTTTTAAGATTTATTTTTTATTTTTAAAGATTTATTTATTTATTCATGAGAGACACACACACAGAGAGAGAGAGAGGCAGAGACACAGGCAGAGGGAGAAGCAAGTTCCTCATAAGTTCCTCACAGCAAGCCTGTTGTGGGACTCGATCCTGGATCCTTGGCTCACGCCCTGAGCTGAAGGCAGACATTCAACCCCTGAGCCACCCAGGCATCCCTTTTTTTTTTTTTTCCTGGTGTCCCTTTGAAGAACTTTTTAATTAAAAAATTATACAAAGTCATATTCCACAAAATTCACCCTGTTAAAGTGTATAATTCAGTATATTTGGTACATTCACAAAATTGTGGAGACATCACCAGTAATTCCATAACTTATTTATTTATTTATTTAGATTTTATTTGAGAGAGAGCTAGTGAGCAAGAGAGCACAAGGAGGGGGAGCAACAAAGGGAGAGAGAGAAGCAGGTTCCGCATTGAGTACAGAGCCCAACACAGGGCTCGATCCCAGGACTCTGGGACCATGACCTGAGCCGAAAGCAGATGCTTAACTGACTGAGCCACCAGGCACCCCAAATTCCATGACATTTTTACTGCCCCCAAGAAGAAATCCAATACTCATTAGCAGTCACTACCTGTTCCTCTCCTCTACCTCTTCTTCCACTGCCCCCAGCCCTGACAACCACTAATTTATTTTATGTCTGGGTGGATTTGCCTACTGATGTTTCATATAAATGGAATTGTACAATGCGTGGTCTTATGTTGGCTTCTTTTACTTAGCATAATATTTTTGAGGATTATCCAAATTGCTTATATCAGTACTTCATTCCTTATTATGGCTGAATAATTCATTGTATGGATGGATATGCCTATTTTGTTTATCAGTTGATGGACTTTTGGCTGTTTCCACTTTTTGGCTAATCCAAATAAGGGTATTATCAACATTTGTGTGTACATTTTTGTGTGGATATGTGTTTTCATTTCTCCTGGGTGTATACTTAGGAGTAGAATTGCTGGGTCATGTCATAACTCTGTTAACTTTTTGAGGAACTATTACTGTTTTCAAAAATATCTGCACTATTTTACATTCCTACCGGTAATATCTGAGGGTTCTATTTTCACCATTTCCTCTTTAACACTTACCGTCATTTTGATCTTCGCTCTCCTAGTGGGTGTGAAGTGGTATCGAATTGTGGTTTGGGTTTGCATTTCCCTATCAACTACTCATATTGAACATCTTTTCATGTATTTATTGACCATTCATATATCTATGTTCAAATCCTTTCCCTATTTAAAAAATTGAGTTATAAAATTGAGTTGTAAGAATTTATATATTCAGGAGCCAAGTTCTGTAGCAAAAATGTGGTTTGCAAATATTTTCCTCATTCTGATGGTAGTTTTCTTTGTTTTTTTTTTTTAAGATTTTATTTATTCATGACAGAGAGAGAGAGAGAGAGAGAGGCAGAGACACAGGCAGAGGGAGAAGCAGGCTCCGTGCAGGGAGCCCAACATGGGACTCCATCTCTGGTCTCCAGGATCCCACCCCGGGCCGAAGGCGGTGCTAAACTGCTGAGCCATGGGGGGTGCCTTGTGGGTAGTTTTCTTGACAATATTCTTTGTGTAAAAGTTTTAATTTTGATGAAGTTCAATTTTTTATTTTTTTGGTTGCTTTTGGTATCATATCTAGGAATCATTGCCTAATATAAAGTCATGAAGATTTAAAATTGTTTTCTTCTAAGCATTTTATAGTTCTTGACATTTAGGTTTTTGATCCATTCCTCTTGGGATTTTTTTTTTAATGGGTTTTTAAAAATTTTTATTTATTTGTGATAGTCACAGAGAGAGAGAGAGAGAGAGAGAGGCAGAGACATAGGCAGAGGGAGAAGCAGGCTCCATGCACCGGGAGCCTGATGTGGGATTCGATCCCGGGTCTCCAAGATCACGCCCCAGGCCAAAGGCAGGCGCTAAACTGCTGCGCCACCCAGGGATCCCTGGGATTTAATTGGGAATTATTAAGTCTGAATTTCACAGGTAATCGTGGTGTTCAGACAGGATTTGGCTTAGAAGGTCCACACCTATTAGGAGAATAGATCAGAGATTGGCAAGCTTTTTTTTTTTTTTTTTGGTAAAGGACCAGATAACAAGTATTTTTGGCTTTGCAGGCCATATGGTCTTTGTTGCAGCTACTCAACTCTGGAATTGTAGTGTGAAAACTGTTGTAGATGGTATATAAACTAATGGGCATGGCAGAGTTTGGCCTGTAGGCATAGTTTGCAGACTTCTATACTAAATAAATATTTATGTGTAGTTTCTTGTTTGAATTTAATATTTACATTTTAAAACCACCTGGAATTTATTTTGGTATGTAGTACGAAGGGATAATCCAATTTTTTCCCTTGTCTCCCTGTGGTCCAAATGTCATTTGTTGAGTAATCTGTTGCCTCCAGTGCATAATTTACTTCCTCAACAAATATTTATTGTGTGCTTGTCATATGCCAGGTATTGTAGGTAGTAGGTATATAGTGAATTCAACAACCTATCCTCTTGTAGCCTGCAGTCTAGTTGAGAGGGACAGACAAGATGAATAACAATGATGTAAGTTAGGTGATAAAATAACAGTGATAAGATTTAGTATGCTTCCCTCTTTTATTATATATTACTTTATACCATATATACTTTTTGAGTATTCTATTCATTGATCTTTTTTTTTTTTAATATTTATTTATTTTCGAGAGAGTGTGTCTGCACGCATGAGAGAGGGAAAGGGCAGAGAGAGAGGGAGAGAAAGAATCTCCAGCAGACTGCATTGAGTGCAGAGTCCGAAGTGGGGCTCAAACTCCTGACCCCTGAACAGGACCTGAGCTGAAACCTAGAGTCGTTCGCTTAACCAACTGAGCCACCCAGGTGCCCCTGTTCATTGATGTGTGTTGATCATAATGTTTTATATTTACTTTCACATCTGATAAGCAAGATCCCCCTCGTTACTTCTTCACGATTTTCTTTCTTTTTTTTTTTTTTTTTAAAGATTTTATTTATTCAGGAGAGACACAGAGAGGTAGAGACATAGGCAGAGGGAGAAGCTGGCTCCTTGTGGGGAGCCTGATGTGGGACTCAGTCCCAGGACCCTGGGATCATGCCCTGAGCCGAAGGCAGATGCTCAACCACTGAGCCACCCAGGTGCCCCACTTCTTCACAATTTTCTAAGGATTTTTGGTGGAACTGTATTTAATCTGTAAATTGTAAAGAATTGAAGAATTGGTAATGGTGGTAAAGTTGTGTGTGTTTCTAATAATATTATATTTTTCCAAAATTACACTTACACCCTTGAGATTTTTTGTGTCTTAGAAATTGATAATATTGTTCATCTTTATTCTAGACTTTTTGTTGTAAGTAGGATCTCCTTATTTTTCTATTGTATTTTCCAAGTGATTATTGCTAGTATGTTAGAAAAGATAAAACTGTTAAAGTATTTTTCCAGTAACCTTCTTTTTTGCTTAAGAAGGGACATAATCAAGCTACTGCATTCTTCAAAACTCCTAAGTGGCTTCCTGTTGTCTTCAGGGTTAAATTCAACTTATCATTGCAAGGCGCTGTGTCACCTGGTTCCTTTATAATTTTTTAGTAGCTCATGTCTTGCCCCATTCTGCCTTCCACTTTATACCTCAGCCATACTGAACTTTTTTCATTTGGCTTTTGTGTGTGCCATATTCTTTGTGTTTGAGAACCTTCTCTCAGGCTAATGCATCTCATTGCTTTACTCCCTCCCTCCCTCCCTTCCCTGGCTGACATCCCTTTGTCCTTTTGCTCTCTAGTGAAACATCATTTCCTCTGAGTACCCTTCCTTAACTCCCTAGGCTAGGTTACTAGCTTCAGCTCTGGGATTTCCTAGCATCCTCCTCTTTCCTTCACTACATATTATATTTTATTAGAGTTGTTTATCCACTTGTTTGTATCTCTCCCAGTACACTGTCAGTATTTTGAGTGCAGTTATAGTGTCTTTCCAACTCACCTCCAATTGTATTAGAAGTTTTTAGCACAGAGCTTTGCGCTCTTAGTTTAGCTGCTGACTGAGTTCTTTTATTTCATACGTTTTTCAGTTGATTTTTTTCAGTATAATTAAGCTTTTGAACTTAAATGCACCTGAGTTAAATTTTATGCTGGTTAGTTTCATCCAGTTTTTTAAAAAAATATTTATTTATTCATGAGAGACACAGAGAGAGAGGCAGAGACAGGCAGAGGGAGAAGCAGGCTCCCCATGGGGAGCCCGATGAGGGACTCGATCCCAGGAACCTGGGATCAGGCCCTGAGCTAAAGGCAGACACTTATCCGCTTAGCCACCCAGGCATCCCTCATCCAATTTTTGTAGCACATTAACATTTTGAATCAGGATTATGGTCCAGCATTGATTTGCCTCCCAACTCTGTGTCCTATTTATGTTTGAGGACTAGATCATTGTCATTATTTAGTGCCAAATATATCAATTATTTTTTTTTTTATCAAAGCTCAAAAAGGTATCCATAAATCTGGTTTGTCAAAATCTTAAAAGCCAACAATGTGAAATATAAGGGTTTTTAGATTTATAGGGAAAGGAATTTCTTCCTCTAACACTTCAGTTTGGGGCTTTTTCTTTTTTTAAGATTTTATTTATTTATTTTAGAGAGCTTTAGAGAGCAAGCAGGGGGAGGGACAGAAGGAGAGGGAGAGAGGGAATCTTAAGCAGACTCCATGCTGAGCACGGAGCCAAATGTGGGGCTCAATCTCATAACCTTGAGATCATAACCTGAGCCGGAACCAAGAGTCTGAGGCTTAACTGACTGAGCCACCCACATGCCCCAGTTTGGGGCTTTTAATAGAAAAAGCTGCTGCTGGTGTATTTTGGAAGTGCCATTTATTAGCAGAGGCAGGCTGACCCGAGAGTGCAGGCACGGCAGAGCGCTGGCGGGGCCTGGGGAGGATGGAGATCCAGAAGACAAGTGGGAGCACAGCCTTCATTTTTCAGTCGTATTATGGTCGTCTCACTGAGAGTGATATCCTGGGGTTGGGTCACTTAGGTTCAGATCCTGGCTTGGCCATTCACTTACATTTCCTAACCTTTTAAGTTATTTTGGTTTCCCCATTTGTAAAAAATAACAATAGCTACCTCAGAGTTTTTGAGAGAACGAGATGTACAGAAAGTGTTGTGTGCTAAGTACAATGGTAGGCATTTCATACTGTCAGTTTTCTTTACCTTTCAGAATTCTGTCGCTCATGAATTTTCAAATGAATCCAAGTTTTACAAAGAAAAATTGAAGCTGTTAAAATAAACAAAGCATACAGCTTTCCTGGGTTATAGAAATACCTCTTGTGGCCTATAGATTCTGTGTAACCTCTTTGTTCTACTGCGGTAAACGCACATAATGCCTTGAGGTGGTCAGGTTCATCACAGTGTATTGAGTGTCTGGATATACAATTGTTTAGGAAGAAATAATGCAAAAAGGTAGTTACCTTGGAAGCTCTTTATATTTGTATGGTTGTGTGTCATATTGCGTATCTTTAGTTCTTTCCTTTAAGTATAGGATATATATAAAAAAAAATAAGTATAGGATATATATTTTTTAAAGATTTTATTTATTTATTCATGAGAGACAGAGAGAGAAGCAGAGACACAGGTAGAGGGAGAAGCAGGCTCCATGCAGAAAGCCAGACATGGGACTCGATCCCGGGTCTCCAGGATCACACCCTGGGCTGAAGGCAGATGCTCAACCGCTGAGCCACCCAGGCATCCCAGTTTAGGATATTTTTGAGCTGAGAAATCCTTATAGAAAGTTTTGGAATTGAACCCCACTTTACTGACAAGTTACGTGTAAAGTTCTGCACATTGAACCACATATTTATTGATTTTGAGTTTTAATTTTGAGATAGGTTCTCAAAAAATATTTAACTTCAAGTATTAGCAAGCCTTAAGGATGAAGCAGACATTTTTTATTATTTTTAAAGGATTTTTTATTTATTCATGAGAGACACAGAGAGAGAGGCAGAGACATAGGCAGAGGGAGAAGCAGGCTGCCTGCAGGGAACCCAGGACTCAATCCCAGAACCCCAGGATCACGTCTGGAGCCAAATTCAGGTGCTCAACCATTGAGCCACCTAGGTGTCCCTGACGCAAACTTTTAAAATAACATTTGTTAAAATTTTTTTTTAAAGATTTTATTTATTCGTGAGAGAGGGAGAGAGGGGCAGAGAAACAGGCAGAGGGAGAAGCAGGCTCCATGCAGGGAGCCCCATGTGGGACTCGATCCCGAGACTCCAGGATTATGACCTGAGCCAAAGGTAGGTGCTCAACTGCTGAGCCACCCAGGCATCCCTAAAAAATTTTTTTATTTTAAGTAATCTTTCCACCCAGCTTCGGACTCGAACCCATGACCCCAAGATGGAGAGTTACATGCTCCATAACTGAGCCATCCAGATGCCCCTAGAGTAACATTTCTTAATGGAAAAATGGTTACCTTTTGCTGAGACAGTCTGGTCCACTGTTTTGCTTAAGTCCCTAAAGAACATCTTCAGGATATTCTCAACTATCTACCTGTGTATAGAATTAGAAATCCATTCCGATTTAGAACATCAAAGAATACAAAATTCATAATTATTCCCTTTGCTATTGTCACTCCAACTCTGTAGAAACTGTGTTAATGCAACTAATCTTTATAAACTATGAATTAGGGTTCTCTAAAGAAACAGAGTAAAATATACATACATTTAGAAAGAGATTTATTGTTAGGAATTTATTCATATAATTATGGAGGCCAATAAATCCCAATATCTGCAGTCAGCAAGTTGGAGACCCAGAGACCCAGGAGAGGCTGTGGTGTGATTCCAGTCCCAGTCTGAAGACCTGTGAACCAGGAGAGCAGATAGTGATATTTTAAAGACCAGCAGGCTCAACATCCAGGAAGAGCCCGTATTTCAGTTGGAGAGCAAAGACAGGAGAAAACTGATGTCTCAGCTGAAAGGCAGACAGAAATTCTCTCTGACTCAGGAAGGGTCAGCATTTTGTTCTATTTAGGTCTTCAGCTAATTGGATGAGGCCCATCCGCATTAGGGAGAGCAGTTTGCTTTACTCAGTCTACTGAGTCAGATGTTAATCTCATCCAGAAATACCCTCACAGACATGTCCAGAATAATGTTTGACCAAATGTATGGTCCATGCATCTCATGGTCCAGTCGACTTGACACATGAAGTTAACCATCGCAACATATATCAAGACTATGATTGTCCTCCATGTGTCACCATTTTCCCTCATGTCCTTAAAATGCTTGCGGCAGTCCAGGTATCCCCATTTGACAGATTAAAGTACAAAGGCAAGGGAGCACCTGGGTGGCACTGTCGGTTAAGCGTCTCACTGTTGGTTTCATCTCAGGTCCTGATCTCAGGGTGGTAGGATCGAGCCTCCCCATGGGGCTTCACAGTCACTGCAGAGTCTGCTTAGGACTGTCTCTCCCTTTCCCTCCTCTTTTGCTCCCCCTCCCACCCTGCCCTGTCTCTCTCAAATAAATGCGTCTTAAAAAAAAAAAAAAATATAAAGGTAGGAATGAGTGCGGTCTTGTTCTGGCCTCCTTTTGAAGAGCACTAGGGGAAACGGGCAGAAGCTGACTTCTCCTTAGGCATCAGGCATCATTGGCTAGGATGGTGGTCACATGCCCAGTCTGCCAAGGAGAACATTACCATGGCTGAGCATTGACTCCGGAGCCTGTCCTGCCTCCCTGCTGTACCTGTGGGGACAGAAGTTGGTTCTGCCACTACCTGACTACAGGAACGTGGACAGGTTACTTAGCACTTCTATGCCTCAAATTTTTTCACCTTTAAAGATAATGGTAGCACCTATGTCATAGAGTGGTTGTGAAGATTAAATGAGTTAATATATGTAAAGTTCTTAGAAAAGTAGCTGGTACCTAGTAAGTACTTAGTAGAGTATGGCAGTTGCTGCTGCTGCTATTATTAGCCACATGATCTTGGTCAGTTTACTTAATTTGCAATACTAACTATGGTCCAAATTATGGACATTTTGGAACTAGACTATTGTTACAGTTTCCTAACTGGTCTCTCTGCTACTACTTAAAAAAATACATATGTAATAACTTTATTGAGATAGAACTCATATACCATGCAATCCATCTATTTCTGCTTCTACTTTGTATTCTTACCATCTTCTTTCTTTTTTAAAATTTAAATTCAGTTAATTAACATATAGTGTATTATTAGTTTCAAGGGTAGAGTTCAGTGATTCATCAGTCTTATATAATACCCAGTGCTCATTACATCAGATGCCCTCCTTAATGCCCATCACCCAGTTACCCCATCCCCCAACCCACCTCCCCTCCAACCTTCCATTTCTTTCCTGTGATTAAGAGTCTATTATGGTTTGTCTCCTGCTCCGATTTTGTCTTGTTTCATTTTTTACCCTCCATTCCCCTATGATCCTCTATTATTTCTTAAATTCCACATTTGAGGAGATCATATAATTGTCTTTCTGTGATTGACTTATTTCACTTAGCATAATACCCTCTAGTTCCATCCACATTGCAAATGGCAAGATTTCATTTTTTTTGATGACTAAGTAGTATTCCATTGTGTATATATATGTATATATATGTGTGTATATATATATATATACACATACACACACATATATATATTTACCACATTTTTTTTATCCATTCATCTGTCCATGGACATCTGGGCTCTTTCCATAGTTTGGCTATTGTGGACATTGCTGCTATGTCCTACCATCTTATTTTCTACAGAAATAATCTTTTAAAAAATCATATCGCACTACTGATCAAAACCCACTTGTTCTTTTTTTTTTTTTTTTAAGATTTTATTCATTTATTCATGAGAGACAGAGGAGAGAGGCAGAGACACAGGCAGAGGGAGAAGCAGGCCCCATGCAGGGAGCCTGATGTGGGACTTGATCCTGGGTCTCCAGGACCAGGCCCTGGACTGAAGGCAGCGCTAAACCGCTGAGCCACCCGGGCTGCCCCAAACCTACTTGTTCTTAATCCTATTTGTAAGTCTACACTGTTTACCATGGCTTATAAGACCCTACATGTCTGGTCCTTGCTCTTCTTTCCAACTTCATCTTATAATATATTCCATCTTGTTCATGTAAATCAGCCACATAAACATATGTTTTCTCCTTCAAAAATGTAAAGCTTATTTCCATTTATACTTGAGGGCTTTTGCCAGAGCTCTTCTCTCTGCCTGGAGTGTTCTCACAGATCTTCCTCAGGGTTGACTCCTTTTGGCATTCAGGTGTCTACTTAAATGTCACTTCCAAGGAAGGCTTTTTCTTCTAACTTAAAGGAGTCTCCAGTCATTCGCTAGCATTGGGCTTTTTAAACTTTAGTGTGCATATGAAATGCCCAAGTATTTTGCTACAATGCAAATTTTGATTTAGACCCCTGGCATTGGGCCTGAGATTCTGTTTTTCTGTTAAACTCCTTGGGGTCCCTATGCTGTTGGTCAGAGACCCTAGGATATCACTTTCATTTTCATCAGTGTACTGATAACTGTCTGCTTCTTTAATTTTTTTTTTTTAATCTCTTTTCCCCTTGACTGGAGTGAAGGCTCCATAAGGAAAGGACTTTGTTTTTAGTGTTTTTTTCCACTGGTGTTAAGAATAATATCCCAGATATAGTTGGTTTTCAACAAATAATAAGTGAATGAAAATTTATCCATGGATTTTTTAGTTATTTGTATGATAGGATTATTGTGAGGATTAATAAAAATAATTATGTTGTTACTTAGTCTAGTCCCTGGCACACAGTGAGTGCTCAGTAAAAGTAAGCAGCTATTAATAGATTTTCCTCCTAAAACTCTGAGTTTTGGCAGTTCTTTAAAACTGGTTCTTAACCAGTTTTTGTTCACAAACTTGATTGAAAATCTAAAGGAGTTTGTAGTATATTTAGAGACCTGGCCTCAGAAAAAATACACCATAACACATACACATACAAATAATTTTCTTTTAATAGGCTCCCAGACCTCTCTACTCCCACCCCTGTCATGGACCATAAGTTAAGACCTTGTTAAAAAAAGAACTGTTATGTAACAACTGTGTCAGCGCTATTGATGGCTATTTGTCTTTTTCTAATCTTTTATAATTGTCCTGTTCATTTACCTCTTCTTTCTGCATTATAGGCTACCATGTACCATTAAGATAAGCATAACTGTAGTTTATTATTTATTAACATAGTGAGATTAGTTAAGTGGAACATATTAGCTTGTTGACTGTACAACTTCGGAAGAATTTTTTTATTCCAAATTTCTTTTTTTTAAAATTTTTAAAAAAAAATTTTATTTATTTATGATAGTCACAGAGAGAGAGAGAGAGAGAGAGAGAGGCAGAGACACAGGCAGAGGGAGAAGCGGGCTCCATGCAGGGAGCCCGACATGGGACTCGATCCCGGGTCTCCAGGATCACGCCCTGGGCCAAAGGCAGGCGCCAAACTGCTGCGCCACCCAGGGATCCCTTCTTCCAAATTTCTATCTTAAAATGAAAACTTAAAAATTGGGGGAGAAGAAATCCAACTTCTTGTTGAGCTCCAGGCCTTGATAGCGCAGTTGGGGCCAGGACACAGGGATGGGAGCCAGAGAGAGGTTCTCTTGTATGGAGAGCCAGGTATCAGTGGGTATGTTGCTCTCCTGACAGTAGTTCTGCAAACTGCATTGATAAAAAGGGACTGATGTTCAACCTACTTCGAGGTGAATCCAACAGAATCTTCCCTCCAAGCCCCTCAACCCTTCTTCAATGACAGGATCCTAGAGGGAATGATGTCTTCCCTCTTTCTGAGGACTATTTTGGATCTGGCCCTGGATCAGGATCTGGAAGTGGCTTCCTAACTGAAATTGATCAAGAATACAAATCAGCAGATGAAAATAGTGTGCGTGTATGTGTGTGTGTGTGTGTGTGTGTGTTTTAATAACTTTAGGACTCTCAAGAGAAATCTGCCCTCAGACAACCAGGACTTGGGCCAAGATGGACCAGAAAAGAGGATTTTATTATATAAAAGAGAGGGTTTTCCATCTTGATGCCAGGCAATGTTTTCAATATATTTTATGTGCTATAATTAAATAATTAATTTTGGAACATAAGATTTTGTAGAAATTTTAAAACATCTGAAAAACAAGTTTAGGTTTTATCTTTTTCCCCCCAATGAATTCTTAAGGTGTCCTTTATCTGTCTTATTGTCCTGGGAAATACCTGTGTTTCCTTTGTATCATATTCAACCAGCATCACTATGAAATTAATTAAACTGCCTGTGTCTATAAAATTGCTTTAAAGAATAAATTACACTTTTTAAAAAAATTCAGTTTGAGAAGGAAATTGACAGTATTTTGGCAGTGTTTCATGTCTAAGTCTTTAGAAACCCGACTCTAATTTTGAATTATAGATATGCCTCAATTCTTATTAAAAATCCAGATGAAACACAGGGTGAGTTTATAAAGTGAGTATTTGACAAGTCCAGTGTGAAGTGTTCTAATGCTACCATTGCATGTGCTTATAGAACTGGTGGACATTGTTGAGAATTGTGATTGCTGTTACAATTAGAAACTTAAGACCCAAATTAAAGCACAGTTATGCTCTCAATACTTCATACTGCTTTATTTTTTTTTTCCCCGGGATATCTGTATATTTTCAAATGTTACTCTTTTAAAGCAGAACTAAAACCAATGAAAAAAAATTGGGGGCAATTGCTTTCCCTGCTAATAGTGTCCTAACAAACAAACATGGTGAACAATCCCAAAACCCGTGGCGTTTTTTGAAAGAAATGGGGCACAGAGAGACAAGGGACAAGAAAGGCAAGGATTCTTTGTATGCCCAGGGAAAGTGGGCTTTGATGTGAAAATGTTAGGATTTGGAGCAGATGGTAGAGAAAGAATTCTTGAGATGTCTTCTGTGTACAAAGGTGGTTTTATTAAAGCCAAAGGGACAGAGCCCCTGGGCAGAGAGAGCTACAGTGGGGTCGTGAGGAGTGGCTGATTATATGCTTTCAAGTTGGGAGGGGGTTAGAGATAGTGTAAGTCTCTAAGGAATTTGGAAGCAAGGTTTCCTTGGACCTTGAGGGGTTCTTTACTACTATCTAGTAAAACCTTAGTGAGACCCTTCAGATGAGTATTGTGGGCGATATGCTTGGAGAATGATTGTGAACATATATCTTGGGGGATAGAGATAAGGGAAGTTTCCAAAGGGATTTTTATATGTTAAAGTAGATTTTTAGCATCTTGGAGTTTGGGGATAATGTTAAGCTAAGATTCCCTTTTGCCCTTAGCAAAGTATTAATATTGAGGCAGTTGAGTTCCTAGAGGAAGGTCACTGCCTGTCTCAAGGACTTGTCAATGGGCTGTAAGTTATAAGGAAATTTAATTTTTTCTTTTGCCTTTGTTCCCCACATCAGCCTTATTACAGGAAGCAGAGAGGCTATGGTGGGCAGACTAAGGAGATTTTCTGGGGAAAAGTTAAAACTACAAAGGAGATTGTGTTGATGCCTGAATGCATAGAGCCTAACTGCAGATCTAGACAGTGCTGGCCATTAAGACATGCAGGCATTTTGAACTGGGAGGTTATAAGGAGAGAAAAGGTCAAGTGATCCAGTTCTAAACTTCATCTTTTGTTTAATATGAAGACAATGAAATCTTGAGGTTATGTTCACTTCAAAAAGGGAGGGGAATTGAAGTACTTAGAAATGCAGTCAAAAGCTGGGGAAACTAATTTTTCCTCGGGGTGTGTGTGTGTGTGTGTGTGTGTGTATAGAAATAATTGTTAAAATACTTCCCAGATAAGGAAGTTATAATCATTCAGCCAGAAGGACAACATCAATATCATGATAAGCCTTGTAGTACATGTTCTGTGGAGTTTAATGGGATCTTCCTAAAATTTATTTAGGAGAAAGTAGTAAAACAACATACAAAATTGAGGTACTAGAATAGTGCAGGCTTTATGGGCCTCTAAAATCTTCCATTTATGTTTGTAGATCAGTGCGTGGATCTTCAGAATGGCATTTTCCCACTGTCCATTTGGAGTACAATAAGACAAATTAATACAAATCAAAATAATATGGCAGTAGCATCCCATAATTTGTGTACACTGATGTAGTAACAGATTGAATTTAGTGCAGCTTTTGAGAAGTCTTTTGTGTTTCAATTTATACAGCTGCTATCCAGGCCTAAGCTGGCCAATATCTCAGCCTTGAGTGTCTTGTCTTGTCTGACTGATTGTCTGACTCTTTTTTAGACTTTTTTTTTTAAGAGATCAATTTTACGTTCAAAACAAAATTGAGAGGAAAGTACAGAGATTTCCCATATTCTCCTTACCTTCCCCTCCACTCTCCGCCCCCCAACATGCATGGATTCCCCTGTTATCAATATCCTCCACCAGAGTGGTATATTTGTTAGATATAACATGTATCCATCATTATAATACCAGACAGAGTGTTTTTACTACCCTGATAATCCTCTCTGCTTTTCTGTTCCCTCCTCCTTGCCTCCCCAACCCTTTGTCTACTGATCTTTTTACTGTTTCCATAGTTTTGCCCTTTCCAGAATGTCATATAGTTAGAATGTCTGACGTTACAATATGCAGCTTTTCTAATTGGCTCTTTCACTTAATTATATCCTTATAAGTTTAAATTTTCTCCATCTGTTTTCATTGCTCAATAGCTCATTTCTTTTTAGTGCTGAATAATATTCCATTGTCTAGATATACCGATTTATTTGTACATTTGCTTACTGACAGACATCTTGTTGGCTGTGTGTGTGTGTGTGTGTATGTTTTTGTATTTAAGTTTTCATCCCCTTTGGGTAAATACCAGGGAGCATGATTGCTGGATTAGTATGTTTAGTTTTCTAAGAAATAGACTGTCTTCCAAAGTGGTTGTACCATTTCATTTCCTTCCTTCCTTCCTTCCTTCCTTCCTTCCTTCCTTCCTTCCTTCCTTCCTTCCTTCCTTCCTTCCTTCCTTCCTTTCTTCTTCTAGACTTATTTACTTATTTATTTATTCATAAGAGACACACAGAGAGAGAGAGAGAGGCAGGGACATAGGCAGAGAGAGAGGCAGGCTCCATGCAGGGAGCCTGATGTAGAACTCGATCCTAGGACTCCAGGATCACGCCCTGGGCTGAAGGCAGGCGCCCAACCGCTGAGCCACCCAGGCGTCCCACTGTTTTTTTATTTCCACTAGGAATGAATGAGAGTTCCTGTTACTCCACATTCTGGTCAGCATTTGTTAGTGCTCTGAATTTTGGCCATTCTAATAGGTGCATAGTGGTATCTCGTTATTGTTTTACTTTGCATTTCTCTGATGATATAGGATGTAGAGGTTTTTTTCATATGCTTCTTGGCCATCTGTATATTTTCTTTGGCGAGGGGTGTGTTTAAAGTCTTTGGCTCATTTTTAAATTGGGTTGTTATCTCATTGTGAGTTTTAAAAGTTCTTTGTATATTTTGTACCAAAAGTCTTTTATCAGATGGGTCTTTTGCAAATATTTTTCTCCCATTCTGTGTCTTGTCTTCTAATGACACCATGGCATTGGCTTTCACAGAACAAAAGTTTTAAATTTTAATGAAGTCCGCTTATCAATTATTTCTTTCACAGATTGTTCATTTGGTGTTGTATATAAAAAGTCATCACCACACACAAGATTATGTTGGTTTCTTCTATGTCTTTTATGTTTCTCCTCTGTTACCTTCAGGAATTTGATAGTTTTGTGTTTTACATTTGTCTGTGACCCATTTTGAAGTGATTTTTATGGTTTTTTACCTTTTTAAAAGATTTCTGCTTTGACCCATATGTTAGAAATGTATCGTTTAATCACCATATATTTTAGAATTTTCCTGCTACTGATTTCTAGTTAAATTCTGTTGTTGTCTAGAGCAGACTTTGTATGATTTCTTTTAACTTTGTTAAGATGTGTCTAATGGTCTAGAATGTGGTGTGTTTTGGTGAATGTTCCATGTAAGCTTGAGAAGAATGTGTATTCCACTGTTGGATAAAGTATTCTATAAATGTCAATTATAGCTAGTTGATTGCTAGTGCTGAGTTCAATATGTCTGAGTTTCTGACCTATATATTCATTCTCTCTAAGAACTTCATTTAACATTTCTTGCAAGGCAGATCTACTGGCAACAGATTAATTTTTGTCTGAGAAAGTCTTTATTTCTCCTTTATTCTTCAAAGGTAATTTTGCAGGGTTCAGAATTCTAGGTTGTTAGGTTTTCTTCTCAATACTTTAAATATTTCACTGTACTCTCTTCTGGCTTGCATGGTTTCTGAGGAGAAGTTGGATGTAATTTTTATCTTTGTTCCTCTGTAGGGTAGATATATTTTTCTTCTGGCTTCTTTAAGGATATCCTCAAGCATAGAGATCTGGTGATCTTGAGGTTGTGATTTTGAGCCCCACATTGAGTGTGGAGATTACATTAAAAAAAGTGGCAAATTGAACACCAATAAAAAATAAATTTATATAAAAAATAAAAATAAAAATTAACTAAAAAAATTTTTTTAAAAAAGTTTCTTTTCCTCTTCTTATGCCAGAAGCAGAAGGGGATTTTTTCCCCATATTGACACTAAGAACTTGGTTGAACTCCTCTAGGTAAAATTCAGAAAAGTGTGGGGACCCTTCTATGACTGGTTATCTCTGGAGTTTTTAACTCTGAGTTGTCCACATTGAAGTTCTAGCAATTTGTCAACCAAGTTCAGGTTTTCCTGCCTGGTTTCCACTTGTGAGTCTCTGTTCTCATAAGCCATTACTCTCTGTATTTGCCTATCTTTCTCTTTAATCTTGCGGCAGCAGTTTGCCCGGCATCCTGCCCTTTTCTTATGGACCTGAGAAGAGATGTTGGTTTTTTCAGTCTGTTCAGTTTTTCATTGTTGGGATGGAGTGGCAACTTTCAGCCTCCTTATATGCGCAACCGGATAACCGCTGTTTCTCTTTTTATGTCTGCTGGTTAGCTAAAGTGATGTCTTCAGTGTGCATTGATTTTCTTTTTTTGAAAAATGCAAACGAAGTGTATACTACTAAATAAAGATGTTAGGCTCGTAAAAAATAAAAGTAGAAGCCAAGAATATTAAGCCTCTCTAAAGCAGATGCAAAAAGAAACAACGTACTTTGCCTGTAGTCCTGATCTTTCCAATGACTGACTTTCAAAATTAGATATTTAGAGGCACCACTAGGCAGTGGTTGAGTGACTGCCTTTGGTTCAGTGTAATCCCGGGGTCCTGGGATTGAGTCTTACATCAGGCTCCCTGCAGGGAGCCTTCTTCTCCCTCTGCCTGTGTCTCTGCCTCTCTCTCTGTGTCTCTCATGAATAAATAAATTTAAAAAATAAAAATGAGATATTTTATGATTGTTAAAAGGAATATCAAGGCTGAGGAGTATCTTCTGTCATAACTATGAAATGAAAGAATCGAAAGTATTTGAGACACAGTAAGCAATCCACTTGACTAGAAGGCAACTCACATTATTGAATCTACTTTTGTATTTTCCATTCTAACCAGTTTCCTGACATTTCTGCTATTGCCCATCATAATTTAGGCCTTGATTGTTTCCCAGTTAGAATAGTTTCATAACCAGTTTCTCTGTACCCAAATTCATTTTACTTGTTAATGCCAGTTAATCTTGATACATTACTGCTGCAATTTTTTGCCACTCCGCTGTCATTTAAAATAATAATATAAAACCCCCCTGATATTCTCTTATTACCCCTTTACACATTACCTGTTGTAGATAATCATTTCTTGTTTCAGTGGCTATCTTTTGGAGAGTACTCTGGAAATGCAGGCTGGGGTCCTATTACAAATTTCTTGAACCCCAGAATGAGGACACTCTGGGGATCCCCAAAACTACCTCCAGTTTTGATGATTTGCTAGGGAGGATTCACAAGACTCATATAGTTGTACTCATGGCTGTGAATTATTACAGCAAAAGGGTACAAACACAATTAGCAAAAGGGAAAGACATGTGGAACAAAGTCTGGAAGAAATTAGGTGCAGGCTTCTAAGAGTCTTCTCCTAGTAGAGTCACATAGACATGTTTAATTTCTCTAGCAATGAACTGTGACAACAAATGTGAAACATTATCTATTAGAGAAGCTCATTAAAGACCCAATACCTAGGGTAGTGGGGGGTGGTGTAGTCACATAGCTACTCTTTGCCTAGCATGTACCAAAATTCTGGCCACATAGAAGGAAACTAGGTGTTCAGCATAAACCACATAACTTGTACATGGTACAAACAGTTTAGGCACAGTAAGTTGCTCTTTCTATTTCTGGGAATAGTGGGAACCCTCTTGGAATCCAAGTTCCCAGCCAAGAGTCCACCTTGTGAGCAGACCTTTCTAAGAACATAATCTCAGGCCTGCTGTGCTCATTTCTGTACACTGTTTATACTTAAAGTGATTCAAAAAGTGGAAAGTGGCTTCAGGCTTCTTTGGAAGTGGGGGTGGTACAGTTGTAGAAATGAGGGAGATGGGAAGAGGGTGGGACTTTGTACCTCCTCTCCCAGTTTTCTCTTTAATCAATTTAAGATTGCATGGAAGGTTTTGTATATATATATATATACACACACATAAAGTGCTACTGTTAAAATTATCTTTGAAAACTACTCCTTTAAACAATGAGATGAGTTCTAAGAAAAATGTTAATACAATCACAGTTTGGATTTTAGCAAGATCATCTCTGTAGTTGATGAAAGATATTTTACAGATTGTGGTAGTGGTAAATTTGGGGCAGTGGAGGTGATCGGAGGCAAGGAGGCCAAACCAGAGATCATAGAGCCCCAGCTAGGATGGTAGCATGAGGAAGAGCAGGAGGGGGATGATTATAGAGTATTTGCTATATAAAGCGAGTAGTGTTAATGGGTGATTGAGGAACTGGTTGAAGAGCAAGATAGAAGTTTATTAATCTTTTACATAAAAATCCAGTTAGGTGGTCCAAGCTGGTTTGGCAGCTCAGCAGTGTTGGAGAACTTTGCTCTGCTTTGCTCAGCATTCTGTGGGCCTCCCCTTGCCAGGTTGTCTCTCCCAGCTGCAGGCAGCACACTTACATTCCAATTAGAAGAAGGGGAGAATGGGAAGCAGGGCATGCCTTCCTCTTTAAGGGAATGTACCAGAGCTGCACATGTTTCTGTTCACATCCTGTTGGTTAGAACTGGTCATATGGCTGTGCCTGGCTGCTTGAGAGGCCAGAAATGGGTTATTTAACTGGGCAGCCTCATACCCAGCTAAAACTTCTGGTCAGAAAGGAAGAATAGTTATTAGAAGACAACCCTGCCCTATCCCCAACACTCATTGTTTATTTAGAATTTTCTTTCCTTTCTTCAGAAAAAGATGGAAATAACACAGCCTGTTAATTTTTTCCCCCAAGTAAGTAATTTTCATGTTACTGAAACAAAGGAAACATGATATTCAATGAAACAAGGATAATACTGGCAACATATTTTTGTAAAATCTTTAACTTAAAGAAGGGTGCCAGCCCTGTCTAAAAATGTGCCAGTTTGCTGCTGTTTATTGTTGCTTCTAAAAAATGCAGAGAGAGGTAGTCAATAATATTATAATAACTTTGTATGATGACAGATGCTAACTACACTTACTGTGGTGAGAACGTTTAAGGTATAGAATTGTTGAATCACTGTTTTATCCACTGGAAACTAATATAACAGTATATATCAATTATATTTCAACAAAAGAGTAAATAATAATAAAAATAGAAAGGGAGTTACTTGCTCATTGCACCTGGCCCAGATAAGGAATAGAATTATGTTTGGTCTTGCTATGGCCAATCATTTCTCTCCCAGGAGAGGCTAAAAAAGGATCAGAAAACCTCACTGTTTTGAAACAGGCACAGTTGTGTTTCAACTCTTTGTGTTCAACTTAAAAGTTACAGAAAAGGAAAGGAATCCTATAAGTGTTGAAATCAAATATCTGAATGCTGTGTAGTTTTGGATAGGGAATAAAGGGGCAGTAGAAAATCCTTTGTGATAGTCTCTGTGTCTCTGCTTTGGTACTCAAGAACCAGAAGTTGGTGAAACTCAAAGGTGCCAGCCCTGCTGTGGGGAAGGATCTGATGAATCAGGTGGCCCATTTAATGGAGTGGAGGTAAAGCCAAGACTCTATGGAAGGTTAGGTTTTCTAGAAGAGGAGTTGCAATGATAGCTTATAGGTTTGGGGTTTGCTCCCTTTTATTAAAATGAGATAATTATATTCATTGATCGAAGTGTGTTTTATCTTTTGATTTTCTTTTTAAGTAGGCTCCACGCCCAAGGTGGGGCTCGAACTCATGACCCTGAGATCAAGAGTTGCGCACTCCGCTGACTGAGCCAGCCAGGCACCCTAAAATGTTTTATTTATATCAAAATGAGATTTACAATAACTGCTCACATACACATACTTGTAACTGAAAGGTTTTAATGTGACTATTAAGAAACATGTGGAGTACTATGAAATATCTTCGTTTAAGAAAGTCTAAAATTTTATATATATTTTTGTTTGTAGCCTATACAGTTCAGACACCTGAGATTTCGTCTTCAACTGCTGCTACAGAGGTTTATTCAAAAGCTTTGGCTATTTGCCATGGACCACTGGATCACTATGACTTTCTGATCAAAGCTCATGAGCTGAAGGATGATAAGCATCAAAGAAGAGTCATACAGTGTTTGCAGAAATTACATGAGGATCTTAAAGGATACAGTATAGACGCGGGAGGCCTTTTTTCAAAGGTAAGGTTTGTGTGATATTAAAGACGGAACAGTTAAAAGTGTAAGCATTTTATTAAATGGATTAAATGCAGTCAATACGATCATGAAACTGCTTGAAATTTCTCACCAGTTCCTTTTTTAAAAGATTTTATTTGTTTGAAGGGTGCCTGGGTAGCTCAGTGGTTGAGTGTCTGCCTTTGGCTCTGGTCATGATTGAGTCCTTGATACTGGGATCAAAACCCATATCAGGCTCCCTACAGGGAGTTTGCTTCTCCTTCTCCCTCTTCTCCTTCTCTGCCTCCTTCTGTGTATCTACATGAATAAATAAATAAAATCTTTAAAAAAATGATTTTATTTATTTGAGAGAGTTTGAATAGGTGGAAGGGGCAGGGGGAGAGGGAGAAGCCAGCCCTACACTGAGCAGGGAGCCTGACTCGAGGCTCCATCCCAGGATTCTGGGATCCTGACCTGAAGGCAGACACCCAGGGGACTGAGCCACACAGGTGCCCCTTTTCAGTTCCTTTAAACAAGCTGTGTTAGATCCCCATTCCTGATGGGAATCAGGATTCTTGATGCTCCATAGCTCTCTTTTACCTTTGGAGGGATTCAGATAGCTTCATATTTAGGTAATGATTGATGCCATCTAGTCTAAATGAAAATTGTACAATTTAAAAATTTTCCCTTCCTCTAGCTCAGGCCTGTCCCAGGATCAGCAATGCAGAAGGTGGAGTGATTTGTTCTTCTCCTTTCCCTCCTCCTCCTCCTCTCTCTGCTTGCTTGGCTTCTCTAGGGTCAGAATAAGGGGATGGAAGATGGGAATAAAACAGCAAAGTCTTAAGTAAACAGTTAAGGGCCTTTTGTGTGGTAGACACTCACATGCTAGAGCTTTGTGGAGGGGCACACTGGTGGGTTCTTTTGGACTCCCATGGAGACCTCCCCACTGCTCCACTTTTGGACCTCTTATGCCTCTAGTTGAACACCTTGCACCACTGCATTTTGCTGGTCCCCCTTGCCTTTACACTTAACCTTCTTGAATGGGCTCCTGTCAGGACAGTTCTAGCCACTATACCTTTTTATGGTGTCTATTTAGGCTACAGGAAGCCTAACATCTCCTTTCTCCAGTCCCTACTCTAGCTTCAGTCAGCCTCTTGGAGACCTATGTAAGGTTCTTCCACGGACACTTCCATAGCTTGCTTTAGTAACTGCCTGTGGATTTCCTCCCCAAAACAGGCATCCAGCTGGAGAGGGGGATACCCATCTCGTCTTACACTCACTCCTAATCTCTTTGGTTGCTTCCCTTGGAGACCACTCGCTTTTGCTCTTGCTGTGAGGTTTATCTGGGGTAGGTGCCACAACATTCCTTACTTAGCTAATGGCTTTCTACCTTGATTACTTTCTTCAGTTCCACTTTGACTTTGGGGCTGTTTTTGCTGCTTTTTTCTTTTTAAAGTAATTCCTGCATCGGTATGACTAATACTTCTTCTTCTTCTTCTTTTTTTTTTAAATACTTGTTTTTCCTTGTCCTTAGCTTTGAGCTTTTGCTGAAATTCTGAGACAACAGGAAAACTCCCATTCCTTATCCCATTATAAAAGCCATTGTCATCAATTATGTCCTCTTCAAATTATGAGGGATATTAATAGAAGAAGAGTTAGAATATGGTTCAACTGAAGACACTAGTTTTCTTTTAATTGACTGGCCAACCATCCTCCCTCATGTACAAACATTCTATTATTATGAGGTCTTTAGAGAAAAGGTAATATATGTGTTAGTAGTACTTTATTTAAAACTCTAATCAAAGTAATTTTACTTTTAAAAAAGCACTTTAGCATATACTTACATAGTTGTATTTTTATAAGAAAGAAAAACGCTGTCATTGAATTAACAAATCTTTTGGTTAAATGGACTGAGGATTCATTTAAGTTACAAGAGATGGAGATTTAAAATAAGACTACATATGCAAATAGCAGTGAAGGCCATCTCCACGATACAGCCAGGCCTCCCGGAGCCAGAGCCTGAGGCTTTGCATCAGTGGTTCTGAAAGTGTTGATGACTTGACTGGCAGTGGTAACAGGTACCTGCTGATTCTTGCTCCAGTGCTCTGTCACTCATGTAATTTGCTTACTATGTTGTTCCTTCCCCATGTCTGTTTCTACTTCAGTTTGTTCTGCCCATTTATTAATTCTCTTCCTATGTCTGTGGTTTAAATTCCTCAGTTAGAATCTGATAGGAAACCCAATCACTTTATCCCTGTTTGGGCAAAGCTTTCATACTGAGTCTCTTGGAGGCCATGATTCAGGGTAAAGATCAGATCTCTGCCTCAGGTACCATTCAGGGCTCTGGTGATTATAGTGGTTCCCTCAGAAGTAGACTGTGAGTGTGGTGGCTAATGTGATTGGCCAGTCCAGCACTTCTTATAGGAAATAATAAGGAATTTATCCCTTTCAATGGGCACCCTTTCTTCATCTTCCAGTATTACCACAATACTGGAAAGAACTAAAAATTTGCAAAGCATAGACTGCTTATGTACTATGTACCTAATTATAGTTTGTAATACAGATGGTCTTCCAAATAAAACATTGGCTTGGTTACGTGTCATAGCCAGGAGGCAGGATGTTTTACTTAACTGGGGTTTTGGTTATCTGAGAGTTAAATTGCTTTCATGAATTTTCTGTTTTATTCTCTTTCTGGTCCTTTTAGAAATACGGTCCTTTTTTTCCCCCTCCTCTCCACTCTGTATCATCTGTAGGGCTCATCTTACTGTGATTTGTGAACTTATATCCAGTGAAAAGTAGCCTTTAATCATTAATATATCTGGCTGCCAGTTCAACATGTTTTTTTTTTCTTTAAAATTATTGTTTCGCTTTTCTCATAAAATTATTATTTGGCTCTTCTCAGGGCTTTTCTCCCACACTTCCTCCTGTGATTTCTGAATTGACAATGATGGGTCTGCTTGGTAAATTTACAATTATTTAGCAGTAAGTAAATATAATATTTACTATGTAGAATCTCTGGTTTTAATGTGTAGTTGTAATCTGATATAAGAGATTTGACATCTCAGGTAGTTTTATTTTATTTTATCTTTTTTTTTAAGATTTTATTTATTCAATTATGACAGTGAGAGAGAAAGGCAGAGACACAGGCAGAGAGAGAAGCAGGCTCCATGTAGGGAGCCCGATGTGGGACTCGATCCGGGACTCCAGGATTATGCCCTGGGCCGAAGGCGGGTGCTAAAAACCGCTGAGCCACCCAGGATCCCTTCTCAGGTAGTTTTAAATGTGTCTAATGAAAGCTCATATTTGTTAAATCCTAATGTATATGTGAATAAGTCTTTTGTAGATAGATTAGCATTTCTTTATGGTAGTATTTGCCCTGTAGTCCCTTAAGCTTGCTAAATCTTTGACATTGAAAGAGACCCAAACATCTAATATAATTTGAGTAAAACATAGATAAAAGCTTTAGTTTTTGTGTATTTGTTTGTTAAGGAGATAGAAGTTTATTGAACCTCATAAGCATGGCAATATGACCTGTTTTCCCTCAGACCTTCAGACCAGGGAGCCACCCTGGCTAGAGACCTTTAGTTGTCTGAGGAGTACTAGGGTTTGACCCCTGGAAGGCCAAAAAGAGAAAGGAGAGGGAAGAAAGCTTCCCTAAGGCGATCTAGCTGGTTCCTCTCTGGGGCTTTGGATCCTCATCTAGGAGTAACCTTGGCTTGGGGGTGGAAGCACAAAGTCTCCCCATATAGGCCACCAACTGTGGTGCCTCTTTGGATCAGATGGGAGGTCCACTGTGGGGCAGCTGGTCAGGTGGAAACTGGCAGTGCAGGCAATGAAAGAATTCACCCAAGGCAGAACAAAGGAGATAAAAGTTTATTGAATACACCAGAAGGGAGCAGTGGACAGACAGCACAGCATAGGAGAGACTGCTTAAAAGCTTTAGTTTTTGAAAATTGTAAAGATGCCACAGACCTATTCCTTTTTCAAATTTTAATTTAAATTCCAGTTAATTAGCATACAGCGTAATATTAGTTTCAGGTGTAGAATTTAGTGATTCAACACTTATGTACAATACCTGGTGCTCATCACAGCACATGCCCTTCTTAATCCCCATCCCTTATTTAACTCATCACCCTTTTCCATCCCCTTTGGTAACTATCAGATTGTTCTCTATAGCTCTATAGTTATGAGTCTATTTCTTGGTTTGCCTCTTTTTTTTTTTTTGCCAATGTTTACTCGTTTTTTAAATTCCACACATGAGTGAAATCATATGGTATTTATCTTTCTCTGACTTATTTTGCTTAGCATTATACTCTTTAGCTCCATCCACATCATAGCAAATGTCAAGATTTCATTCTTTTTTATAGCTGAGTAATATTCCATTGTATAAACATACCACTGCTCTTTACCCATTTGTCACTTGATGGACATTTGGACTCTTTCCATAATTTGGCATTTGCTGATAATGTTATAAACCTCAGGATGCATGTATCCCTTTGGATTAGTATTTTTGTATCTGTTGGGTAGATACCTACTAGTGCTATTGTTGGATCATAGTGTAGATCTCTTTTTAACTTTTTAAGAAAACTCCATACTGTTTTCTAGAGTGGCTGCACCAGTTTGCATTCCCACCAACAGTGTAAGAGTGTTCCCCTTTATCCACATCCTCGCCAACACCTGTTGTTTCCTGTGTTGTTAATTTTAGCCATTCTGACTGGTCTGAGGGGATATCTCATTGTAGTGTTGATTTGTATTTCCCTGATGATGAGTGATGTTGAATATCTTTTTATGGGCCTATTGGCCATCTGGATATCATCTTTGGAAAAATGTCTGTTCATGTCTTCTGCCCATTTTTTAGCTGGATTATTTGTTTTTTTGATGTTGAGTTTGATAAGTTCTTCATGTATTTTGGATACTAACCCTTTATTGGACATGTCATTTGTAAATACCTTCTCTCATTCTGTAGGTTGCTTTTTAGTTTTGTTGATTGTTTCTTTCACTGTGCAGAGCTTTTTATTTTAATGAAGTCCCAGTAGTTTATTTTTGCTTTTGTTTCCCTTGTGTTAGAAGACCTATCTAGTAAGAAGTTACTATGGCTGGTGTCAAAGAGGTTACTGTTGTGCTCTTTAGGATTTTGGTGGTTTCCTTTCTCACATTTAGGTCTTCCATTTTGAGTCTATTTTTTGTGTATGGCATAAGAAAGTGGTCCATTTTCATTCTTTTGCACGTAGGTATCCAGTTTTCCCACCACCATTTGTTGAAGAGGCTATCTTTAAGAGATTGGATATTCTTTCCTGCTATGTCAAAGATTGATTGACCATATAATTGTGAGACCTATTTCTTCTAAAAATCAGAGAAGGAAAACTTGGGCTACTAGGTTGTTTTAGTGAAAGGAGAACTTTATTTTTAGATTTGTTGATTTTGGGAACTAATATTTATGATTTTATTTTTTTCTCTAAGCTTATTGAGAAATTACAGTTCAAGGGATACAAAGTGATAATTTGATACTCATGTATTGCAAAATGATTATCACAATAAGGTTAGTTAATATCTGCATCCTTTCACATAATTACCATTTTTTTAATGGTGAAAACATTTAGGACCTACTGTCTTAACTACTTTTGAGTATATAATTTTTTCTTTTTAAAAAAATTTTAATTTAAATTCAGTTTAATTAACAGTAGTGTATTAGTTTCACAGGTAGAATTAGAGGTTCATCAGTTGCATAAAATACCCAGTGCTCATTCTATCAAGTGCTCCCCTTAATGCCCATCACCTAGTTACCCCATCCACCACCCACCTCCCCTCCAGCAACCCTCAGTTTGTTTCTATAGTTAAGAGTCTCTTATGGTTTGTCTCACTCTGTTTCCATCTTATTTATCTCTCCCTTTCCCTGTGTTCATCGGTTTTGTTTCTTAAATTCCACATATGATATATGTCTTTTTCTGACTTATTTTGCTTAGCATAATACTCTCTAGCTCCATCCATGTCATTGCAAATGGCAAGATTTCATTCTTTTTGATGGTTGAGTAATATTCCAGTGCATGTATGCATATGTGTGTGTGTGGTGTATGCATGTATGTATGCCACATCTTCTTTATCCATTCATCTGTTGATAGACATCTGGGCTCTTTCCATAGTTTGATTGTTGTGGACATCAATGCTCTAAACATTGGGGTGCAGGTGCCCCTTTGAATCACTATGCTTGTATCCTTTGGGTAAATATCTAATAATACAATTGCTGGGTCATAGGGTACCTCTACTTTTACCTTCTTGAGGGACCTCCATACTGTTTATTTTTTAGTTAATTTTTAGTCCCCATACTGTACATGGATCCCCAGAACTTATTCATCTTATAGCTGGCACTTTGTACTCTTTGACCAATATCTTGTCATTGCCCACAGCCCCCAGTAACCATCATTCTACAAATTTGACGTTTTTAGAGAAAATACAGCATTTGTCTTTCTCTGTCTGACATATTTCACTTAGCAATATGGGCATTTGTGTGTGTGTGTGTGTTTTTCCTTTTAATGTCAGCTTTATGCCCACTGTGGGGCTCGAACTCATGACCCTGAGGTAAAGAGCTGCACCGTACAGGGGCATAAAAGGACCAGCTGAGCCATACAGGGGCCCTTGAGCATTTTTTAAAAAGATTTATTTATTTTAGAGAGAGAGAGAGTACACAAGTGAGAGGGGCAAAGGATGAAGGAGAGAGTATCTCAAGCAGACTCTGTGCTAAGTGTGGAGCCTGATGTGGGGCTCAGTCTCAATCTTGAGTGGAAACCAGGAGTTGTGGGCTTAACCAACTGATCCACCCAGGTGCCGCTTGTGCAATTGTTTTTAATGCAGAATTTTAAACATTCATTACAGTGAATGTACTTTTTTTTTTCATTGTACTCCTAAGAAACTTGCTGTAAGGCTAAACTATAATATTAAAATGCCCCTTCACAAAATGTCTGAATTCTTGATGAGGGTAAAACTGGTGGCAGTCTACCAGGCAGTTTTTCCTACCTGTATAACAGTGTTTTCTCTAATAAAATTTTGAAAAAAATTATGAGCAGATGACCATGCTATTGAAACAACAAACTATGAGGAATGAGCATTTATGAACACTTTACCTTTGTTATCAAATAAAACTTACAACCAGGTTAATCTGACACATTTAATGTATGCATAATTGTTATTGTGCTGTGAGGTAATTAGGCATAAATGGTAAGTAGTTCATGTAAATCACTATAATTAGAATTACTTTTACACAGCCAAATCAAGCATTTCTAGAGTCAGGGAGGGAGAGAATTAAATAGAGTGTAGAGCTATTCTGAAAATCTCTGTTTCCATTAATCAGGGCTATACAGACAGCCGGGTTTTTCCATCTCTTGAGAGGCGACATCATAGCCCAAGAGACCTGGGAATAGGAGTGGAAGGCACAATATTCTTTCCTTTTCCTCCTGCTCTCTACAAAATAATTTTCAGTGTTTCCCTAATGAGAAATTATTTCCAACTCCCTTTTACATCCTATCATCTTTTATTTGGATGTCTCTACTTACCCTCCTAAGAACAATGTGTATATCACATAGAAAAGACCTGTCCTGCCTTTAAAGTCAGCTAATCTAAGGTCTTGATGTTTTTTTTTGTTCTGGCTTCTAGCATTTGGAGGCTATGAGCAGGATACCTGGAATGCTAGCTGTGGCCTTTTAGACGATGTGGGAGGCCTGATCTGAATCCCTTTAGTTATTTATCCAAGACTAAGCCATTTGCTGTTTTTCTCAGTTTTCCCCTTCTCTCTTCCACCTAATGGACTGAGCACTTATTCTCTCCATTCCTCTTCTTAGAACAGGCATTTCCTATAGGTAAAGTACATTGAACAGCATGATTTGGGCAAAATTTCCCTGATCCTTTTATCCATTAGAAAATCATAAGCAATGTTGAATACAAAATGAACAGTATCTATTGCTACACTTTCATTAAAGACCAGGAATTAATTAATTAATTAATTAATTAAAATATCTGTATCCATGGTGGGGCTTAAACTTATGACCCTGAGATCAATAGTCACATATTGCACCAACTGAGCCACCCAGGCACCTCAAGACCAGGAATATTTTTAAATGAATATTTCTCATATCAAATTTTTATGACAGCTGAAGCAAAAGCATTATGCCCTAACCCAGTGATGGCATTATCTGTAAGAAGTGAGATCAGGAGTCATACTACATTGTTTTTTTGAAAACTAACATATCCCAGATTCATTTAAATTCTGAATTTTGAGAATCAGAATGTAATAGGCCTGTTTCTGTCTCTAGAATAATTAACCAATGTATTCAATTACATTTTGAAGTTTTGTCATAATTCCTAAGGTGAAATTATGCCATCAACATAGATGGAGAACATCTTTAATCAGTCCTTTGAAGTGAATTTAAAGGAAGGGGTATAGGCCTACTTCATAATGTTTAGGATTAGAATTTTTTTGTTTTTATCCCAGAACTGTCTACTTTGGTTATGGAAGCAAAATTATATAGGTCATAAGGAGATATCAGTACCATGGAATCTAGGCTGAGATTATATAGTTGGATCTCTAGATCAAGGGTTGACAAATATTTTCTTTAAAGGTCCATGTAGGAAGGCTTTTAGACTTAGGGGGCCATATGATCTCTGTCCCAATTACTCAGTTCTACCATTGTAATCAAAGCAGCCACAGAAATACTATATATAAATGTACTTCAGCAAATATTTATTTACAAAAACAGGTGTCAGGTTGAGTTTGGCCCACAGGCCATGATTTACTGACTGCTGCCCTAGATGACTGCTACCTGACCAGATTTTGAAGACTGGTGGGAGACCATTATTATATTCACTACTCTACTTGAACTGTACTTAGTCTTCATCTAGCTTTCCAATCTAATTCCCTGTTACTCTAGTCAACAGAATCATTCAGTATTCCATTACATAGGCAAACAAATGGGACAAAATAGGAAGTTCAGAAGTTGCATGACAACTTGACATACCATTGAAGTGGCACTGCAAATCAGTGGGGGGAAAAGATAGTCTAGTCAATAAACAGGAGTCAGACAATTGATTATGTGAAAAGTAAAATAAAATTAGGTACCTTTTCTTCTAAACATAAATATGTTATTATTATTATTTTAAAAATATTTCATTTATTTGAGAGTGACAACCTGAGCGGAGGGACAGGGCGAGGAAGAGGGAGAGATGCAGGGCTTGATCCCAGAACTCTAGGATCATGACCTGAGTCAAAGGCAGATGCTTAGCTGACTGAGCCACCCAGACACGCACATAAACATAAATTACATCGAATTAATGTCCTATACTTAACCTTCTTGAGGGAAATATAGAGGAATATCTTTATGAACCTGGGAAAAGGTAGAATTTCTTATATAAGAATTGAAAGCATAGGGGCACCTAGGTGGTTTGGTTGGTTAAGCACCCGACATGATTTTGGCTCAGGTCATGGTCTCAGGGTCCTGGGATAGAGCTTCATGTTGCGCTTTCTGCTCATTGAGGAATCTGCTTGTTTCTCTCCCTCTGTTCTTCCCCCTGTTCCTGCTCGAGCTCTCTGTCTTTCAAGAAAAGAAATATATATATATGAAAGCCTAAATTATGAAGATAAAGCTGGATACATTTGGCTGTACTAAAATTTAAAACTTTTAGCCAAGAAAAAAGCATCATTGGAAAAATGAAAAGGTGGAACATAGACTGGGAGAAAGTATTTGCATCAAAAATAATTGACTATGGATTATTATCTAGAATGTATAAAGGATTATCAAAAATAGAAAAAAATGCAATAGGAGAATGGATGAAGAGTCTGTTTTGGGGGGATAATTAGCAGATGCCTCAAAAATGGGTAAGTAAATCAGAATGTACTTCTAAAATGGAATGCATGGGATGATTTCAAAATCAGGATTGTTAACTCTCAGGAGTTAGGACACAAAGGGAGGCTTCAACTGTATCTAACGTTTTACTACTTAAATTTTGGAATAAGTATGTCAAAATATGGAGATTTGATAAAGCTGGGTGGTAGGTAACCAGTTAGTCAGTATTTAATCCAAGTTAGCCAGTTTATAGTAAAAATATTTTTAAGTGTAATTGTTAGATATTTTGACAGGTTCTTTTAAATCATTTTGAGGGAATTACAATTTGATAATGTAGTTTTAGACTCGTTCATCATTTGGTTCTTACAAACAGACTGAGGAGGGGAAATTATTAACACAGAGCTCAGAAAGGCATAGAAAGTACCTTAGACTTTTTAGCAATGGAAATTTTTTTCTCTCTCTGAAATTCCATGAGCTGAATTTTCTTGGCCTTAAATCATTTTCATGAATGCCAGATGTTTCTGAGTTCTATATGTGTAGCTATGTGTCCATTTAATATTGGATTTAATCTTTCTTTCGGTAATGTTTTGTCTTTTTAAAGTAAGGTACTCATTTCAAATACTGGGGAAATAATGAGCCGAGTGTTTTTTTGTCTTCTAAAGGAGAATTAATAAATCTTCAGAGTGGACATGGGAAAGTAGTTCTGTTGTGTAGCTGGGAAAAGCAAATCATTTTGTTTTATAACAGAGGTTATCATGCGGGTGCCTGGGTGGCTCAGTCGATTAAATGTCTGCCTTTAGCTCAGGTCATGATCCCAGGGCCCCGGATCGAGCCCCATCAGCTTCCTGCTCAGTGGGGAGTTTGCTTCTCCCTCTGCCCTTCCCCCTGCTTCTCTCTCTCTCTTTCACTTTCTCTCAAATAAATAAATAAAATCTTAAAAAAAAAGAAGAGAAAAGTCTGTCATGCTTAGCTAGAAAATGTATCTCTTTGCTTATTGGAGGACCCTGAATTTTGTTATATATAAATTCAATTCAACAAAAAGAGAGTTGGTTCTCATTATGTGCTAGGCTTCATGCTGGAGACTGAGCATACAGATGTGAATGAGAGTAATGGTTACTGATTTCAGTCATACTTTGTTCAGTAGAAGAATGATCATAAACAGTTATAACTCAGTGAATTAAAAAACATCATGTGGGTATGAAATGCATATGGGAATAGTCTTTGAGAGCTGACTAAATAAAAGAATTTTATTTTCACTTGAGACTTAAAATTCTGACTCAATTAAAAAGAAATTTTATGAATCAGAGTACTATTGATTTACTCTTAAAGGACCAGATTCCAAATGTGGATATATACATTAAAATCAACAGCATAAAACCCACAAAAGGGGATCTCTGGGTGGCGCAGCGGTTTGGTGCCTGCCTTTGGTCCAGGGCGTGATCCTGGAGACCCGGGATCGAATCCCACGTCGGGCTCCCAGTGCATGGAGCTTGCTTCTCCCTCTGCCTGTGTCTCTGCCTCTCTCTCTCTCTCTCTCTCTGTGACTATCATAAATAAATAAAAAAAAAAATTGAAAAAAAACCCCACAAAACCCCCTATTTATATATTTAAGTTTATATGTATTAACTATGAACTCCTATTACTATATTTAAAATACTGTGTTCAACATGTTTAAGAATATTCCAATTAAAAATATATTAAATTACTTTCACATTTGTGTTACTAAGATAAATGAAGATATTGCTGTAGGCACATGACACTGGCTTTACCATATCAAATGTTTCCAGTTTCTGAATTGGCCATGTGACTGTCTTAGTATTAAATACATTTAGTATTATTCTTATAATCATTATTAAATGTTTCTGTTAAATGTAATATTTACTATCTACAGAGAATAAAATGTAAATAATACACTTAGTAAGATTAATAATTACTTTATAAAACACTACTGAGAACCATTCTATAAAACTTCCATTTATGTTATTAAACAATAGCAATTTTTGAAACTAAAATGGAGTATTCAAAATTAAAGTTGGAGATGAAAAAAGTCTCAAATTTCTTCTTAGGTTCAAAATGTTCAGGAAGTTTGTGTGAAGACTGAATGAAACCTAAAGGCAGTCCTATCATTTTCAGGATGTGGGGATTGTGGGGGAAAATTCATTACATAGTAAAGGAAAATCAGGATGGATAGATGGCAGGCTAGAAAAATCCCTTGGCAGAAATTATTCAAGGAGTAAGAAAACAGAGGTCTCCATTTTAAGAATTGTTCACTTCTATGCGCTGGCAATAAGGCCTTTGATTTGGAGGAAGCAATGGGTAGGGAAGCATGGGAGCAAGGGTGAGAATCTAAGTAGAGGGTGAGGGATCTTTTTTTAGATGAAGGCCCTTGGGTGAAGGGCACACTCTAATTGGGAAAGCCATGTGATGTAATAGATTATGGTTTATCAAGTTCTGGTAGTTTCATTCTTCTTGTAAAGTCACCAGTTAATCTGGTTTGGAATTGTCTAAATTTTCCTTTTATTTTCAGTTGTTTTCCAATAAAATCTATTTCAGCCTGAAGTTTAGAGTTGTCCCTCCTAAGCTCTTCACTGTTGCTATTCCTGAAGATTCTCTATGAAGGCAGCATCCTTGAAGGTTAACTCTAAGAAGTTATTCCCTTTTAACAATATTAAGCCTTTCAAGAATTAGATATTTGCCTTCATTTAGTTTAAGTTGTGTAAAGCAAAATCTGCTTACTATTTTTTTTTTTAACTGAGTGAAAGCCTTTATTTTGAAATAAGAGATGAGGGAAGAAAAACTGAGCAATTGCAACCCATGCCCTCATCTCTCCTAGAAATGTGCAGATATTAGGATCTGAACACATGTTTCAAGCCACACTGCCATGCTGTGTACAGTTTCTTTAAGAGAAGCCTAAAGCACAGATGTAAGGCAATCTGTACCTTCTTCATGGTAATGAAAACCACCACAGTTCTACTTTCAGTTGTCTTTGCTTCAGTGAACCACATGAATCCCCCCACAAATATTTCTTCCTGAAACACACTTTTACCTGGCAACCAGAATGCCTGGAGATGTGAGTGCCAGTGTCCTTGTCTATGGTTTCCTCCCATTCTATTCTCCAATGTATCAAGAGCAGTATTTCTAACACAAAATCTGATTATTCCATTCTGCTTAATTAAGACTTCTCAGTACTCTCAGGAGGAAATACAGACTCACTGGTGTGTTCTACAAGGTCCTTAAGAACCTAGTCCCTGCCTCTTGCCCACTTTATCTGTCTTAGTTCTTTGCTGTTAAAGCACCAGCTGTGACAAACTATTTGAAAATCCTTGGAAAAGGCTAGGACCTTCTCTCATCTCTGGGTCTGCCACGGCTACCCCTCGCTCCATCCTTCTGTCTCATTTATCTTATATTGCTCACCTGGTGACCAAATACTCCTTTAGTAAATACTTTGTTTTCTGGGTCTTTTAGGTCGCAGAGCCCAGCTCACTGCCTGCTATGAAGTAGATGCTCAGTGGTCAATCCATGCTTGCAGAATAAATGAAAAATGAGTAACCAAGCCATCAGTGAAGATGCACAAAGCAATCTCTGCTGACTCTGAAGGCTATCAGCCTATCTGTGTGTCTGTGTGAGAGTGTTGGTGTCTCTAGGAGTTTCTAGATCCATTTGCCTCTCTATGGATATGTTTGTTTTCTCATTCCCTCCATAGAATCAGTTATTTGATAATACAGGAGAAACCTCAACCAGATTCAAAATGAGGGATATCGGGGCACTTGGGTGACTCAGTCGATTGAGTGTCCGGCTCTTGGTTTCAGCTCAGGTCCTGATCTTGTGGTTGTGGGGTTGAGCCCTCAGTGAGGAGTCTGCTTGAGATGCTCTCTCCCTTTCCCTCTGCCCCTCCTGCTCGTGCTCTTTCTCACTCTGAAATGGATAAATATATTAAAAGAAAAAAAAATCAGGAATATTTTTCACACCTTTTTTTTTTTCTTTTGGATGAATTCAGATTGGTTTGAAAATTAATGCATAAGCATAATTCAGGACATTCATCTGAATTAGTAGTGGACTGGAATAGATCACACCTAGCATAGTTTTGTCTAAGCCAGTCCAGAATCAGAGTATCATGAGTGAATTAACATGGAAGATTTGCTGAAGAAATTGCTGGCTGTTATTTTGTCTCCCAGTGGCACATATAGACACTTATAAATGCTTATTGCTTGAATGCATGAGGCATTAAAAAGTCATTTGCATCTTCAAACTCTGTTAGAGTCAGAAATTAAGCCATTTCTTATGCTGGTTGTTCTAGAGGTTTAAGCTCCCCCCCTCCCCACACTTGCTAGTTATTTAGATACTTAAATAGGCTTAATTATACTAGTAAACTGAACAAATTGGTGTACTTTAGGTTATGAGGGTTCTTTTGCAATTCAGCTGAAGGCATTTAAAAAAAGATTTTCATTTAAAGAGAATTTATGGGTGCTAACATATAGTGTTCAGTCTTTTAGTTTTTAAAGATCTTCTTAGAAACCTGAAGTGATCTACTTTTATCAGAAAGTGGTCTATGTTGAGAATGATATAATGCTAGTTTTTAAAAGATGTAATTATGCTCAGCATTCCAGCTGGAATCATTGTCTCTGATTCTATCATTTCTGGAGATAATAATGGAATGATGAGGGGAGTGGGGAGAAACAGGAAAAGTAGTATTCCTGCATTTTAAACAAATTGAAAACAACCCTTTTTATTTTAAAGCATCACCCTTATTATCTAATTGTCCTAATGGAAATTATGCTGAAGTAGCAGGTGGGTAGTATCCCAAAAAGGTGGAGGACATGCTGTTTAAATTTATAAGTTTGATGAGAGTCACCTTGGATTACTTTTTAATGCTAAAATTTTAATATAAGGAACAAAACATAAGTTAAAATGATTAAATCAAAATATTCCTGAGGATGACAAATGTTTACTTTGCAGCAGTTAAAGGAATAGTTTTGGCAACAGTTTTGAAAGCACTTGTCTAAAATGTTAAATATGCCGATACTTTTAGAATAATTTTAGACTTAATTCAAAAGTGAAAGCAGTTCACCAAACAAAAAGTAAAAGCAATTTAGTAAATAATCACCATATTTCCCCCCAACTTTTTGTTTTGAAAAATTTCAACAATTTGCTTATATCCATGAATGGTTGACATTTTGCCTCATTTGTTTTTTCTAAATATATGTACATATATGTACACACACACACACACACATATGTATTTTCTTTAATTACCTGAAGGTTGCAACATAGTAACATTTGACCCTTAAAAACATCATTGTGTATGTCCTAACAAGGACCTTCTCCTGCATAACTGAATTACCATTATCACACCCAACAAATTTAACATTGTTACAATATTATCGAAAATATAGTTGCCTGATTTAGCAAATAAAAATATAGAATGTCCAAGTAAATTTGGGTTTCAGGTAAATAATACTTTGTTAGTGATGTATATCTCTTGCAATATTTGGGACATGTGTATACTAAAAAATTATTTGATGTTAATCTGAAATTCACATTTAACTGGGCATTGTATATTTTATCTGGCAACCCTAAATATGAAACCCACATTCACATTTCTTAAGTTGTCCCCTAAATATCCCTTTAACTCTGTGTGTGTGTGTGTGTGTGTGTGTGTGTGTTTGGATTCACATTTTGTTTTTGATTATGTTTCATAACATTTTGATAGAATAATGATTGGATATTTACTTTTTAAAATGTAAACCCCATGTTCAAAAGATTCTTTGGGTGGAAATGGGCTTTAAATACTGTGTATAAACTTCAAAACATAAATTTTACTGTATTTAGTGGTTTGGAGTATATCACCAAACACATAACAGCCAGGACTCCAAACAATGGTGGTATCATCAACCGTCCTCTTTTTTTTTTCCTAAGATTTTGTTTGACAGAGGGAGAACACAAGTGGCGGGGAGGGGGCTGAGAGAGAGAGAGAAGCAGACTCCTCACTGAGTAGGGAGCTGGATGTGGGCCTCCATCCCAGGACCCCAAGATCATGACCTGAGGTGAAGGTAGATGCTTAACCAACTGAGCCTTCCAGGTACCTCCCCCCTTTTAAGATTTATTTATTTATTTGAGAGAGAGGGAGAGAGCTTGAGCTCAGTGGGGAGGGACAGAGGGAGAGAGAATCCCAACTGGACTCCACACTGAGTGAGGAGCCCAGTCTCCCCGCCCTGAGACTGTGACCTGAGCTGAAACCAGAAGTTGGATGCCTAACCAACTTTGCCACCCAGGTACCCCACAGCATATTTCTTTATTGAACAGTTGTCAGTTTAGTCATACTGTTTTAAAAAATTTTAATGACATTCTTCTGACACCTGCTTTTCTTATTCTCTCTTTTGATTTAGGTTATTAACAGTAAGTATTCTAAACTAGAGAATGCTCTCTGACTGGAGAGTTCTAGGAGGTTTTTTTTTTTTTTTTTTTTTTTTTTTTTTTTTTTTTTTAAGATTCCATAGATAATTGATATCATTCAGTATATGTCTTTTTCTTTCCCTTTTTTCTTAAAGTTTATTTAAGTAATCTCTAGTTGATGTGGGGCTCGATCTCACAACCCCGAGATCAAGAGTCACAGGCTCTTCCAGTTGAGCCAGCCAGGTACCCCAGTATATGTTTGTTTGTTTCTTTCTTTCTTTCTTCCTTTTCTTTCTTTTCTTTTCTTTTAGATTTATTTATTTATTTATTTATTTATTTATTCATTCATTCATTCATTCATTCATTCATTCATTCATGATAGACATAGAGAGAGAGAGAGAGAGAGAGGCAGAGACACAGGCAGAGGGAGAAGCAGGCTCCATGCCGGGAGCCTGACGCGGGACTTGATCCTGGGACTCCAGGATCACGCCCTGGGCCAAAGGCAGGTGCTAAACTGCTGAGCCACCCAGGGATCCCCCGTGTATGTCTGTTTATGTCTGATTTGTTTCACTTAGTAAAAAGCCCTTGAGATCCCTCCATGTTGTTACAGATGGCAAGATTTCCTTTTTTTTTTTTTAATACCTGAGTAATATCCATATATATATAGAAATTTACCAACTGATAAATGGATAAAGAAAATGTGGGGTGTGTGTGTATATATATATATAACACACCCTAGGGGTATATATATATATATATATATATATATATATATATATATATACCCACCCCTAGGTTATTTTCATGTCTTGGTTGTTGTAAATAGTGGCACAATAACATGAAGGGGGGGGGTATCTTTTTGAGTTAGTGTTTTCATTTCTTTTGGATAAATACCCAGAAGTGGAATTACTGGATGAATTTTGGGGTATTTCCAGAAATCTGCTGTGTGTCCTCCCCTTTGGGGAGGACATTAAAATTCACTGTGCTATGAAAAAAAAAAGAAAAGAAAAGATGGCAGCAATTCATATTCTTACTAATTTTTGAGCCTGCCTGTCTCCCTACATTTTTGACAATACTGTATTCTCTCAGACTTTTAGGTTTTTGTCATGGCAGTATTTCATTGTTATTTTAAAACACATCTCTTTCATTGTGGAGGAGAAAATGTATTTTTTCAAATGTTTAAGCCATTTGTTTTCTTATCGATTTATAAAAACTCCTGTTTACTAAGGAAAAAATTGTTGTCTGTAATATTGCAGGATTTTTTTTTTGCCTTTTTACTGTTAGCATTCCCCCCCCCCAAAAAAAAAAACCCAGAAATGTTTCATTTCACTGGTTTTAATGTTTCTGTCTTTTCCATTTTAGTTTTTGGGTTTAAGTCCTGCTTGTAAGACATTATACTTAAAGATTGTAAAAATAAATTCACAGCAACACATTTATAAAGATGTTGATGAAAAGGAATACAAGAGAAGTGAAACATTTAATTTGATGGGTATGGTTCTTAAGAAGGTGGTGGGGGTGAGAACTGAGATCCAGAAATAGAAAGTTGCTTAGAGGGGAGCCTGGTTAAGCATCTGCCTTTGGCTCAGGTCGTGATCCTGGAGTCCTGGGATGGAGCCCTGCATTGGGCTCCCTGTTTCTCCCTCTCCCTCTGCTGCTTCCCCTGCTTGTCCTCTTTCTCTCTCTGTCAAATAAATAAATAAAATCTTAAAAAAAGAAAAGAAAAGAAAGTTGCATAGGAAGAGGAATCATCTCACTTTGTTACAAGAGGGAGAGAGGAAAAGATGGGTGCTGAAATGGGTGGGATTGCAGTTTGATGTAGGAAGTTGAAGGAGTTCCACCTCAATGCCTTCTGTTTTCTCTCTAAGAAGAAGTGGGAGACATCTGCTGAAAGTGATGGGGGAAGTGTAGAAGAGCTTGAAGGAGCTGAGAAGGTTCCAGAGAATTATTGTAGAAACAGAGAATGAACTAACCAATGAAACAGAATTGTTGGCAATAGGAAGGGACTGGTGAGAGGGCGCACTCTGAAGGGCTTTCAGACTTGTTTCAGCAATATTCCAAAGTCTGGATGGACATGAGGGGAGGGTTGATTTCTTAGGATAAGATTTTTCTATTTTTACTATCCTTCCATCGTTTATTTCTAATTTTATACATTATGGTTGGAGTACAGTGATTCTTTGGAATTTATTGAGGTTTCCTTTATGGCTTAGTGTATTGACTATATTTGAAATTGTGCTACGTGCTCTTGAATGTTTTCTTTATGTGTTTGGTATAGAGTTTATTATATAGATAAGAAGCAGCTTGAGTGCACGTTAGTGTTCGGATCTTTGAGAGAGGTGTTTCAAAGAGTGTCATTTTTTTTTTTTTTTCTGGTATGGTACATAGATTTTGATGGGAACAAAACAAAAACCTCAGTAAAACATGAAGTTTGTGGTCTTGAGCATGAGTGAGTGGACCTTGTGATTAGTTATACAGAGCTGGGTAGTGTGTGGGAACTCCCCTGTAACGTCCCCTGCACCTAGTAGATAAGGAAATGGCAGGTTGTTGAGTTGATATGGCTTATCCAGAGGCACTAAGCTAGTAAAGTAGCAGAACCAGCATTTTTACCTAGGTCTTTTGGGTTCAATTCCAGTGTTCTTCTGCTCTTTTATACTAGTGGAGATAGGTGATAGGTTACCACTACCTTCCAACATCATCTTTAAACTTACCAGATAACAATCTATAATATATTGTCAAAACCCCATTAGAGACGGTGTTGTCATCCTCCTTTACAAATTTCCAAAAATATAGGTAACATAGCAAATCTTACAACTGGTCCCTAAGGAAACTTGTTCATGTTCAGAGTTTCAAGCCTTCAACTAGTAAGTGTTAAGTGTGCGCATTTTAAGGGTAGGGTGAGTATCAGCATCCTGGCAGGAAACCATTCACAGCAGATGTTTCAAATAAAGACTGGATCCAGATGACATAGTCATGGGCAGGGCAGGCCTAATACAGCAAACAAGGGATAGAGGACTGAAGGAGGAGCCTGGAGTGGGCTGGAGTTGTAGCATGAGGACCTGATGGATGGTCCTGGAGGGATGCAGCTTTGCCAGAGACACAGCTCGGAGGCAGAGAGGGAACAGGAAGGAATGGCCGATTTTTCTCTGCTCCCTCCCTGCCATCTCCTGCTAGTGTGTCCCAAGGGCTGAGACCAGTTAGCAGCTAGCTAGCAAGGTTAGCTTCTTGGGGTGCAGAGCAGGAGAGAGAAAGTATGGGAGAAGGAAATGGAGAATATCATTTGTTGAGGAATGATTTAGGGTGGAGTTTTCTGAGACCTAAGAACAAATGTTAGAAATTAAAACATTAACAAAGGAAATTTAATGGAACTGAAAAATAGGGTAAACTGTGAGAAAATGTAAATTAGGAACATGTAAATGATGTGGGTTCCTGTGTAAGTCATTTTGAAGAAAACTGTGAACTTTACTTTCCCTGAATTCACTACTATGAATACAGAATTTTAAAACTCGTTTAGGATCCATTTTATAGTCTAAATAGTCTTACTGTTTGCCATTCAATTCTGATTTTCCCCTTAAAAATATAGATTTTTAAATCCCTTGAAATAATTTCAATATTTTTGGTAGACTGAAATATATTAGGAGAAAATCAGCTTACCCTCTCCAAGTGAAAATACTTGGGAGTATGTATTGTTGAGGTAGACAGTATCTAAATTGTTACAATTATATAATATCATAGTTACATAATTGTAAAATATGCATGTAATATATGGTGTAATATATTTGCTAAAATGTTCTTTCCAAAATATGTTGAGTTTGAGTGGGTAAAACAGAAGATAGGACCAAAAGTTATTTATAGGGGCAGCATTGATCGAGTTCTCTCCATGTCATCGTTTTTCCCCAATCTTGTTAAATTTTTCTCTCAAACTTCATTTATTTAGCATATATTGATGATATCATATGAAAGTACTAGAGTAGACCCTGGACTATTCCTACAAAATGTGTTGTGAAGAATTATGAATTGCTATGACACTTCAAGTTACCTAATAGAGAATGTTGCTTTCAAAAGATTTCTGATACATAGAATATACTTAGAGATTATGAGGTTCTATGCAAGTTTTCGAATTTGAAGCTGTTCTAAAATTATTTAAGAGCATAATGCTTTTTTCTGGCAAGTTGAAAATAGAATAACCAGTGTACAAGAATGGCTCATATAAGATTTTAAAACAAAACAAATTAAGAGGTTTTGGCAGGAGTGGAATCTGTTTTCCGTTGAGATTTAAGAATAGATGGAGAGTTAATGTGCAGAGGAACACAGGGAAGGCATCCAGTTGGCAAAATCAAAGCAAAGAAGATCCTTTTGCCTAAATCATGGGGAAGGTTCTTTTGGATGAGGCGTGCTGGAGTCAGGCACTGGGTTTACAGAGAAAGCTAAGAGGAGCAGGAAAGCTAGAGAGGTTTCTGACATGCTGGAGTGAACCCACAGAGTAAAAACAAAAGTGTTATGTACTAGATTATATCCACCCTTTGAGGATGTTCTCTGCCAAAATCTTGACTGATCTAGTTTGTGCTAAGTGGGGTAAACCTTCGTTTCTTCGTTTCTTTCTGCTTTTACCCTCTGCTCTCTCTCTGCTCTGGCTTAACCTTGGCTTTTGTACAGATGATTAGAAACTGTTACAGAGTTTGAAGATTACTCTTCTAAGTGGAACAAAATTTAGGATGGTTATTTGGGTTGAGAATAATATCAGGCACAGAGAAGTTCATTTTGTTTCTTCCTTGGAGCCCTCCATCCTCCTGTGTCGGCCTGGACTAGATTGCTTTCTTGATCTGCCTGTGCCTCTGTGTTTCTGGAGCAACCCTCCATCTTACCAGGGCTTCCTTGCCAGGATCCTGTCTTTCCTGGAATCTAGGTGTTCCTATTTTTGTTGGGGGGTGTTTTTAAGACCTTCTGTCTGGAATGTCAATTTTCCATTTTCATACTCGATGGGTAGATTTAATAGATTAGATTGGATATCATTGTCCCTCAAATCTTATTCTTTGTTGTTTGTGACCTGTTCCTCTACCTCTTTGTCACCGTCCCCAGTGGCCACCTTGAACATTTGTAGGATGTTCTTTTATATCCCTGGTACATGATACCAGTCAGGATTGTGACTTGATACAGGTTTAATTTCCCTCCCTGTGCTGAATACTTACTTTGTCCTCACAACTTAGAAATCAGGTTCTTCAGATTTGAGAAAAATCTGCATTATTTCTTAGATAACTTCCTCCTCTCTTTCCCCCCTCTGTTTTCTCTTTCTGGAATTCCTTTTTTTGTCAGATATTGGACCTCCTAATGAATTAATCCAGTAGTTTTTTTATTTTCCACCTATTCTTGTTGCTACTTATTTGTTTATTTTCTGAGGCATTTCTTCAAGTTTATCTTCTAATCCTTTTTCTGAAATTTTATTTCTACTACCATATATTAAAATTTTTTTTTAACTTTTAAGTAATCTCTACATTCAGTATGGGGCTTGAATCATAATCCTAAGATCAAGAGTTGCATTCTCTACTGACTGAGCCAGCCAGGCGCCCCTCTGCTACCATATTTTAAATTTCAAAATGTTCTTTTGTTCTTGATGTTCCTTTTTCAAAATTGCATTTTGTTCTTGCTTTATAGTTTTAATAGCTTCTCTTATTTTCCCCAGCATATTAATTATATTGATTACAGTTTTATTTTTAAAATACTTTATTTATTTGAGAGAGAGAGTGTGCGCACATATGAGAGTTGGAAGAGGAGCAGGGGGAGAGGGACAAGTAGACTTTGTGCTGAGCACCAAGCCCCACATGGGGTTTGATCCCACCACCCTAAAATCATGACCTGAGCTAAAATCAAGAGTCAGTCACTTAACCAACTGAGCCCCCCAGTACCCCAGATTACAGTTTTATTTTGAAGTTTTCCTTTAGCTGTCTGTATAGTCTGTTTCCTCTGAATTTTTTAAAAAGATTTATTTATTTATTTTTAGGGAGAGAGTGTGCATATGAGTGCAAGAATGGGGAGGGGCAGAGGGAGAGAGAGAGAGAGAGAGAGAGAGAATCTCAAGCAAACTCCCCATTGAGGGCAGAGCCCATCTTGGGACTGGATCTCACGACCCTGAGATCATGGCCTGAGCCAAAAACAAGAGGTAAAGAGGTGGACACTTAACTGACCGAACCACCCAGGCACCCCTGTTTCCTCTGAGTTTTTATCCCCTTGGTACTCTTGCTCTGGTCTCCAACTTTCCTCTTGGACATTTTTCTTTTCTAGTTTCTATTGATTCTTGTGTGTCATCAATTCATTATAGAATCTTTTCAGACACTAACAAGCCAATTGAAGACTCTGTCGTAAGAGGTTGGTTGATTGATGTGCCCTACCATAAGGTGATCTAATAGGGATCAGTTTTTTCTTTGGGAGAAGTCCACACATAAATGCCTTCAGGATTTTTTTTTTTTTTTCTGGAGACTATTCAGTGTCTTTAGAAAAATTCTTCTGATCTCTTGCTTGCTGAGAATGAGCTAGGTGGTCATTGTTTGGGGAGTCTATTTGGGAAAGAGGGGAAGTTACTGAATGATGTAGGGGATGTTGTGGGACTTCAGAGCCCTTGCTCTGGGCTACTATGATTCTTGCCTCCCATATTAAAATGTAAGTTGGTCTTCATAGCCTTTTACATCAAATTTTTTGTACTTATTGTGTACAATAGCCCATTTTAGTCCTGTATATGACAGTTAGACACTGTGTATATGATAACATTAAATTATTTGCATGTTAGAGATTTATAATTTGTTCTTAATTTGCAGCTTTTTTCAAGGAGCAAACCTCCAAGGGGCCTGTATGTTTATGGAGATGTTGGTAAGTGTGTTGAAGTAAGTTTTGAGTGGTCCAAGTAGGATGTTCCCAGCTTTCATTCAGGGATAGTTCTGTTTCCACCCCTCACTCTACTACCAGTTAGGGAACAGGATGAGGCCAAGTAAAATGGCATGGGGAGAGAGAAGGGCAGTTATCTTAGTTTTCATTTTTACTTCTCAGAGGGTACGACTAGTTTAAAGCTGGATTAGTTATCATGGTAGGATACAGACATTGTTTAGTGTATAAGCTGAGTTGATCTCAGGGAAGGGAATTATCTATAAATAGGTTATTAAGGTAAATCAGAATCTCATTGCTCAGTGCTATTTGACTCAGCTAATACTTAAAAAAAATTAGCTGCTCTTTTTTTTTTTTTTTTTTTAACTTTTATTTATTTATGATAGTCACACACAGATAGAGAGAGAGGCAGAGACACAGGCAGAGGGAGAAGCAGGCTCCATGCACCGGGAGCCCGACGTGGGACTCGATCCCGGGTCTCCAGGATCACGCCCTGGGCCAAAGGCAGGCGCCAAACCGCTGCGCCACCCAGGGATCCCCTAGCTGCTCTTTTTTACTTTAACTTCCACTACTATTTTTACTCATAATCTAAACCCTTGTCCTCAATATAGTTATTATTACCTTTAATGTAGTTATTAGTGGATATTCTTAATGGGTGAGTGGTTACGTTTCCTTGGTTTCCCACATCCATATATTGGGTTCAAAGACTCACCTTTTCTTGGAAATCTTATGAGCTATTGCTTACTTTTTAGACTTTCCTAATCAATGAATGTCTTGCTTCTTTTCTGAACTCCTTATTGGTGAAGTTGTCTGTTTTTTGGTTTCTGTTTCCTTCAAACACATTCTTTTCTCCTACTTCTAAACCTCTCCCTATTTAGCCACCTTCACTGATGTCATGGTGGTGGCTCTTACTTTATTTGGTCTTTTTGGTTGTCAGTCATTTCTTTTATTGGCTTACTCAAAATGCACATTTACATATAGCAAAATTAGTTGTGCTTCTCAACTGATAAAGCTCAGGCTCCCCTATAGTCATAACAAATTCGTGTTATGAGGAAGTGGTGGCAAAGGTTATTCTCTCAGTAATAATTTTAGGACAAGAAAAATAATAGGAGTTGAATAAGTAGTGATAGTACCTTAAAGATCCGACTATTTTTTTCTGGGTCCGCCCTCTACTTATTTGTTTGTGAATGCCTGTTTTACACTTACAGGTTTAGCTTGCCCCTTAAGATTCTTTATGTTCTTGGAGCTTATAGACTTGAGAAATGTTAAAGAAGCTCAAGCTGTTGTTTTTCTTAGTTCATTGGCTAATTGGTATTTTTGAGAACAGTGTATGTTTACTTCTTATTTAGAAAGCGATTTATACCAGGTGCTTGAGCAGTTTTGTGTGTTCACACCTCTGGGTACTGCTAGCAGTTCTCATTCTGTTGTCATCTTTCATTCTTTGCCTCTTTGGAGAACATTTACTTCCTGTACCTTCACTTTCATGTTCAGTCATGGTGAAAATCAACATTTTTGTTTCTCCTATTACCTTAACCACTTAACCATAAATGGAGATGATTGGTAAAACACAACTGTTTCCACTTCTGCAAAAGGACTTAAAAAAGTACCACAAACCTATAAAAGTTAATGGATTTTAGTTTGAAGAATACAGCCATATACTAATAAATGGAGGTATGGTAAATGTGGATTCATCTGAGTGCTTGAAAGAATTAGAGAAGATGTGGTAACATGGGATATTCACAGAGATACGTGTGTGGCAACCTTTGGTTAGGAACACCTTTATAATGCAGAGAGGGGAAGAGAAAGGAATTCTACAGTAGGAAGGGAAAAGATTTTCATTTGAGGGGAGCTATCTGTCTGGAAGAATAGCCTCAGAATGCTCTAACAAGCTCTTTTTTATTATAGTTTTCCTTTTTTAGTCTTGGGAAACAGGTATTCACTTTTGAAGAGACTCAATGGGAAAGATTCCTGTTTTCTAGCACCCCCTTCCACCCCTTATTCCTGGCTCTGTCATGAACACTTTACTTGTTTTGAGATGATTGACTCAGAGGGACCCTCAATCCAGGGAACCCCAGTAGAGTTGATAGAGGCATTATCATCATGACTCAACCCTGAAATGTTTTCCTTAATAAAATGTTTAGCATATCTCAAGCAGAAGCCAAACACTGCAGTGGGAGTGTTTTGTGGCTTCATTCTTACCCTGTAGTTGGCTTTCTTACAACAAGGTTTCAGTTCTTGACTAGTAGACTGCAGTGGGGATGGCAGAGTTAATGATTTCTCCCTTATATTTGGAGACAATCAAAGTAGATTTTTGTTCATCAGTCTCTTTTCTGCTGCCTCCTGGTTTAACCTTACCTGTTTCACTTTGATATTTTCACCAGTCAGAAGGTAGGCTGGTTTTAAGGTGAAGAGTTGGGAAGCAAAATTCTGGTTTTGGGTAATGGAGGACAGCACTTTCAGCTCCTTCAACAGGGGGTTGGCTGTGAAAAGGGAACCTTAGGAGGGGACCACTGCAGTAGTTGTTTTTTAGGTTTTATAAATTACTTCCCTAGTAAAAATCTACTCAAGAAAAATACAGGGTTTTATCTAGGACACTATGGAGACCAAAGCAAAATTGTGAAATAGGTAAAATTGAGCATTGGTTTCTTCTCCACATTTTTTTCAATATCTGTCCTTATTCTTGCATTCAGTTGACAAAGTTTATTGAATATCTGCTGTGTGCGAGGCAGTGTGTTGTTTCTGCAGATGTAATGACAAATGCAGATGTAATACTGTGTAAGACGCAGTCTGCTCACCCAGAGCTTACAGACTCTTGTGATGGCTCTGAAATATTTTTGAATGTGACCCACAGTGAAAAATATTTTTATATTCTGACCTACATATGTATATGTGTGTACACGTGCACACACATGCACCCCCCCCCCCCCCAAAATAGTTTCATGAAAGAAAACTTACACTTATGTGTGATACATTTGGATATTTCCTCTTCTGTTCTATTCTAGAAAAAAATATTTCTGGTTGTAGAGGCAATTTGAAGGACACTGGTCTAGGTTCTCTAATATCCATCACTACGTGTTGGTGTACTGGAGTTTGTTCCTGCTGTTTCATCTTTTTGGGCATTAGGATTTCTCATGCTGGATCTTCCATAGGACACAGATTTCTCCTCTACTAGTTAAATTAATCTGGTTGGACTCATATTATCTGAGGATCTGCCTTCTAGCTAAATGTCTGAACTACCTCTAATCTGTTTCTAATTTAAACTATTTTAAACTTATGTGCTAAATTTTTAATGGGATCCATTGGATGAGTAGGTTACTTTTCCAGCATATTTGCATTTAAAATGTCTTCTGGGGTGTCTGAGTGGCTGAGTAGGTTAAGCATCTGCCTTCAGCTCAGGTCATGATCCCAGGGTTCGAACCCTACATTGGGCTCCCTGCTCAGCGGGGAGTCAGCTTCTCCCTCTCCCACTGCCCCTCCCCCTCACATGTGCTTGCTGTCTCTCTCTCTCTCAAATAAATAAATCTTTTTTAAAAATTAAAAAAAATAATCTTCTAAGAGTTAGAATTTCACTGAAACTTGGTATATGAAATAAAATTGTAGTGACTGAGTTGTTCACTTGATGATTTTGGGCAGAGAAATCTTTTAACATCTCTGAAATTCCATCATACACAGGCACTTTCTTGACCAACATACTAAATATAATTGTGCTTATAGCCACATTGAAAGAATTTTACATTTTAGAAAAGATCTTTCCCTTTTTTGGTAGTGTCATGAACTTACTATTTCCCTCATACTCTCCCTAAGCACTGTTTGGTGTTGAGGACAGTCAAATATTAATAATTACTTGGGTATATCTACTAGTCTCTAGTAGAGAAAAAAAGTAGACATTGATAGAAATAAGAGAAAGAATGAATACAAAATAAGTAGAAATTTATATACCATTTTCACACTCTAAAAATTAACATTACTTTTAATTTCATTAAATATTCATTTATTCAGATTTCTAATTATGTCATAAATGTTTGTTTTTAATATAGTAAGTCTTTAGTGTGTGTGTGTGTGTGTGTGTGTGTATGACATACCACAGAGATGCCTTAGGAAAATTCACATTTCTACACTTGTATGTACACATACATACATACATAAACTAATTTTTCCTGTAGGATTTCCTACAGCTTGGATTTTGCTGATGCATCCCTGTGTTTAATGTGAGTTTTCCAACTCTGTCTTTTTCAAGGTTGTTTTGGCTATTCTATGACTTTTGTGTTTCCATAGACATTTTAGAACTGGCTGGTTAATTAAAAAAAAAATCCTTCTGGGATTTTGCTTAGGAATGTGTTCAATCTATAGATCAATTTGGAGAGAATTGATAACTTAAAATATTGATATTTTTGATAAATACTGATTTTTTTGATAAAGATCGAGTCTTCCAATCTATGGGCATGGTATGTTTCTTTATTTTAAAGATCTTTAATTTCTCTCACTTCTGCTTTGTAGGTTGTAATGCAGAGTTCTGCTATATTTTTTGAAAAATTTATTCCTTTGTATTTTATGTTTTCTGATGTCACTGTAAATGGTATTGTATTTTAAAATTTTAATTTCCAACTGATTGCTGCTAGTGTATAGAATCAGTTGATATTTTTGGTAAGTTTGCTATATTCAGTTATAAACTCTAGTAGTTATTTGATAGATTATTTAGGAATTTTTGTGTATACTATCATGCTGTTGCAAATAAAGACCAATTTTCCTTTACAATTTGTATGTCTTCTAGTTCTTTTTCTTGCCTTATTGTACTAGCTAGGAACTCCAGTATAATGCTGAATGGAAGTAGTGAGAGTGAATGTTCTTGCCTTGTGTGAAACTTTAGGGGAGAAGTGTTCAGTCTTTCACTAGTAAGAATGATGTTAGTTGTGGGGTATTTCTTTTTTTAAGATTTTATTTATTTATTCATGAGAGACAACAGAGAGAGAGAGAGAGAGAGAGAGAGAGAGAGAAGCAGAAACACAGGCAGAGGGAGAAGCAGGCTCCATGCAGGGAGCCCAATGTGGGACTCGATCCCGGGTCTCCAGGATCATGCCCTGGGCCAAAGGCAGGCGCTAAACCACTGACCCACCCAGGCTGCCCTGTGGGGTATTTTTTTAATGTATTTTTCTTAATGTGGCAAATATACATAATATAAAATTTACCATTTTAACCACTTTTACTTGTAAAGTTCAGTGGTAGTAAGTACATTAACATTGTTTTGAAACCATCACACCGTTATCTCCAGAACATTTTCATCTTCCCAAACTGAAAGCTTGTACCTATAAACAATACTTCCCCATTCCAAATGCCTCTCCCTCCCAGGCCCTGATAACCACCATCTGATTTTCTGTCCCTGTGAATTTGACTACTTTAGGTATCTCATATATGATGGAATCATATATTATTTAAACTTTTGTGTCTAGCTTATTTCACTTACTATATTGTCTTCAGGATTCATTTATGTTATGTGTCAGAATTCCATTACTTTTTAAGGCTGAATAATATTCCAGCATATGTATCCAGTTTTTGCCTATTCATCTGTTGATGGATGTTTGGGTTATTTCCATCATGTTTTTTTTTAAAGATTTTATTTATTTATTTGACAGAGAGCTAGTGAGCGAGAGAGCATGAGAGGGGGAGGGGCAGAGGGAGAAGCAGGCTCCTGCTGCAGGCCTCGATCCCAGGACCCCAGGATCATGACCTGAAGGCAGACGCTTAACTCACGGAGCCACCCAGGTGCCCCTATTTCTATCTTTTGATTATTGTGAATAATACTGCTATATCTGTTTGAATCCCTGCTTTCAGTTCTTTTGTGTATATACTCAGAAGTGGAAGTGGTGGATCATATGGTCATTCTGTGTTTAATTTTTTTTTTTTTTTAAGATTTTTAATTTATGGCTGGGAGCTGGCTGGGCTGGAGGCCAGGGGGCGGGCGCCTGCCTCGGGGAATGGGGCTGCCGGCAGCGTAGGGGCCATGCCTGTGGCTCTGGGCCCGTCCTGCGTCCGCACCTGCCCCCGGCCTCCGCACCTGCCCCCGGCCTCCGCACCTGCCCCCGGCCTCCACACCTGCCCCGGCCTCTGCGCACCTGCCCCGCTATGGGCCTGCCCCAGCCTCCGCACCTGCCTGGCTATGGGCCCACCCAGGCCTCTGCACCTGCCCCGGCCCTGCCTCTGCACCTGCCCCCGGCCTCCGCACCTGCCCCGGCCTCCGCGCCCGCCCTGCTCTGTGCCTATCCTGCTCCGCACCCGCAGGGTGAACCTGGCGGCTGTGGTGTGGCGCCGACTCCTCCCGAAGATGTAGGTGGGTGCTCGCCCAGGTCTTCGGGCTCTCGCTCATCTACTTCCTCAGCAGCACCTTCGAACAGAAGGAAAGAGCAGTGAGAGCTCGGAATCTCCTCCAGGTTCAATACCACGACCAGCCCGTTCCGTGGAAGGTGCAGGTTCACCTGGGGAGCAGCAGTGGGCCCAGCAACCAGCGCTGAACTCCATGCAAGGGAAGCACCTCCTCACGGATGAGCTAGGATACATCTGTGAAAGGAAGGATTTGCTGGTGAACGGCCGCTGTAATGTCAACGTCCCCGGCACGAAGCAGTACCGCTCTGATGGCTGCTGTGGTCCTGTGAGTACTGTGTGTCCTGCTGCCTCAGCCCAGCAAGCAGCTTCTCCTGGAGCGCTTCCCACCAGGCAGCCGTGGCATTCTAGAACCTCTTCATGGCCCTCGAAGATCACTTTGAATTGTGTCTGGCCAAATGCAGGACCTCATCCCAGAGCGTGCAGCATGAGAACACCGATAGGGACCCCATAGCCAAGCACTGCTACGAAGAGAGCCCCCCTGAGCTCTTCCCCACGTGACAAGCACGGGAGACAGACCACACACGGGCGAGCAGGCGCCACAGGAGAACTTGTGGCCTGAAGCCACGCTCCAGCGTTCTCTAGCCTGCCTAGAAGAAGAGAGGAATCGTTGGAAGCTTTGGCTTTGACCACTTCTTATGCTGTACTCTTTGGCCTCACTCACCACTGGGCTCTACCCTGTGGAACTATTCCGGGAAACAGTGCATCACATTCAAGGACAAACTACAGGCGAGCCTGTGGAGCTGCTGGTGCTCTGGGGCACTTCTAGTTGCAGACTCCTCGAACCCTTCACTGTGAATTTATTTATTGGATTTCTTTGGAGTAGTGGGAACATGATAATGGTTTATATGGGAAGATGTCTTGCCTTAATAGTCAAATATATTCAAGGAAATTGTTGTTGTTTTCTTGTGGGGTTTCCTGAGTGAAGTCATCCCTTTACTCCGATAAAATGTTTGGCCTCTTTGAACATGCATGTTCTCTCAAGGTAATTGTTTTAAAAGCTCCTTCAGAAGTGGGCCCTGGACACTGTATCCTGACATCTAAAATTATCAACAACTCAAAGATACTATTCTGTTCCGGCCCTCTACCAGCCCCCCTTGCAGGTGGCACCAGCTGCCCACAGGTTTTCTGGTCATGGTATTTGAATGTGCTTGCATTACCTGCATGTGAGCATCCTCTGGACCAGAAATTCCAACTCCCTGTTCCGGAGGATTTTCTCATTTCCAATGCCACTGCTGAAATGATTGTGGTCTGCTCAGCCATGGTACCCTGGGAGCCTCCTCCCTTCTCCTGTCATGGAAACCTGCTGGTATGGCAATTCCTAGGTGAAGAGACACCTAATAACTGGCTGTAGGCAGTCATCCTTCATTGCTTTCAGCTTCGGGACACATAACAGGTTCAGACCTTCAGTTTCCTTACGACTTGTGAAGAAGAAAGCCCAAGTTTCCATTGAGGTGCTGCTGTAAGTGAGTCACTCCTACTCTCAATGGGGCGAGCCCGTGAACGCAGGGCGTGCCAGTTGCGGGTCCACGTGCTTACACCGAATCTCTCAGGCTCAATCAAGGTCAAGAGTATTTGGTCCTCTGATCAAGACATTCTGCCCCTCAAGTACTATGGCTCTTTGCTCTCAGGAGACATGGACACACAGCTCTTTCCTAGAGCAAGCCCCTTACTAATCCTGGGATCAGGCCAGGTCTTTTTCATCTTTTTTTTTTTAAAGATTTATTTTTATTTATTTATGATAGATACACACACACACACAGAGAGAGAGAGAGAGAGAGAGAGAGGCAGAGACACAGGAGGAGGGAGAAGCAGGCTCCATGCCGGGAGCCCGACGCGGGACTCGATCCCGGGACTCCAGGATCGCGCCCTGGACCAAAGGCAGGCACGAAACCGCTGAGCCACCCAGGGATCCCCCATCTTTTTCATCTTTTGATTGTTCGAGCTGTTGACCTTGGAGTGGGGTACTAGTTTTACAATCCACTTTTGACATTTTTTTTCAGTAGGGTTTTTTTCTTTGGACCATGTTTCCTTCCAACATGTTTCTGCGGTATGTAGCAGTAATTCCCCATGACCTTCTCCTATTACTTCTTAAACCTCTCTTCCCAAAGGGGTTTGTCCTCCTTAAGTAAGCCTTCTCAGAGGGCTGTCTGGCAATTGTTTTTTCTTTTTTAATTTTTAAAAAAGATTTTATTTATTTATTCATGAGAGACACAGAGAGAGAGAGAGAGAGAGACAGAAACATAGGCAGAAGGAGAAGCAGGCTCCATGTAGGGAGCCTGACGTGGGACCTGATCCCGGGACTCCAGGCTCACGCCCTGGGCTGAAGGCAGGCACTAAACCGCTGAGCCACCTGGGGTTCCCCAATTTTTTTTTAGTGTTTTTTCCCCCCAAATCTATTTAGTTTGCATTGGACTTTTTGGATTTTATGTGCATTCACAGAGCTAAATCAAACTTTGTATGTGGGGAAAAAAAAGACTTTTAGTTAATTAATTTATTAGAGACACAGAGAGGCAGAAACATAGGCAGAGGGAGAAGCAGGCTTCCTGCAGGGAGCCTGATGCTGTACTCGATCCCCGGACCCAGGCTGTGTTTAATTTTTTGAGCAACTGCCATATTGTTTTCCAAAGCAGCTACACCATTTTATATTCCCACCAGCAACACACATCCAATATTTGTTATTTTTTTCTTAAAAAAATAATAGCCATTCTAATCGGTATTGAAGTGGTATCTCAGTGTAGTTTTTATTTGTGTTTCTCAAATGATTAGTGATATTGAGCATCTTTTCATTGTAGGTTTCTTTTTGTTTTGTCCTTTATGAGTTTGAAAAGTATGCTGCTTTTCCTAGTTTGCTGAGAAATTTGATCATGAATGTGTGCTGACTTTTCTCAAACATTTTTTCAGATGTGAGGATTATATGGTTTTTATATACTGAATTTTATTTTGATATGGAGTTGTTACTTACATGCCAACTTGATTCATTTGAAGTATCTTTTTTTTTTTGGATGGACAAAATCAAAACCAAAGCAAAAACACCATTGTAGTTCCTAAGAGCTCTTCATATTTAACAATATGTAAGGTTAATCTTTCAAGTTTCATGAAGGCAGGGATCTTTGTCTGTTTTGTTTACTACCAGATCCTGAGCACCCAGGATAGAGACTCACATGTGGTATTCAGTAACAATGTATTGATAAAGTAAATAAGGATATTAATTTTATTTGTAGTAATTTTTGACATTCAAAAGGTTAAATTTCAGGTAGCAATTTTTTCCATTATGATTTTTTTTTTCTTTTATCCCCAGAAGCTTTTATATGATGGTTTTGTTATATTTTAAGCCTGGTTTTTAAAGAGTTAGCACAAAGATTACATTCAAATATACATTCAGATTTTTGTTTAGATCATGACTGTTTTCTAGATCTATAAGTGTACTGTGTTTCATGCAGCAGAATTTAAAATTTTATTAATTTTTTGCATAAATGTAATAATTTAAGATCTGTTGCCACTCACTGTATCAAGAAGTATTTCACTAAATATTTTTGCAAAAAGATTACTTTTAAATTGAATTAGTTTCTTCATCAATGACCAGATTTGTTTGGTAAATTGTATTTTCTTTTTTTTTTTTTTTTTGTATTTTCATATACAAAAAACTTTCTGGTGATTCAAATGGCATAGGCTCAAAGTTGTATGGAATGGAGGAAAACCAAACAGATTTAAGACTCAGATCTTAAATCTCGAGCTGCCTATGAATACTTGTAGCTCCTGTGCGGAGAGGATGGGCACTGTGGTGGTGTGGTGGTGGTGGTGGAGGAAGCGGTGAAGATGAGGGACAGCACAAGCATGGCCTGGCTTGGCCTGCTGAGGAATGCTGGGTCTGAACTGAGCTTGAGGACTGCCAGTGACCCCAGAGCCCTGGGCTTTCTGCGAAGGAATAAGAATTTCTGTGCATATTTTGTTAAATGTGACTCGATAACTAAAGTAATCACAGTGGTTAAAAGTTTTAGCGTTGAAAATTAGATAATTAAATTATAAGGGTTAAGGTTTTAATTTCTTCAAGTAGGCCTCATTTTGTAAGATTTATGTTCTCAACCTTTTTTTCTTTTTTTTTTTAAAGATTTTATTTATTTATTCATGAGAGAGAGAGAGAGAGGGAGGCAGAGACACAGGCAGAGCGAGAAGCAGGCTACATGCAGGGAGCCTGACGTGGGACCCGATCCCCGGTCTCCAGGATCACACCCTGGACTGAAGGCGGCGCTAAACCGCTGAGCCACCCGGGCTGCCCTGTTCTCAACTTTTTAAGAAGGTTATATTTTAAGAACACTTTATTTAAAAGCTAAAACAAAACAAGCAAAGGAAAAAAGAGACAAAGCAAGAAACAGACTTTTAACTACTGAGAACAAACTGATATCAGAGGGGAGGTGGGTGAAGGAGTGGGTGAAATAGATGATGGGGATTAAAGGAAAGGAGGGCACTTAGCTCTATGAGTACCATGTGATGTATGGAAGTGTTGAATCATATTGTAACTAGTATTATATTGAAACTAGTATTACATTGTATGTTAACTGTACTGCAATTAAAATAAAAAAAAAAGAACATAGTATCAACATTTTTAGAGGAAATCCTGTATGATACACAGGAGAAGGTAAAGCTACAAAAAAAGTGTTAAAATTGGCAATTCTCTAGTTCTAATCTATATTATTTATTTTCAGCATTGATATTAGTTACTAATCTTTATTTTTTTTATTTTTCATTTTTTGAATTTCCTGTAGTACCTAAGACCACTTCTCTTGCTTATGGCCCAATAAATATTTACTTAATTGATTAAGTTATTTTATTCATACTGATGTCTTTTGGAAGACAAATTGAAGAATGAATAATCTGCAGATCTCGTCAGTTTATTTACATAATTCTCTGGGGGAAATAGCTCCTATAATGTTAACTAAATGTCATATTTCCTAATAACAGGATTTTAATAGAGAAGAGCAATATCAACATTTTATTTTTAGCTGGTTTAACACAAAAAATAAACACTCCTTCCTAAAAAAGTAACATAGTCTCAAGTTTTCCAGTAGAAGAGGGTGGTTTCATTATCCCAAAGCTAATGAACAATCCTTAATCAGTACATACTTTTTAATAGTTGTTTTTTTTTTTTTTTTAAGGTACAGGGAAAACGATGGTGATGGACATGTTTTATGATTATGTGGAGATGAAGAGGAAGAAACGGGTTCATTTTCATGGTTTCATGCTAGATGTTCATGAAAGTAAGTTAAATGGTCTAAAAGAAGGGATTTTTAAGTGGGTAAACACTACAAAACAGTTTTTCTCATCTTTTAAAATTTTCAATCTTTGAATCTTTTAAAAAATTAGAATTTGTTTAAAGTAAGGTTTTATGTGGTTTCATTTGTTTTGTGCTATACTGAAACAACTCATACATTTCATGATGTATTTAGAGTTGATCCTAAAGACAAATTCAGTACTTCCCATTAAGAGAAGTTACTATATGAAGGTCGACTATTTTGTCTTTCTACTAAGGATCAATAAGAAATGTTGGGATGCCTGAGTGGCTCAGGGGGTTAAGTATCTCCCCACAGCTCAGGTCCTGAACCCTGAGTCTTGTGATAGAGCCCTGCCTTGGGCTGGATGGTCAGCAGGGTATCCTGCTTCTCTTTCTCCCTCTGCCACCCCCCTGCCTGTGCTTGCCCACGTTCTCTCTCTCTTTCTCTCTGTGTCAAATAAATAAAATCTTAAAATTAAAAAAAAATGTTAAAAACTCATTTATTTCAAGAAGTTGTTCTTGATTAGGTCCTTTCCTGTGTGTCACCCTAGCATGTAGGCATTCATGTACATGTATGTATGCCTTATTGCTTTATCAGTGTTCTTAGATTATTTCATTTTTATATTACTTGTCTACCAAATATACTGTAACCTAACCAGGCCAGGAACATTGTATTTTCCTTCAAATACTTTCAGCATTTAGCATACATATAACGAGTGAAGTGAGATTGCCTAGAGATAAGGAACATCCTGATTTCATACGCTAGATATAGGATGGAATCACCTGCTCTGCCTACATCTCTAAAATCCTCAGCAGTAAAATTGATCTGTTGATCCTCTAGTTACCATCTGGTCATCTAGGCTATCACTTTGTCATCTCTGAAGTGATTGAAGGATGGGGATAGAATGACTACAAAATGTCCTCACAACCATGGGAATGTATTAAGATGCAAACAACTTATTTTGAGGTAGAAAGAATGCAACCAATTTTCAATAATCACATTTGATTTTATGTGGCACTTAAACTTACTTTTTATGTTCACACTAAGGTTTCACTTACAGATTTAAAAGATTTGTTATGGTTGTCTAAAATGTACTATTAATACAGCATTCAATTTGTGTTTAATTGCATCCATTAAAGGAATTCACCGCCTTAAAAAGAGTTTACCAAAAAGGAAGCCAGGATTCATGGCTAAATCCTATGATCCAATAGCTCCCATAGCTGAAGAAATCAGTGAAGAAGCATGTCTCTTATGTTTCGATGAGTTTCAGGTAAGGTACAGATGTTTCATAGATGTAGAATGGTATACTGAATGACATGTGAAGATTTAAATTCTGTTTCTGATTTTATCATTGTTTTATAGATTGATTTGACATGCTACCTCTTATGACTTTATTTTACTGTCTAGTCCAGGGCTTAGCAAACTATGGCCCACACAGGGCAAATCTGGCCCATCTGCTTTTGTATTACCAGTGAGAAAAGAATGATTTTTATATTTTTAAAGAGTCTTTTGAAAAAGATAAAGAAAATGCCACACAGACCATATGTGGCTTGCAAAGCCTAAAATATTTACTACTGATTCTTTTATAGGAAAAGTTTGCCTACCCCTATATCATAGTCAATGGAGTTACAGTTTGCCTATACCATGATGGAGATAATATCATTATTACAAAATAATGTCTTTAAAGATGTTTGTGGTTTTTAAAAAAATGTTATATAAAAAACAAGTGATTCACACATCTCTTTTAAGCCTCCAATTTGTGATGAAGGGAGGGAGTTGGCCCTAGTTGAATTTTCCAAGTTTCTCCTAGTTTTAGGATTCTCTGAAACTGCACATTTAAAGTGGTAAAAAGTTATTTTCTGATCTTTATTTCTTTTATTTTAAAGATTTTATTTATTTATTCATGAAAGGCACACACAGAGAGAGAGAGAGACAGAGACATAGGCAGAGGGAGAAGCAGGCTCCATGCAGGGAGCTCAATGTGGGACTTGATCCTGAAACTCCGGGATCACACCCTGGACCAAAGGCAGATGCTCAACCGCTGAGCCACCCAGGCATCCCAGATCTTTATTTCTTATGAGAACAAATATGGCATGCAGGCAAATATCATGTCTTATGCTTTTTCTGTATCCCATTGCTTAATAATAATAATAATAATAATCATAGTAATAGATATTCTAGGTTAAGAATTATTCCCTCCTTGTTTACTATCTTTAGTAGTTCTGAAATGTGATAGTCGATTTTTCTATAATGCTTACTATGAGAGCAATTGATTATTGGAATGAAAATAGAAAAATTCACAAGTATTGAATATAAGCTTAAAAATAGGGCTTCACACCCAGAGCTTTTGAATAATATTTCTGGAGCTGAGTGCATAAACTCCTGTGTCTGATTGCTTAGAATAAAGGCCCAGAGAACTTTCAAGGGGTAGGAAGCTAGCATTTGTTTTGTGCCTACTCCGAGGTGGGCCCTGGGTGAGTCACACATCTTATTTAAGCCTCACAAACATATTTGTGATGAAGTGAGGGAACTGTCCTAGTTGAATTATCAAGTTTCTTACAATTTTAAGATTCTCTGAAATTATGCATTTAAATTCGTAGAGAGTTATTTCTTGTTCTTCTGTGTTTAAAAACCTGGGTTGATGGGAAGATAAGATGGCCAGGTAGCATTTATCCCAAATGAGGCATGATAGGTCGCCTTTAGCAACTTGATACACTTATCTAACAATGGTCTCAATTTCTGATAGGTAAGAAAGAAGAATTTTCACCAGGAATGGTGTTACACTGAGCCATCTGGGGAGAAGGAATCTTTTTTTCTCCTTGCAGTCATATTAAGACAGCCTCACATTCACCTTTTGTATTGTAGAACTGCAAAGGTCTTCAGAAGAAAGGCTTATGGGGAAGAAATGTTCTACCCTGAAGAAGTGTTCTAAGTGCACCAATGTGTTGCAGAAAGAGAAGGGCCTTGTTTAGTTCTAAAAATAGTAATGAGTTAACAGTTATGCTGTCAACAACAAGTCAGTGATAAATTAGTGAAGACCATCTCTCTTGTTTTCTCATTATGAGTCTCTTAATCACATTATCACTAAATAAAATTGAATTAACAGTTAAATTTTTTATTAAAGCATTGAAGTTAGATTTTTTTTTTTTTTTTTACAAAAGTCGAACTTTTGTAAAATGATCCATGGTATACAAAGTGTTTTTATATCTATAAAATAGCTATGCATTTAATTCTGTAAAATAGCCACCATATTCATCACATAGATGAGGCATCAGAGTTTCCTTGGTATCATATAAAAATCATTACCCTTAACTTAAAGAATGTAAATTTTAAAACAGTCAGAGAAGAGATCCGTCTGTTTCTGTGACATGAAGACATTGGCAAGACTATTTAAGAAGGTTAGGAAGTGATGAAAATTTGCTCATGCAAAGAGATCCTGAGAAGATTAATAGCAAGCAGGGCCAAATTACCCATTAGGTGTAGTAGGCATAGTACTTAGAGTCCATGATACTTTCAGGGCCCCATGAGAATATTTTAATTTCTTTTAAAATTTGTAGAAAAAAAACGAATATACCATAATGAATTCAGCCTGTATCTATATATATTTTATACCAACTCAGTCATCAAATACAATTTATATATATAAACATTTTCAGAAGCATTTTTAAAAAATATTTTATCTATTTGAGAGAGAGAGAGAGCATGTGTGCACATGAGCTGTGGGGGCGGAGGAGGGGCAGATGGAGAGAGAGAAGCAGACTCCCTGCTGAGCACCCGGCTCAAAGCAGGGCTCAATGCAGAGCTCAATGTGGTGCTCAATCCCAGGACCCTGGGATCATGACTTGAACTGAAGTTAGATGCTTAACCAACTGAGCCACCCAGGCGTCCCTCAAATGCATTTTCTTTTTTTTTTTTTTTTAAATTTTTAAAATTTATTTATGATAGTCACACAGAGAGAGAGGGGGAGAGAGAGAGAGAGAGAGAGAGAGAGAGAGAGAGGCAGAGACGCAGGCAGAGGGAGAAGCAGGCTCCATGCACCGGGAGCCCGATGTGGGATTCGATCCCGGGTCTCCAGGATCGCGCCCTGGGCCAAAGGCAGGCGCTAGACCGCTGCGCCACCCAGGGATCCCTCAAATGCATTTTCTAATTGAGGAAGGGGCTCATGAAGGTAGAAGGTGCCTAGGACCCATGAAAATCATAATGTTGCCCTGATAGTGAGACCCTAACAGAACTATCTCTGGTTGCATTGGGCATTCTCCATTGAGTTCAGATTTCAGAATGTTGATGCATGATTGAGAAGAAGGAAACAAAAGCAACTCTCAGGATGCTCATGTTCCACATGAGTGAGTCTTGCAATAAAAGTGATTTTTCAAATTATGTATTAAGTATAAAGGCAGGCAATAAAAGTGATTTTTCAAATTATGTATTAAGTATAAAGAAGATCAAGGGGGAGACAGGACCCTCACTTGAAAGTTGCTTGCTAACAAAGAGAAAGTGGTTGTGATGGACCGGTCATCACCCACTGTGTCCAGCCAGAGTTGGTTTGATGTTCATTCATTTGTTTACTCATCCATCCCAGTTGCCTTATTTAAAGAGCCTTATCCCATACTGCAAGACCTCATGTGACCCACAGTCAAATGGACCATGTCTGGACATCTGATCTATGAGTAGCAAGCCCACAAGCTTGCCAACAACGTTGCACTTGTGTGATGTGCCCTGGGGATTGAGCCAATCATATCCTCTGTCTCGTGTCTTTGAGCTAAAAGGCACTGAAGGCACTTCCTGCACAATAATGAAACAGGAACAAAGAGACAGAGGAAATAACTGAATCCCATTAGGGGGAGGACTACAAGGCTGCTCCCTGGACAGCTGCTGAGCTCTCCAGAGCTACCTCAGCTCCTAAGCCTGTGTTTAGCTCCAGTTCCCCGCAGGTTCTATCAGTGCTGTTCACATCTTGGAGTCTCAAGTAAACCCCTTTTCTTTAGCTGAATTTCCTGTGCCTGTTTCTTGCAAACAGTCTTGATGGGGATGGATTAGTTC